>NC_085001.1:33251231-33493731 GCF_963854185.1 Sardina pilchardus
AATGTTGTAATTCACTAGTTACGAAATGAACTGCAAATGTCTTTACATGAAAATTTGTCTTTAAAATTGACAAACATCATATAGTGTAATTCATGGCATAAGACGATCGGGACCAGAAAATAATTTATATTTCTCCATAGACTATCATTAATTTTTTTTTCCGATCTTAGGTCTAGTGGACCGACCGGAAGGGGCGGTCACTTAGGTTCCCTATACACCAATTCGAGTAGCGATTTGTGTATGCCGCCATCTTGCGGCGGAGCCATGGCTGCGGTGTGCGTTCTCATAGTTGTTGTATGCCGGTGACTGATGCTGCATTCACGTGCTATGGAAAATTTGATATTTTCCATTTGTGAACTGGTAGTGTAAGCTGGTAATTTTCCATCCACTAAAGTTCAGAACGGGGGAGACGACCTCACAGCTAGACTCCTTTGTATTCAGGTGACTTGGTTGCATTTAAAGTACCCCATTGTGTGGACCACCATTTGGCCAGGGAGGCTCGAGCCAAGGCGGACACACCTCCAGTTTTTCCCTGGAAAACTCATGTTGGAAACTAAAATGTATCTGTTTCATGACAAATGATAATACATCCATGTTTGGTCTTGAATTAATACTTGTAATGTGGGCAACAGCCTGATCACGGTGTCATTGCAATCTAATGTATCTGTACATAGTTGTGGACTAAGAACTATATTATAGAGTTTTAGACGCCACACCCACTTTCAGGTAAAGAGGTCCTGCTGAGTGGGGGGGTGGCTGGATGAATGAAAAAGAGAAGTTCTTGCAGTGCCTGGCTCTCTTGTCTTCTCTCACTTTCTCAGCTTTGGGCAAGAGGTGACTCTTCTCTTCCTGCTCTGCTCTGGTCTAGGCAAGAGGTCACACTGACCTCTCTGCCTCTCTCTCTTTCTCTCTTCCTCCCTCTCTCTCTCTTTCTCTCCCTATCTTTTGATTTCTTTATGGGGTTTGTTATTTTCATTATTTGATATATTGTTTTATCTGGTGTGTGTAGCATTGTAACTTGGTAACTTGTTAAGGTTTAAGTCCAAGTTTATTGTTTTGTTTTGAGGTTAAGTTCATTTCCTCCTTTGTTCCTTTGTTCAAGGATAATTACTGATACTTTACTTTTACCTAAGGCTCAGAGCCTAATAAATGGTTAATTCTCCTCGCTCAGTTTGCATATTTCTAAAAGTTTAGTGTGCCATTCCATTCTCTACCATAGTTAACATAATTAGTTATTTGGTAATGTATTAGAGGTTACAATACAATCTATGGAGTCAGATTTAATCGTGGTGAATTTCCTAATAACATTATCATTTAACTCCACATGGCTACTGATCCATTGTTCTTCACGCATGTAAAGGGAGAACGTCCGATGTGTTTGTGTAGCGCGTTTGGGAGTGTTTTTTCACCCTTTACAGTAGTTACCAGTGTGTTGTGTTCAAGTGCTTTGTTGCCGTACTGATAGGAAATTAGTAAATTGCCTGTCGCTCATCACTAGCTAGCATATCGCTCTGGGTAGGTAACACCAAACCATAACAGCTTTTTAAAAATGTACACTGAGTGTTAAAGCATTATATTACAATTGTCAATGACACAATATTGTATATGGCTACAAAATATCTGCTAACAGTAGCAAAAAATGTTTAGTAGTAAACAATGCTATCATTCACAACTCTTCCGTTGCTCTCCGCCATGTTGAAAATGTCAAAGGTTATCTCATCTCGGCAACTCGTCCATCAAAATATTCTACGAGTTGCCCAGTGGAAAATACCACATGAGATGGTGTTCATGTGCATTTTTGACCTCGGCTTTTGGTATTTCCCATAATTACCATAGCACATGAAGGCACCATGAGAGCAGTGACAGTATGAATAAAGTTACTTGGTTTTACGCGATCAGACAGTGGCCCCCAGTTACTAATGAAGGTATCTTAAATTACTGATATTAATTTATGAATTACTCTATTGAAATATTTGTAAACGGAAAGTAGAAGGAGATATAAACACTGCTGGCTACGTTGAACTGACTTGACCTTATAGCATGCTAACTAGCATTTAATCATTATGGACAGCCCACAGTGATTAAAAAGTAATGTAATGATTAATGTTGGAATTAAATACTTGTTTCAGCAATAAGTATGAAATATTAAAGTAGGATACAGCAAGAAAATAGACTGTCAACACACATCGCTGTGTTGACGTTTGTCGCAAGCTAACATTCCCATAGGAATAAATGGAAACACTGGAAAAAAATAGCCTCATAACAAGACCTCCCCAAATCCAGAAAAATTTATTAAATTGAAATTTGGTACTTTGGTAACCTCTTAGGTAGCTGTGGTGTAAATTATGTGACGAAATTTGAAGTCTAAATACAAACTTTATGTTGAAAGTGTAACTGCGATTTCCATAGGAATACATTCTATTTAAAATCCTCCTTGCCTCACGCACACCGCAGACAGGGCGACCGCTCCACTTCCGGTATTTCGCCGAATTGGTGTATAAGCCAGAGAATGTCTAATAAGGGGAGAACAACCACTCGCTGAATACTTCCGCATGGTACTGCAACTAGAGGGCGATCACAAGCAAGTGGAGAATGAATGGAGGTGAATGGAGTTTCTCCTAAAATCCACTTTTCTCTGGATATAATGTTTTGTGTAGAAATTGGAATATTGCATGTGAAAGGGGGGTCAAGGAAAATACACACGGCTGAGTATTAGATTTTTTAAGTCCCTTAATTGCTCTAAAAAGCCTTTCAAACATGTCAATGACATCATTCATTAGCAGGGTGCTAGTGTGTTATGGGCAACAATGACCAAGCCTGTGAGAAACCAAAGGGCCATAAGTAATTGTTCATTCAACTTTCGACCTATAACCCATATTGAGCTTGCAGAAACTAAAATCCAATCTTCGATTTTTTAATGACAATCAGGTGAAACCAATTTAGCCTTCTAGCCCCATAGACCCCCATTGTTTGATCACTTGCTGGTGATCGCCCCTAGTGGAACTGCAACAGGAACTGTACAATGCAGGTACAATGGAGTTAATTCACTCCTTGCTGAAACGTCACAAAGTGACGTGACAGCGCCGGACGGCACCATGCTGGACGGCAGAAAGATAGGAGATGTACGGCAAATTACATTATGAAGAAGTGAACACCTTCACTTTAACATCTTTAGTAGTTCAATGTAGTACTTTGTTCAGCGTCTGGTAGTCATAAACATGCCAGTGGTGTTGTAAGGTGAAATGGGTTGTGATCGCAAATTTACATAGTTATTAAACCAGTGATAACAGCACTAACATAGGGCAGCTAGATCGTAGTCTACTGTTAAAGGAGTCATAGAACGCATTTTTTGACCATTACAAATTGATCTTTGAGCCTAAATAATGTCATATGTAAATTTGTGGGGCTGAAAACGCCCCAGGAGCACTGCTAGATCGCCTAATACAAGGTCATAAATAAGCCTTGCAATGAAACAGTTTGTTTTTCCCGCCCACTCAGCAAGTTCATGAATATTCAAATGAGATGCGCGCTGATTGGTCTATTGGCCGATATGTCCTGAAAGTTGATTGGCTCAATCCACCGGTCTGAAGCTAGAGCAAAGTGAAACTACGTTTACTGCTGGTAAATAAAGCCAAAGTCTTTGATAAAGCTATCAACAATGGATTTAAATAAGGAATACAGCCTTACATGTATAAACCGAGTCAGAAGAAGGTTCTGACGAAGATGAAGTGCAGCAGATTCCCCAACAGAATGAATGTGTTAGATTGGTAAGTTTTATCAGTACATTTCTTAGTATAGTAGCCTAACTCTCCAAAGTTAGCTGTAATAACGCTAGCATTACAACGTCTCTGCCATAGACCACATATCTAGATATTAGCATCGTAAGAGCAGTTTAACAAGAATTATTAATCGAAGGTATGCAAATGAGAGGGGGTGTATCTAAAGGGGGATGGGCGCCTATTACGTGTTATCTGAGCTCTGTTCAGATTGGAGCATTTCAACACGGCTGTTTCTATTTCGCAATTTGCATACGAAAGCAGGCGTG
Source organism: Sardina pilchardus (assembly GCF_963854185.1). Lineage (NCBI taxonomy): Eukaryota > Metazoa > Chordata > Actinopteri > Clupeiformes > Clupeidae > Sardina > Sardina pilchardus. Next base: position 33,255,277 of record NC_085001.1, read on the forward strand.
GGACGCGGTAAAGTCTTTGGTGTTGTCGTTTAGACACTGCTCGCAGCCTAAATTCAACAGGAACAAGGTGAATGTGGTTTTGAATTCTAGGACTCCTTTAATATTAGCCTACTGTAACACCCATATTTCTGGGCTAAAATATTTCAAACCGATTTGGCCACTTTATTTGTAATGCTCTTAACAGATGTAACATACCCTAGTCAAAACATAACATCAGTGTATGAAATAACGTTAGCGGTCATTGAACACTATTATTAGCTATCCTAGCTAACGTTTATCCTAGCACTGAACTCGTTAAACGCGCCGTCCCATTTAGAGTTTATGGTTGCTTTAACAACCATTGCTGAGCTTAGTAGACGGTAGGGATGGCGAAAACTACAAATTTTCTTGACCGACCACTAGTGTTGTTTTTGGCGGCCTGTTTTGGTTTTAGTTTTAGTCTAGTCTTTGTGTCAAGCTGTCATTTTAGTTTGTATCAGTTTTAGTCACGTTCATACTCTTTTAGTCTAGTCAAGTTTTAGTCGACTAAAAGTATGAGCATTTTAGTCTTATTTTCGTCTACTTTTAGTTGACGAAAACTAATGACTTTTAGTCTTGTTTTAGTCAATGAAAATTGGATTTTAGCATCTTTTTATTAATGCAATTCTATTTAAAGAGGTTGTTCCTCCATAGACTGGGTAAGACTGTTTTTAGTGGCAGGCACTATAGCACCAGCGAACTCTGAAACTATAGGACTGGATGAAATGTGCAGGTAACGGTCTCCACTGATAAATATCACACTGGCTAACCTGGATATGAGGTCCTATGTCCAAAATTCTGAACTACCCCTTTAATAGGAAATGATACATTTTGGTTAATTTTCATGGATTAAAAAATTACAAATATTACAGGTTACATAGGCACTGAACATTGACAGTGGAATCAGGTATGTTACACAGAGTTTGGTCTCCCCCTGTCACCATGAAAGGACTATTTGGAATATTCTGTAGACCTGCTGTTCCTTTTCTGAGAACAATTTAACAATTTAACTTAAGATCAAGTTGTCCTTAGGCTATTGAATGCTGTAAATGTGGATGCTATTTCACCATTAACTAGGTAGCCTATAAGCGTGGTTACACACAGTTGTCATCTTAATGCAGAGTTTTGTAGCCTATAAAACGCATTTCACGTTCATCACTCAGTTCATGCAGTAATACCATAACTCATACTTGCCATTGGTGTGGCATGTTTACATTCTACTACTGCAACCTTAAAGGAGCTATGTGTAAGATGAAGTTATAACATCCAAATATTACCAATAATGATACACCTTGGAGCATGTCATTCGGTGCAACAGAAAATCGTCATACAGTACAACAGAAACTTTTGCTTAAAACAGTTATTAAAATTGATCATTATATTTTTTTTCATGTGAATGCAAGAGAAACCATGCTTGTATCATGGAAAATGGAATTTTATTGATTTTTAAATAGAATAGAAGGTGTAGTAAAAACGTCTTGCATACAAACTAGCAAAATCACAAGACACATTAGAATACAAGCAAGGTGCAGAGAAATTAAAACAGAGTAACTGCACTTTCTTGTTTTTTAAATAATCTGTTGTAAGAGATGTACTGACCTCAAACTGTTTAAATGGCTGAGATTGTTCCTTCTGTGTGTATTTTTTTTTTTTAATTAGTCGTTGCACTGAATGACATCTTTGCGCAATTGTTATTTGTCGACAACACTAAAAACACGAAATAATCAAAATGCTCAGGAAATAAATATATATTTACTTAGTTAACACATTTGTGCATATTATTGAATTAAAAAAAATACACAATTTAATCATTTTAATCAAATTTAATCACAATGCTACAGTAGCCTAAGCCATTTCCACAAAAAAAATCAGCTCAATATTATGTGCAAGACTGATGTTTACCAAGCATGCCAACGTGTTAATCTCTTAGCACTATCGTCATACGTTTTCTCATAGTGAGATGGCTATCCCGAAATATGTTCTGAATGACATGGGGCGCACGGAGGTGAATGGCGGGACAAACACGAAATGACAAGGTGTTAACTAAACAATTGAGTAGACCTAAGGTCGACAGGCTTTGTGGTTAAAACGATGAAAACCAGTAGGCTAGTCTGTCACAGCTAACTAGTTTAGACTAGTTTACACGAGCAGAAATTAAAAGTCAATATCAGCATCAGATTGCTGTCATTATCGGAAAATCCAGACACGTCAAACTGGACGCAAACGCGTGGCAAAAACAAAACAACTTCATAAATGATGTCTTTTTCAAACCTTGAAAACACCACATTAAAATCCAAGCATTTTCAAGGATTTCAAGCACCCATACGAACCCTGACACACACACTCTAGTTCAAAGTTGTTGCCTACCGTCGCCATGTCTTCCCTCGTCTGTGCCCCGTACCTACGTAGTGACGTAAGTCACGTGACTTGCATTCGCGATTAATTTTTTCTATCAACCGGTGCGAATCGTCACGCATTTGTACCGATTTTTTTTCGTGTCACGATGCATCGTTACATCCCTAGAAGTTATCCCAACATAAAGGTAATTACCACGCGGTTTACATCGCTCTCTGTTATTACAAAAATATGTAAAGCCAGTTAAGCAAATTGCCGTTTTGATCAGTTGGAGATGAAGCGCCCAAACTGGTGACGTCAAATGCTAAGCTACTGTAGTTCGTTATCACCATGTTACAAACAAACTCAAAACAATTGACCGTTCGCAAAACCACGCCCTCGAACGGCCATTGTCCAATCGTAGCTCAGCAACGGTAACTAAGTAGAAGGACGCCCGTCAAACATTGCGAATTCTGCAAGACGGTGCAATGATGCGCCTATGGCACGAGAAAGTCATACACCAGGTAGGCTACCCCAAAAGTTTAGAGGGAGGGGGCGTTTTTTCGCCTTTCCAAAGCCCAAAACCCAAGTGGAAAGATGCCTACAACGGATTAAGCAGTGTGGGAGACCTCAATCACAACTAAATGTCTCAAAGATTCATAACTTTCCATATCAGAACGACACCTATCACCTAGCCTACAGTACTGTATGTGGCACTTAAAATTAACTTTCCAAATTAGCGACACTTTATCACCCTCTTACATGTATGTGGCACTTAACATTAATCTCTTTACACACTAAGACAGCGAATTCGTAAAGAAACACAAGCACCCACACCTAGTGTATCTAAATTAGCTACCTACCTAAAATGACATTTTACCGTGACAAAATGTTGAAAAATACCTGTACGAAACTGCTTGGAGGTTACGTCTGCTCGAAGGTAAGCAATAAACCTAGCATGATATTAATCAATAAGTAGCTAAGTACACACAATCTGTAAAACTGGATTTAACAGTTAACATGTGTGGTTCTTTATCGCATTACATATGAAAGTATTAAAGTTAGAACACTATGATCAGCATAACCCACTTAATATCCAGTAGGACATGCAGGCAGCTATAGCTGTTCGCCTGACTGCACTGATTGATAATGTTGCTATCCACACAGATAATTTTTAGCAAGAGGTTGACGGTCATTAAGGCTATAAAATCTGTAAAACTAACGTAACAGTTGTGGTTCATTTAGCATTGTGAAAGCAGTGCTCAACATTTTGCTCAACAAATCACTTGCTGTCTGCAAAGTCATAAATACTTGCAAACTACCAAGCACTAACCATGTTGTTATACCATGTAGAAGGATGCGTTTTGCTCTCGGGTGGTGGTTGCTAGTTGATCGTCAACTTTTAGCTATCTGGCATTGTGTAGGCTACTGTATTTATGGTCCCAATCCCAGTTTAAAACGTGGGCTATTTACCCGCAGTGCAGGAACTTACTGGCCCACAATATGCTGATTGCACGGCAAGATCGGTTTCTATCGGCACACGTAGCCTACGACTGTAGGCTAATATTCCCGTCTGTGCTTATTTTAACATTTTACATTGAACATCCCTCCACTGCATATTGCAGCCCTGTCTGTCGTGCCATAGAGAGTTCAGATGCAAAAGCCTGGCCACTTTGTCAAAAAATTAGATAATGGTGAGTGAATGCTTCACATAGGCCTAGGCTAGTTCATTCAAGCTTCAAAACTAGCTGTCTTCTGGTCTGAAATATTGATTCGTATGCAAAACCCTGATACAAAATGTCCATTAAAAAGAAATGGTCAGACGGATTTAGAGGGTTTTGCATCTGAACCCTGCTGCATTAATCCAAAACAGTCTCCAGTGGAGTTGAAAAATACTATGATCAGTCAACGTGACTGCAATTGTTTTAATCAAAATTGTGCAGCATACTGTGATGCTAACCGGATTTGTAGCTAGTCGTCTTCTATGCGTCATTTTCTTTCACGATTGTGAATGTTTTATGATTAAAACAGCATGTCGAGGGGGGTGTCCATTGAGCGCGCATGAGAGAGAGAGAGGGGGAGAGCGAGAGAAAGAGGGCCCAGGATAGGTGGTTTATACTGTTTGGTAAAGTTGCAGGCATAGTCTACAATGAAACTTGCAAAATAAATGTATGCTTTCACCCAAGCAGCGTCAGGTGCACCAGTGCAACCTGGATTTTTCTTCAGGCTCACTCAAATACATTTTGGGCGCATTTGAGCCCTGTAGAACGTCTGTTCTCATTTGTTTGACGGGCGTAGTAACAATAACTAGGGGGCGCGGCTTTTGCGAACGGTCAATTAAACTGATCCTAAAAAATAAAGTATGACCACTAGAAGCAATAGAGCTGACCTAAATGCATAGCATATTGAAGGCATTTAACTAAAATTCCCATCGTGGGCCGAGATATATTTTTTCTGAAAGAAAATCCCCTCCACTCCCGCTAGTTTCTAGGAACGCAACCACTAGATGGCGATGAGATTACTTTCCCTCCCTATAAGCTCGACAGTCCCGCCCCTCCTCCGAGAGAGCTGCTTGCCCGGAAGTAAATTTCTCATTCATTTCTCCCATTGACTTCTGGAAAAATCTGGATATAAAGAGTTGTAGACCATGCCTTAGGCCAGTGGTTCCCAAACTTTTAACAGGCATGTACCCCCTGAGACATTATAGATCTTCCCGAGTACCCCCACACCACCAATTGTTAACAACACGTTTTTTTTTTATTATTATTAATATTCGTTCGTATCAATTTTGTCACAGGCTATTGTTAACTTTTCACATACTGATATAAAAGTATTGCTTTTCACATATTAACATTGTATATTTTCTTAACTTCTCTGCTGTAAAGTAATAATAAAAAAGGAAGCACATTAACAATAGTTAAACTAAATTGGAGTAAACCACACAGAATAGGCCTACCACCTCTCCACCCACGTCACCAGTCAATGTGAGGGATGTGCCTGGATGTTCTTGCATAATGCAGCGATGTTAGGCCGAATTGGGGACAGTTTCAGTCTTCGATAATTTTCAACAAATAGTCTGTACTCTTAAGGCAGACCAACGCTGAGAATCCAGTCTCGCATAAATACGTTGTAGCAAATGGCATCAACGTCTTAATAGCTCGGTTTACCAGGACCGGATACTCGCAAACTAACCCAGACATCTGTCACTGTCTTCTGACCGAACTCTATGATAGTTTTAGTTTGCTATGATAGTGTCTTGACCTGAAAAGCTTGTCCCGACAGCAGGTGACTCCTTTGACGTTTCTGTTGTCGCTGCGTGAACCCGTTGCGTTTCAGCCATTTATCCATCGATTGCAATTGTCTTTGTCAAATAGGCTAGTCGTAGTTTACGTGTGACAAATAGCAACATTTATTATGACGCCGAGCTGTAATACATACAGACGGCATCTCGTCATGCTCATGGTTCCCGCCCCCAGTTACCGTGGTTACCATGGCTGAAACATCCCCGTGGGGGAAAACATTGGTTTCCACTGCATGCAATCTAATGGAGGTGGACGGTGTGAGTACAGAAAACACCTTTAAAAAGATTAAATATTTTAACAAAGATCAATAAACGGCTAAACCACGTTTGGACTGATAGTTATCTCTGTATCACCAAGGTTAAGAGTAACATTAAGTTCCCTCATTTTGCTAATTCCAGTTAAATAGCCAGAACTGTCTCGAGTACACCCACTGTAGAACTGGTGTCAATGGCCGGACCGAGTAGCTCGGTTTAGCAAGCTAAGTCTTATGCATAACACCACATACACATAAGTTGCATCTAAATGTATTCTCACATTAATGTACATTTCCTACAATGTCCGTGGGAATAGTTTTAATACATAATGTGTACGTTGATCATGTTAAACTGATGATATTAAAGTTAGCTAGTTAGCAACCTAATGAAGCTGCCATCGAATATTAGCTTCCAGCGAAGCTTGTCATCAAAATTGGGAAACTGAGAGTGAGTTCAGTTGTTAGCATACACTGGACAGTTAGGTAAACACAATTCCTTCACATCATTGTGTTCAGAAACAAGCAGAGCTGCATTTGAAAGTAAAACGAATATATAAAGTGTAACTGTTAGCGAGTTCGCCCATTCACTTTCACTGTGCGATGTTAGCATGTTGTCCCCCACAGAGGGGGCGGCAACCATAGATATATGGGCGGCAACCTTCTAACCGTCTGTATCTATCAGCACTGCAACAGGCTGCTGTAAAGCTCTACTTTACCATCTCTGTCTCCACTCTCAAATATTTAGTTAATGCAGAGAAAATAAGTTTTTAATGTGCAGTGCAAATGCGGAAGTTAAGTTACCTCCGTGGGATATAAAAAACGTTTGGAAAGGCATATGATTTTGATATTTTTTCACGTAGCCTACCCCCCGAAATCGGTCCACGTACCCAGGGGGTACGTGGACCCCACTGCGGCTAACCAGCTACGCCTACGATGTGACTCATAAGCATGTAACTTATAATTTGAGTGAAAAAATGAACAGAAAACGTTAAAAGACTGTGTACATATCTTAAAGGAACCGTATGTAGGAAATATATTTCAATGAATCATAAAATGGCCCTGATATGTCACTAGACATTTAGAAATCATGCTAATTTCAAATACTTATATCACTGACAACAATAGTACGGCCAAGATATTTTCATTTAAAAGTGAAGTTGCAGCCCTCAACTGATGTTGATGTTGTTATGTTGTGTTTTGGTTTGATGCGCCGCCCTACACTTATCTACAAATCACGAAGTCAGTAGTATTTCGCCATCCGGGTTGCCAGCTATGCTAGTTACCACCATAGACAGCTGCAGCTACAAACGTGTTGGATAAAAAATGTCTAACGTTATGGAACCTAAAAGACCTTGTTATGAATCCGAAATAGGGATGGGCATTCGATTAAATTTTCTTAGTCGATCGTCGGGAGAATTAACGATCAACTATCGATTAATCATTAATATTTTCATATCAAAATTAATCATTTATTAAATTTAAAATGCAATGAAAATACAAAACTACAACGTGTTTGTGGCGTAGTGTGATTCTTGAAGCAATGAAATCAATTTCACTGTGTGGCAACAATTAAACATTTTACCAGGCAGGGGCAATATTTGACGCCATTCTCAGTTAAATGCGAGTTTCCGTTTTGATTGTCCTCAGTTTCAACCTAGCGTCAACTCGAATTTAGCATGGAGGACATGCGATGTTCAACGAGCTCAGAATGACTCAATGGATCTACACAAGTTCATTGAGATGATATGCTGCCCTTATACATTTATTGAGACCATATCACATTCCGTCACGACATAGCCCACCAGACTGGTAGAATCTCACTAACAGCTGCTTCTTTTCTTCGCAGTGAGATTCATAGTTTGGTAAATAATGTTACAGGATGCACCGCTATATTTAGTCAAGTGAGTTATGCCCGTGTTCTAGGCGTGTGCTAGCAATAGCATAACCATAACCATACACGTTATTGTAGGCTAGTGTTTGCAGCGAACTAAGTCACTTAAAAAATGTAAATGGTCCCACGCCACACTTGACCTCTTCATGATTTAGCCTTCTACTGAAATCAAAACGGACACTCGCAGGTAACTAGTTTAATCGATTACAAACATATTTTGTCAACGAAATTCTTAATGATCAATTGTCGATCGTCGATTAATTATGCCCATCCCTAATCTGAAATACGTCTAAATAAAACAAGGATTTAGGAGATTGAGACGGCTGAAAACGAAGAAGAATTTGAAGACAGACGTCAGTGTTGTTAATTTGCTCCTGGACAGGTAAAGATTCATCAGTTTGGCTAACTTACTTGTAGGCTACTGTAAATGGACATTTTAAATAGCCTATTCATGACAGTTGAACAAATTATGCAAGTTCGTGCAAAGCATGTTGGCCATATGGAGGAGGTGGGTCATTGAATTGAAAAGGTAGGCTAAGGAATTGTTTGGGAAATAAAAGCAGCTAGTAGTCATTGCTAACATTAGCAATGCATTATCAGAGTTCGTTTCTCTGTTTTTATGCTGAGGAAAACAGCACTTGCCATTGAAAGCTAGCAGCCTACGTTCCTGCTGCAGCTAGCTGGCAACCGTGACTCAGAGGGGAGGGGGAGGCGATTCACCGCTCTACAGTATTTTGAAAGTATTTGCAGTACTCGTTTTGGCCAAAATCCTACATACGGTTCCTTTAAATTCCGAAATAAAGAACTCAAATCCTGTGATGCTTTGCAAACGTACACACATTTCCAACATTCGCAGCCTAACGATAGTTTAACATGATTCCATATTAATTTGAGAAAAGAAGATTATTACTTCCTACCGTTTCCATTGAGTAAATTCAACCTTCAAGATGAGAAAACCGTTTTTTTTTTTCGGAAGACCACACATCGGTCCTGACAGCCCTGCAGCCATCAGCGAGACGATAGCTGGACGATAGGCGCGGGAAAAGTTAAGTACAGTTTGTTTGGGATTGCCATGGCAACGGCGATCTCTACCAATCAAAGGCTCTGCTTTCACCAGTTTTACACGTTAGGGTGTTGGGTAGTGTAGTACACTCTCGTTAAATCGTGAATAAAACATTGTTTTCTCAAAACAAGGTTGATGCCCCATTAACTTTTGACATCTATATAAGTCTACCATGGACAGTTACGATTTTATGGCTTATTTTCCAGTTGTCAATGGAGAAATTGTATTGGATTTTTACTTTCGAGCAAGGCTGTGGGCGGGACTGTTGAGCTCTTGAGGTACAGAGGTAGTCAAAATAAATTCGAGCGAAGCGACGGCCATCAAAAGCATTGCCGTTCCGTTTGATGAGTTTAAATATATTTACTATTCGGTATTTTGTCACAAACTGTAGTGTCGTTTCGTAAAAAAGAAGATGTTCCACTAAAATGTAACAGCAAGTGGAACAGCACACTGCTTGCCTGCGCTGGTGTGGTCGTGCCACTTTACCTGCAGGACAGTTGAGAGGTATCCATGGTTACAGATGACTTCACTCACTTCCCTTGACTTCTCAAGTAATGCAGTCAAAGAACTAGTACCCAAAACATCTGATAATATCCAACTAATTGTAACTGCTGCCAACCACTTCTAGAAAATGACGAGTGTCTACTACACTTGTGTTTCTTTAAGACTCGCCGTTTTGGTTTGTAGCATAGAAATCAAGTCACACACGTAAAATAGCGGGAAATAGTTGTACACGTGACTAGATTCGACATTATAACGCATGTTAACTTTACTGATCTGTCTTGGGATTTTTAAGACGTGGTTCAGTTTACCTGTCGTTATTGGGACTTCGACCTCCTCCTCTCGTATCTGTTTGGAAAACAGAAGGGTCGATGGTACCTCGTCCTCAGTAACATCATTCAAAAAGCGTATTATTTTCTGCCCATCTTCCCCATCTCCACGGCTGAGCAGATCCTCGAAGCAACTTGACTCCGTCAAACATAATGCGGAACACACTCTTTGCCGTATCCATTCCACTCGTGGGTCGTCGAGTGACATGTCCAAAAATGTCATTTACGCACAAGTTCCAACAACATTAAACAAACGTTGAGGTTAATTCCATAAATGCAGCATTCCTCATATCCATAGACCTATTTTTTCTAGATTCTAGCTGCTAGACAGTAAAAGCTCGTATCAGCTGGCTGAATGAGTACAACTGAAAGAAAGTTTGAAGTCGCCATAGCAACAGATCGTTTCCTTCCAACCACGCCTCCAGCACGTTCATGTTACCAGTAACCAGAGCTGGTGATGATGAGTTACGACTCATTTTAAAGAGCCAGCTCATTTGGCTCAGCTCAGCAATGAGAGCCGGCTCTTTCGGCTCTCGAACGGCTCTCTCTAGAAAAAATATGTTGACTAAAAGAAATTGATCTGTACAGGCTACTAGCCTATACTTTAATTGAAATCATTATACATACTACACTTGGTGCTGTTTAAAGAAACACGTCACCGTTTTTTCATATTAAACTATGTTATTCCCTTAATTAACCGTTCGCAAAACCCCGCCCTCAAACGGCCATTGTCCAATCCTAGCTCAGCAACGGTAACTAAGTAGAAGGACGTCCGTCAAACATTGCGAATTCAGCAAGACAGTGCAATGCTGCGCCTATGGCACGAGAAAGTCATAAACCAGGTCCCCCGAAAGTTTAGAGGGTAGGGTGTTTTTTCGCCTTTCCGAAGCCCAAAACCGAAGTGGAAAGATGCCGACAATGGATTAAGCAGTGTGGGAGACCTCAATTTATTTTATTTATTTGTTTATTTGTCAGGGACAATGCAGCGCACATTATTACATACATGCTATCACAGTCAATGCCATAACAATGTCTGTAGATGTGTTACATAAAAGGTTTCTAGCCAGTTGGCTAATTTGCAACCCCAGTCCCTGGTCAGACCTTTCTAAAAAACATGTTGTAGTCTAAAAGTAATCTAAAAAGTGTAGTATATGTGTGCAAACACCTACCTACCTACATATAGACCAACAAAAGACCAAAGGTAATTTTAGTGTTCATACCCTGACCATACACAACAGAATAACCACAACATACAAAGGAGCATCACAACCAGTAAGTCACATAACACAACCCCCAGACACCCAGCTGCCCACATACTCTCACTTATATGGACAGCCAGTCACAACATACCCCAATACACTAACACAGACAGCAAATCACATACAATACAACCCCCAGATATACCTAGCCGCCCGCAAACTCTCACCTATGCGAACAGCCAGTCACACACACACACACACACACACACACACACACACACACACACCCCAGACAACAAAACATCACATCACATAAGACACAGTCCCCAGATACCCAACCGCCTGCAAACTCTCACCAATGCGAGCAGCCAGGCATCAACAGACAGTACAGTAAAACATAGACAATAGAGTGTGCGTGTGTGTGTGTGCATGCGTGTCTTAGTGGTTGCAACCCTGATTTTACTTTCAGCCAGTGTTTTACCTTACTGCTAAATGTTTTCAGTTCAGTTTGTGTTTTTAGTTCTATTGGTAAGTCGTTCCAAAAGCGGGTTCCTATTACTGAGAAACAAGACTGGCCAAATGAGGTTTTGCGCCCCTCTACTGTGCAGTTACCAATCACATCTAAATGTCTCAAAGATTCATAACTTTCCCTATCAGAACGACACCTTATCACCCTCTTACTGTGCATTCACACCGAAACCGTCAAAAGAGTCAAAATCGCTGGTGAAGCTCATAGCCCGACGCTCAACTCAGTTCAGCACCGAAAGCTTCAAAGCCAAGACGTGAAACATTCGGACCAACCACAAGCAGCAATCCTGCAAGTTTGACATTCTAATTGGTTGACGCCGAACCGTGTCACAGCTAATTACCATAAAGTTAACTGAGGCTCAACTTTATTTTGACGCCCGTGAAGCTCATGAAGCCACGCTCACGCCCGGAACGCTTTTGAAGCCGGTAACGCCGACTCTCCATAGGAAATGAATGATTTCCGGCGCTCTTGAAGCTTTTGAAGCTTTTGGTGTGCACAGTTAGGCTACATCTTGTATGTGGCACTTAACCTAACATTAATCTCTTTACACACTAAGACAGCGGATTCGTAAAGAAACACATCCACACCTTAAAGGGTCACTGCACCCTGAAATACGTTTTTTGAGCTGTTGATTGATTGAAAATACTCATAAGTGGTGAACTGTACTATTACCAGGGTTAATATTGACAAAAATTGTGTTTCTCGACAAAAGTAAAATTTCGTCTGATTTTGTATTGGAGATATTGCTCTCCGCGCATACTCCAGTTTGAAACATGCCATGGCATGTTGGTCCAAAATACTATTGGAATGCTGACGTTGTCCTGCACTTCTAGTCCGACACTACGTCACCGGGTCGTTACAAATTAGGACTGAAACGCCCCAACACCTGCTACCCTGATTAGCCTACCTGTGATAAGCCATTGTCTGCAGCACTCATTCCCAGATTGACACAAAATCACCATGGTTGATTGGTTGCAGCAGTGCTGCACTCCCTCTCCAAATTTCAGAACGTCTCGCCCAGTTTGAAAGCCTTTTTCAGAAATGTGAAGTGGGTGGAGTTATGGGGATAAGTAACTCTTTAAGTGTATCTAGGCGTATCTTAGTACCTACCTAAAATGACATTTTACCGTGAGAACAGTGTTGAAAGATACACAAAACTGCTTGGAGGTTACGTCTGCTCGGTCTGCTCGAAGGTAAGCAAAGCTAGCATAGTAATTATCAATAAGTAGTTTACGTAGCTAAGTAGGCCTATATTGTGGACACTAAGTAGACACTATATTGTGTGGCACAGTAATAGCACTCTTACACTTTCAGTTTCACTTTGGAGTGAGGATATTACTGCGCAAAGTGTAAGTGCTCCCAATGTTATTCCGCCACACAATATAGTTATCCCTTTTGCCTGCTTAGAAATGCACCACGTTTTATTTTGTCTCACCATACTTGGTCGTGTGACTACTCGTGTAACTGTATTTTAATAGGGAAAACATGGAGGTGTTTGGTCGCTTCTAACTTCATCTCTGTTTGGATCCTAATGAATGCATTGAGCTAGCTAAATGCTATCAAAGTTGCGCCACGCGCCAGAGCCAGTGAGTGCACGCATTGAAACATGAGAGGTATGTATCAACTCGTCTTAATTAAGGGAATAACGTAGTTTAATATGAAAAAACGGTGAAGTGTTCCTTTAATGCTTAGGCTAGTGTGTGTGTGTGTGTGTGTGCGCGCGTGTGTGTGACAAAGCATTTTTGCAATGGTAATTGTGTTGCATATACCAGGTTAACTAGTGTCAATCCATATCCAATTTGGATTAGAGCCAGTCTACTGACGCAGTACGAAAGAAGAAGAACTAAACATTTTCCAGATAAGAAAATATTCTTAATTTAGTGTTATCAAATGAAGAGGCATGCAATTAGGGGGTTGTGAGGTCAGCGCTCATTCAATATACGCGTCTGTGTAAGTAAACCTGAACCACTGGAGTGTGCAGAAGCAATAAAATACTTAAAACAATAATGACCAAAGCGGATCCTTACTGTCCTTGAAAACAGCATGGCGACTGGCTAGTCTAATCCAAAAATGGACATATAAATTGACACTCGTTAGCCTGGTATATGCAACACAATTACCACTGCAAAAATGCTTTAGGTTGTGGTAGGCTTCAAAAGTTTATTTTGAATTTGAGCATACAGTTCTGTCACAGTAGCCTCCTATGTATTTTACAAGTCCTTAAATAGATATTATAACGTAGGCTTATCATGCATTAATAGCTCAGTGATACATGGGTCTCACCTACTAAATTAGACTGTTGTAGCCAGATATTTGGAAGATCTACAGAACGGTGTTTCAACCAAGTTTGTACGTTAAGCGGTTCGGGCTGAATAGCGCGCACAAAAAGGTAAAAAGAATAATAATAATAACTAGAGAAAGCAATTCCAGGGAATTACGAGTGCATGAAAATTGAGACAAAGATAGAGGTGAAGTAGAGAAAAGGTTGAGGGGAGTCATAGTTGATGACAATTAACAGTTGGAATGAGCAAAAAGTTAAACAGTTGAGTAGTTCAAATAGTTGAGCTATTTAATAGAGAATTATTGTGTGAGGACTTTTATTTTGAGACAGTTGTGGGCAGAGGAAACTGTTGGTGGGATACATAGCTGATGACAACTGTAATTCGGAATGGCTAAAGAGTTAAATAGTTGCATAGTTTAAATAGTTACATATATGATTAAACATTTAAAGAATTAAACATTTAAACTGCTCAATTAATCAACTGTTCAGCCATTTTAACTGCCAGTTGTCTTCAACTATGACTCCCACCACCTGTTTTCTCTGCCCACAACTGTTTCAAAATAAGTCATCAGTGTCATAATTCCGTGATATGTTTCAAATATCATTCAAGCACAAAGATAAACATTTGAGTAGTTCAAATAGTTGAGCTATTTAATAGAGAGTTATTGTGTGAGGACATTTATTTTGAAACAGTTGGAGAGAGTCATAGGTTATGAAAGTAAGGACTTTCATTATGAAACAGTTTTGGGTGGAGGAAACAGTTGGAGGGAGTCATAGTTGATGAAATCGGACAGTGATGAAAACGGACAGTTGGAATAGCCAAACAGTTAAATAGTTGAGTAGTTTAACAGTGTCTAAAAAGTCATCATACCCCTTTGAAATAGTTAGCTTTGTTGTCATACAGCCTGAAATCAAAACCCATTTTAAAATTCACAAATTTAGCTGTCAACATGATGAAAATGACAACAGTTCTGAAAATGAATTGAAATCAAAATTAAAACTAGAATAATATTTGCGCAATCTTCCATGCAGAATTGTTAAAATTCAGTCAAATGCTGTGGGGAACGGCGATGGACTACTCTCTTCAAGTCAATACCTACTGTGAAGCATGATGGGGGCAAGATTATGTTGTGGGGATGTTTCTCTTTAGCAGGGACTGAGCAATTTGGCAGGATAGAAGGAGAAATGGATGCTGCCAGTAGGCCTACACCAAATTCTTGAGGGAAACCTGCGTCCCGCTGCTAGACAGCTGAAGATGGGCAGGTCATTAACCTTCCAACACGACAATGATCCTAAACATACTGCCAAAAGAACAAAGCAGTGGCTTAAGGATAGGATGGTGAATATCCTTGAGTGGCAAAGTCAGAGCCCTGACTTAAATCCTATAGAAAACCTGTGGATTGACTTGAAGAGAGCAGTCCATCGCCGTTCCCTACAGAATTTGACTGAATTTGAACATTTCTGCAAGGAAGATTGCCCAATCTAGGTGTGTCAAGCTATAGAGACATGTCCAAACAGATTGATGGCTGTAATTAAACCAAAAGGAAGCTCTAAAAAGTAGGGTCAGGGGTATCATGACTTTTCCAACCCTGTTATTCTTTTTTATATATATAATAATAATCAATAATTGTCAGAACTCTTGTCTTGTTTGTCATTATTTTGATGTTGTACAGCTAAATTTGTAAATAAAACTGGAAAAAATGTTGCTTTAAAAAATAAAAAAATTGGGTTTTGATTTCAGGCTGTATAAAAAAAACTATTTCAAAGGGGTATGATGACTTTGATAGGCACTATATAGCCTGAGTTAAAAATTGAATGGGCATAGGTCAAGACTTGTAACAGTCAGAGGTACATATCAAAGTAATATAATAGCGATTACACAGCTTTTAAAACAATGTATTTCACTCTCGCTGGAGTGAACGCATAACGGGCTGTTGCGCAAACAATAATGTTACTGTTGTTAGTTTTTCTCTGTTCACATTCATACACGAAATTAGAGTTTTCCTAAATCTCCACTTTTGCCAGAGTTTTCAGAAAGAATTGTATTCAGAGGCGAAATTGTCGTTTGTGTGTAGGCTACATGAACGGCACAAACGAAGGGAGAAGTCTCCGTTTTTCAAGATACCCGTGCATGTGAGAATGGGGCCTTGGCATCGACGGAACTAAGAACTATTCTGCCATTGTTTCCCAAGAGACACATCCATCAGCAGTGGATTGCCAAAATTAAGTGTGATGTTGGCCCGTATTTTGACATTTAGCCGAGATAGCACATCTGTCATTCTCTTACCTGCGTTATGTGATGATGGCAGCCCTCTATCCTATTACAGTTTTTCTCAGTCGCTTTGGTACATTTCTCAGGTCAGAATTGAAATTCTCAAAACTACCTGTTCAATCTTCAGGTCACTGTGTCACTTGTGCACATCAAAAAAAGCAGTTTCTCATTCCTTTGATCAAGTTGCAAATGTTGTGGTACATCCATGCAAATTATCATGTACAATTCTCAGCTAAATAGTATCACCCCCCCACACACACACACATTAAGGCATTAGTTCATAGTATAAGCCTTTACATGCAAAATGGTTGAACATGTTGTCATATGAGAATTTGTGGCCCAAAAGACAGGAACATCAGGAGGTGTAGGAAGTCTACACTGTAATTCCTACAACACTGCATTTACAGTTTTCCCTAACGAGAATGTCCTATGGTCAAATTTCTACTTTATTTCATTTTTTCCCTTTATAATGCAGTGCTGTCTTTTCCTTTCTGTAGCACTGTGATCGGGATAGCTGTGCCGTGTGGTGTGGTGGAAAGCAGGAAGGCTGCGTCGGATAAACGAGGGTTTTCCTCGTTTATTCAGCAAAAAAAAGGTGTTATAAAGAATAAGTACTTAATCAATAATCAAAAATGTAACTCATAATAGAAAACAAAACTAAATACTGGTCATAGACAGGATCCAATAATAAACTCAGAATTTATCCCACCATCAAAGCACTGTTGAGTCTATGGTGCTCTCCACATCTTCAGAACGGCTTGACACACATGCTTCAAATTTGGTATGAGTGTTTGTATGGACTCAAAGATGAAGTGAATCGATGTTGGAGGTCAAAGGTCAAATGTCAAGGTCAAAAGCACCTTGAGTGTAAAGTCTCAAGAACAACTTGTCATACAAGCTTCAAGTTTGATAACCCCAAAAGGACCTTTGCAAGTATCACAATTACCCTACCAACCAGCTATCAGTCAGCTCAATAGCCCCACCCACCAGCACCATAGCCAGAAGATTGCATCCCCTCGTGTAATGCCTTGTAATAGCATTTCTAGCTATTATTATAGAGCTCGACAGTCCCGCCCACAGCCTTGTCCAGAAGTAAAAATCCAATACAATTTCTCCATTGACAACTGGAGAATAAGCCATAAAATCATAACCGTCCATGGTAGACTTAAAACCAGCTACGATGTGACTAAGCAATTATACCTGCTCATATAGATGTCAAAAGTTAATGGGGCGTCAACCTTGTTTTGAAAAAAAAAATGATTCACGATTTAACGAGAGAGTACTACACTACCCAACACCCTAATGTGTAAAACTGGTGAATGCAGAACCTTTGATTGGTAGAGATCGCCGTTGCCATGGCAATCCCAAACAAACTGTCTCAACTTTTCCCACGCCTATCGTCCAGCTATCGTCTCGCTGGAACTTAAAATGGCTGCAGGGCTGTCAGAACCGATGTGTGGTCTTCCGAAAAAGAACGGTTTTCTCATCTTGAAGGTTGAATTTACTCAATGGAAACGGTAGGAAGTAGTCATCTTCTTTTCTCAGATTAATATGAAACCATGTTAAACTATCGTTAGGCTGCAAATGTTGGAAATGTGTGTACGTTTGCAAAGCATCACGGGATTTGAGTTCTCTAACTCGGAATTTAAGATATGTACACAGTCTTGTACCTTCGTAGCCTAGAAATCTAGACGCCCCTAGCGGCAGCAAATGTAATTTGGCTGGCGGGGCAGTCTAGGCACGATCCATTGAGCCAGGGAGCTGAGAACCCCCAGCACCAGCGGGCCAATCACAGGGCTTAACATAATGGTGACTGACATGCGACCAGAAGTTATGACGGTAACGCATCCTGTTATTTGAAAACAAGAAGATGATTCGTTTAGCGTTATCCTATTGCGTGGAGAGGGAAGGTTACGCATCCTGCTGCTACTTGAAAACAAGAAGATGATTCGTTTAGCGTTATCCTATTGCGGGGAGGGAATTTGAAAGACAACTGTTTATCCCACCCCTCCGATTGAGTCCTGTCTACGGTGAGTGTCCAGACCCTACATCTTGATGTGGGTCTGGCTTGTCAGGCTAGTACCTTCGCCTTTTTTTTTTCGTTTTTTTGCTCGAAATGATGTGTTGTATAAGTCTGAGTCACGTCGTAGCTGTTTAGCCTAAGGCATGATCTAAAACTCTTTACACACAGATTTTTCCAGACGTCAATGGGAGAAATGAATGAGAAATTTACATCCGGACAAGCAGCTCTCTCGGAGGAGGGGCGGGACTGTCGAGCTCTATTATGATGTATGTATTACGCACAACTGGCAGAACAGTGAAACTGTGAAAAAAATTAGATGGAGGCTCTCTCTCATCCAAGTCCTGCCAGTGTCATTTCATCCTTTGATACATATGGTGCAAGAAAGGGGATTACCTGCCATGAACCCGGAACTTAAGAGCAGTGTTTATCCTTTTCCATTCAAGAACAACTGCCTTCACCATTACACTTACTTAAAAGACAGTTTGCATTTAAAGCTGTTGAGCATAGCACATGCTTAGAGTTGAAATACCTTCAGTTTTATTTAATTTTGCTGCTGAAATAAATCAGTTAAGTTAGGCTCTGATATAAAAATGTTTATTTTGTGACCAACTCATTTACTTCTTGTGCAAAATGTAAATGTCATCACAAGTGCCAGTAACACTGGAGGTATCCATCAAATAAGTTTTACTGCTCCATTGGCCACTAGGGGCGCTATGGTACGATAACGCATCAGATGTTGAGAACCTCTCTCCAGGTCCACAACATATTCTCTGCAAGAAATTACAAAGGGGGTTGTGAGTTCACATTAGCAAATCCACACAAAGAAATGATGTGAAGAACAGTGAGTTGCAGATACTCTTCAGCAAACAGTAGGACTGTCGTGAGAAGGTCCATATTTCCCTGTGTTTAAAGCAACACCATGGAAGTTTTGCTTTCGGGGTCCCCCTACAACTGGGAAACAGTAATTTCTTCTACTTACGTCGTAAAATCTGTCACGGTTACACCAGAAGCAAGTTAGACACAGTATCTAGGCTATCTAGACCTAATGAGGCTGCACAAAGGTATTAAATTATGTGGTACTGCTGCGATAGCAGTTATGTGATAGCCTAAATTTGTAAAACTAAGCTTTCAGCTCAGATCTGTGCGTGTTCTCGGTATTGGGATAATGTTGGCCAATCCTGAAGTGGAGATGTAGCCTACAAGACCGCCTATATTAAAAAAACGATTACTTCCGCATTTATGAGTGATAGCGTAATCTAGGGTTGTCATTTTTATATATTTTGTGTATATTTTTATAGATAAAAAAAAATCGATGGTCACCAGATATTGTAAGCTATGGTATTCACGTCCATGGTAGTGGCATATTTGCACACCCAACTCTTGTAATAACTTTGTTTTTCAAGATAATCGTTTGGTCAGTAGGCTATAGGCGGTAGATTTACACGGTTTGAGCTATAACCTACTAGACATTTCAGCATATCATATGAATATAATTTCATGGGTTTTATTTCTTCCAAACGCCAAAAGATTGCATAGCTCACGTTTTATAAGCCAGCGTCATTATACTGTTTACCGAACGGATATGTTAATGTGGTAGGTAATATATCGTCAATATTAGGCTATAATATGAAGCTATTTGCAAAGTAAAAAAGTCGATTTGCATTATAGCCTGAGGCAAGACACTTCACCAGAACAGTAAATAAACAAACATGATTAGCCCAAAATATTATTCTGTTTGTCTAATCATGATTTAGGCTACTTGCAAGAATGTAGGCTTGCCCTTACACGCCGTTTAGACATAGGCTTGGGCTACTTCTGATTGTTTTTTTGTCCTAAAAGAGGCTTTGTCATAAATCGCTACTTCAACATCAGGCTGTACAAAGTTTACACTTGTACCATAACACTTTGAGTTTCTTTTCCTGCCTCGGCCATCAACATATTTTTCTGTCTATGCAACATACACGCTAGTTTGGGGTCTCGCTGAATTTGAGGAAGTGATGGGGGAAGTGAGGTATGCTGTAAAGCAGTCGAAATTTGTAGTTCTTTTTGTGCACAGATTCCCACCCGAAACCCAAAGTTCCGTAATGCCAGTAAAAGCGATACAGACACCGTCAGGCTATGGCAGACGTGCCTATTGTAAATCGATGTACTATCACAAGGGTCTTGGAAATGTATTATAAAGGTGGAAAAACTACATGGTGTTGCTTTAAGATGTCAAACAGAGAATTCATGTTGTACAATGCAATCAATCATCTTTACACCAATTGCCTACCTTTGTTCATCAGTTTCAGGCTCCACTAGAATATTCTCCTGTCCCTCTTTCACATTAAGAAATACAAAAGTGTCCAGACAGGGCTTAGGCACTGTGAAGAAATCAGAAATTACATCTTAGTAAGAACAGTGCTATAACCATTCATCCACTCCCACAAACATGAAATGCGTCCATATGCTCAAAGTGAAATTGTATCTTTCAACTAACCAAATTTACAACCACAATAAACAGTGTTAGTAAATGTATAGTTTATGAATTCCAATTAGAACAATTCGAGTTTCAGTTAATTCCATTGGCACTTCCAACTGGTCGTTGTCAAAGGAGCTGAATTGGTAGCCTGACTCTCGCCAGACCCTTGTAGTTCCACCATGCTCCACCAGAGGCGTTTCGCTGAGCTCCACACTAGGGTCTGGGCTCGAGGGCAATCCAAACTCCTTCCAGGGAGCAAAAAATGATGAACCAATCAGGAGCGCCGAAGCGAGTGTTTGATTCAAACAACAATGGCGGCACGCATTGAGTAGTCTTGTGCTGACATTGATTCTGCTATTTCAACGTTTTGTCGAATCTATCGAGTATTCATTCTTTAAAAGATGAACAGAGAATGGTTTTGAAGACATTTATTGGTGGTAGGGTTGTGCCGATGGACGATATCATCGTCCATCGTGATGGTTGACAGACATCACGATGGAAAGCAACCATCGTGATGCCACGCCCCCACTTATTTCTACTGCAGACTAAGCTAAAATATTAAAAAATAAAAACTTTTCCTTGGAAATGAAATTGAGCCTAGAACTGATGCACATGTAGGGTGCTTAAGAGGCTGTCAGCCAAACAGTGCAAAATTAAAAAAACATATTAGTCTCAGACCGTCTTGTTCAAATAAGTCCTCCTTGCAACGTGAATGTGTTATTGTCTTTTTTAGGCTACATGTCTCGCAGTGTAGCCTACATTGAACGCAAAACATGTAGCCTAATAATGTTTAAGAATGAAATAGTGCAAATGAATTATTATTGTTACGACTAGCACATTCTAGCTCTAATTTCTTGCGAGGCTACAACACTGAAGCGCCGAATGCGTCATTCTCCACCGTGTTAAAATAAACTATTTATTTCGTTATCGTTATCAAAAGCAATAGCCTACGTCTTTCACTGTAATGCTTGTATTTCACGCATTTGCCTTTAGCAAAAGCCCCAGCAGCGGAGTGGCAATCGGGATTCGTTAGGCTATTTGTAAAAGTTGTTTAGCCTACTTCAACTGTTATTTAATTCGACTTGACTGCGCGATCGCAGCCTACTTTCACTTTCTGCTGCCCTCATAGTCGGCAAGCCGGTAGCCTAATAACGTGGGATGCGTAACATATGAGTAAGGTACAGACTGGGCTATTCAAGATTTTAGATGAGTGGCCGCGAGTTTTTTTGCGAGGCCCAGCGAATGCTGGCAATGTGCAATATACCGCTGGTTGGTGTAAGCAGGTGTTTAGATTGGCTGTCTGTCGGTCTCTTACTAGGATTTTCTTGGAGCAGATCTTCCACACAGTAGCCCAGTCAGTATGTCTCTTAGCTGTCCACTTTCACCAGGCCATATAGCCTATATAATATTTAATATAGGCCATATATAGCCTATAATATAATATATTTATTTACAACCCCCCCCCCCCCCCCGACGACGATATCATCGTCCATCGCGATGTTTTACTGTACACATCGTCATATGCCAATTAAGGGGACATCGCCCAACCCTAATTGGTGGCAAGGATGTTTTCACTCTTCTTCCGACCAGGTTTGGCAAGAGCTTAAAGTAGCCTAGCACGTCATTCAAGATAACGGACAAGTGGATTATCAAATCACATGCAAGGATGTTTTACAAGGTCCCGCCTTCAGAAATACATCTCCTATCGAGAAGTCCCAGATCCTTGTGTGAAGCTCAGCGAACTACAAGGATCTGGCGAGAGTCGGGTTACTGAATTGGTGCTTCTCCATTTGAGCGAAGGGTAAACAAAGAACCTTATTTCAGAACATTAGCATAAAATCACGAGGTGGATTTCAACCGTCTTTGCAGGCCTCTCTCCTCGGTCATCGTGCCCTGGACATTTTTCAAAGTGCAGTGTCATCAAGGATGCCTCATTTGTCTAATTGCGACCACAGGAGGTGAGACCGAGGAGAGAGGAGGGAGGTGGAAGGGCCGATACGGAATGCTCTAGCGTTTTCAGTCGGAATTATTTCAATTCAATTTCAATTTAATGTCGCTTATAGAGCGCCAATACATTACACATGTCTCATGGCGCTTTACAGAGTGTTAAGACATTCAAAGAGAATTATGTGATCGTTGATCCAAGTTGAAGGTGAAAGTTCCCTACCAAGTCTGTCAACTTTTGGTTTCAAACAAATTGTTTCTGATTTATTAGCAGCAACAAATTATTAGATAGACTTACAAAAGATCTTTATGCTGAAATGATCATGAACTACCAGGCAAACTTTAAAAGTTGATGTTTTGTTCAGGCGTCAAGTTTTGAACTATCAAACATTACCTCATCTTGAATTTCCCCTTGGGGATCAATAAAGTATCTATCTATCTATCTATCTATCTATCTATAAGGGTCAACAAGTGGGAGTACTCCATCTTCATATGATAAGAGGTGATGCTTCACTGCATCATCAGCTCTTAAAAGTGATACGTGAGTGACCAAGACCTCTCATCTCTCATATCTGTCTCTTCTTGATTCCTCCATCCTCTATACAGTCATTCACAAAATTAAATAGGAGGGGTTAGGACTGGAGGAAAGAAGAAAGGAAGGGAAGATGCGCTGCAAAAAAAAAGTTTTTTTATTTTTAGAAAGTAAAAAAAGGTTTATTTCTAGAAAATTAGTCTTTTGGCTTTTTTTGGCTAGTTATTAATCTTACTTTCACTATTAATAAGTCAGCTCAGTTACAGCACAGCCATTGGTTTGGGCTTTGGGCTTGTAAATAAAATTAGTCAGTCGCTAGACAGAAATTGTGGACCCATTGGTGAAGACTCCATAGGCAACTACAACATTCATACTCCCTTGAGGAAGATTGAGTTGGTCCTGACAGAATACACAGGGAGGAAAGAAATTGCGCCTACTCTGCAGAGGCGTTGGTACATACAGTCATGGTTGAAATTGTTGGCACTAGGGCTGGGATAAACGATTATTCTCTAAACGATTAATCTAGCGATTATTTTTTCGATGCATCGATTAATCTAACTATTAATTTTTTCAGTTCGATTCGATTTCGATTCGATTATCGATTATCTCCCCACTAATTGACTAATTTCAATATATACATGTTGATTTACATATCTGAATGAAATAAAACATTGCAATGTATGTTTATTGCTCTTAAAATTCCAAAATGAAAGACTATGCAAGTGCAAAGTAATGCATTCTAAGTCAGAGGTATTCAATAAAACCTTGAAGCCTTGAAAACACTGGGAGTGTTGTCAAATTGAAGGGGACAAGATCTCAACTGTCATCAATAAAATGACAACTTTGGGACTTTGGGGCCATAGGGCCCACCTACACATACTGTATACCCCCATCAAATCATCATTATGATGATCATTATTACAATTATTATTATGCTGTATTAAGTGTACTTTCACTTCAAAGCAGTCAATGTTTTAAATGCTAACATTGTTCACAAAAAGTTTGTGAAAAAATCAGAGACCTGCTTTAGTAATGTAAGATACAGTATAATTACAATAGCTTTTGCATGGTTGCATGATAAATACAGTACTTCTGAAAACAACAGCAATAATATGGGTGCTATTATTTTGGGATGTTTCCCTCATGCAAGCATCAAACTCTGGTAGGCAAATGGAGACAAAATTGACATGCTTTTTAATGAAATTCCATTTGAATCTCTGAATGTAAGGATTCAGGAAACACGTACCAACTTTAGTCTATGTATTAGGCTACGGCCGAGCAGATAGGCGTAAATCACTGATCTGGAGATTTTTAGATGAAAGACTAAGGCTACAATCTTTTGACCATATTCAAATTTGACTGAACTATACTCTGCTATGTATCAAGAATCCACGTTGTTGGGGGGCGCTGTGGCGCAGCAGGCTACAGCGCTCGTACCATTTACGGGTCCGAGTGCCCACGGGGACCCAGGTTCGAATCCGGCCTGCGGTCATGTCCCGATCCCACCCCATCTCTCTCTCCCACTTGCTTCCTGTCTACCACTTCACTGTCCTGTACTAATAAAGGCAAAAAGCCAAAAAATATACTTTAAAAAAAAAAAAAAGAATCCACGTTGTTCTATTACATGTCGTTAAATAATTAAACAGCAGGTTGAACGGAACTTGCCACCAACGTTATTTATTAGTTTCAGTTTCTGTCGCGCAAACACGCACGTCGCACATGCATGCATTCAATGAACGCTCATACCAACACTTAATTGTGTTGCTGTATGTTTATTCACATCGAATTAGCAAGTATTTCCTCCTGATGGCTGAAACTTTTGTTTTCTTTTTCTGTCGGGCCGCGGTTGCTTCATCAATTGCGCAGCAAATTATCAGGTGAAGCACCGAGCCTAATTTCACTCCACGCCTCACAGACCAGCAGTCTCTCTACATTGCGGACCGGTGCAGCTCCGTCCGCGGCCCATAGAGAAACGCTGTAGAGGAACGAGTGCGTGCTGCAGTGCCTTGCACTTTTGAAATTCTGAGGAGTCACTCACGTTGCCGCCAACCTTGTTTTGATTTTGACGACGTGTCGATTTGCATATTTTGAACCGACGTATTTTTTGCGTCGAACTAATCGGTTAAGTCGATGCGTTGTCCCAGCCCTAGTTGGCACCCCAAAAATACCCAAAAATACCGAGGTCAAAAATATTGGCACCCCTATGTAACCCTATGGGAATTTAACACATAGGGTTAACATAGGGGCAGGCAGTGATGATGTGGGTCAATTTTAGTTCTAAAGACCAAGGGAACTTTATCAGGATGCATAGTATCCTGGATCCATGAAATACGTGGCCTTTAAAAATAAAAAACTGCCTGCCCCTATGTTAACCCTATGTGTTAAATTCCCATAGGGTTACATAGGGGTGCCAATATTTTTTACCTCGGTATTTTGGGAAGAACATTTATTTATTTATGATTCATTATTCATTCACAAAGAAAATTGGTGTCCTTAAAGGTTGGATTTTTCCTCATTTTATTACTTAAGCCATTAAAATCAATTTCCAAAAGATGATTTGATATTCCTCTTTTTAGTCAACTTTAGCATGGGTGCCAACAATTTCAACCATGACTGTATGTGCACTTATTACTTGGGTTAGGGATGCAAATAGCTACTTTTCTTAAAGCGTAAGTTTGGCGGAAAATGAAAATAAAGCTATTTTCTGAATGAAAATACATCAACTAAGCCGTGGAGGAAGTAATTTTCGCTCATCACGCAGTACAGAGCTAGCACTGGCAGGACCTACAGCCCAAAATCGCAAACAGTGGGTCAGCATTGGGCTTTCAGCAATGCGCTTTCAAAATCGCATTTTTAAACCACTAACATTGCTCAAAACAGCAGCAAACCTCGTCAGCAGCTTGCTCTAGGTGTCTACACATAAAACGAAGCACCTATCAGTCTGTAAACTTTGGAATAGTCTGTATACACGTGGAATCAATTCGAGACCGCAACACCGTCTGAATCACAGAAATGTCTCGCGAGATCCCACACGGAAGCACGGGATCTATTCCTACGGGTAGTCAAAATCGCATTTTTAAACCACTAACATTGCTCAAAACAGCGGCAAACCTCGTCAGAAGCTTGCTTTAGGTGTTTACACATAAAACGAACCACCAACAACTTGGCTCACGAACCCGACGTTTATAAAAGAAGACTGTTATGAACACTAGCCTCTTCCAGTTCCTCACGAAGGAAAGTCCACGAGCTCTCGTGTGAGATCTCGCGAGACATTTCTGTGATTCAGACGGTGTTGCGGTCTCGAATTGATTCCACGTGTATACAGACTATTCCAAAGTTTACAGACTGATTGGTGCTTCGTTTTATGTGTAGACACCTAGAGCAAGCTGCTGACGAGGTTTGCCGCTGTTTTGAGCAATGTTAGTGGTTTAAAAATGCGATTTTGAAAGCGCATGGCTGAAAGCCCAATGCCGACCCACTGTTTGCGATTTTGGGCTGTAGGTCCTGCCAGTGCTAGCTCTGTACTGCGTGATGAGCGAAAATTACTTCCTCCACGGCTTAGTTGATGTATTTTCATTCAGAAAATAGCTTTATTTTCATTTTCCGCCAAACTTACGCTTTAACCAAAAACGTAGCCACATGCTTCCACAAGATTGCAGGGCAACTTGTTTCCATTAGTTTACCTGACCATCGACATAATCATGAGATTACGTATAAGTATAAGAATAAAGGAATAAGTACAGTATGTACTGTACATTTACAAATAAATAGATGCTATGGGTGGGATAGGGTAATGCAATTTTCCGGAGGGGGAGTATATGGCCTTGTTGTCCCTGTCAAGGTATACGATGGTCATAGACACCACAACAGGCGCAGGCAAGACGCAGGATGCAATATACAATTGAAGAGAGGGTGAGAGTAGTGCAGTATCAGTATAGGCTGAGGTTTAAGATTAAATATAAATATAGTGCAAGGCAGTACAATGCAATGATGATGTATTAATACAATATTGTAACTGTAAGATTGAAATGCACATGTAGATGAGCAGAACAGGTTGATTCACTTTGTTCGGTGTAAGGGTGGTTGCTACAGTATTTGAGTGTTCAACAGACTGACAGCTTGGGGGAAGAAGCTGTCTTTGTGTCGTCTGGTTTTGGCAAACAGTGCCCTGTATCGTCTACCAGAGGGAAGGAGGTTGAACAGTTTATGACCAGGGTGTGAGGGGTCTGTAGAGATTTTTGCTGCCCTTTTCCTGACCCTGGATTGCAGTCTGGCCTGTCTCGTTTGGTGGCTGACTAAAACCAGACGGTGATGGAGGTGCAGATGACAGACTGAATGATCGCTGAGTAGAAAGTGGTCAGCTCCTTTACTTGGGCACATTAAACTTCCGGTAACACTTTACATTACAAATCAGTAATAAGTGGGTAATGTTATGGTAATATATATGCAATTTCATGGTTATAATATGTTTAAACCACATATTACAAATAATTAATGTGTAATTTCTAGACAATTACTGTGTAATTACCATACAACAACAATGCAAATAACTTGGGTAAAATAAAATGGTAATAACTGCTGTAAATATGTACTTACCGTAGCAATAAACATTTAGGATCTACTTATTGTGACACAATATTTCTGTAATTATACCAACATGATGGTGCTATGAAGGACGAAATTACATAGTAACTTTTAAGTGTTATGGCACAATTACACAATGGTCAAAGTTTTTGTGGTAGTTAGTTTGATGGTAAAATGTGACCTGTTATCTGTTATTATGATGAAATAAATAAGGTAATTTCACAATAACTATATGGTATCAGGGCTGTAAAATACTGTTTTGTCTTTTCGAAAGGATTTCAACAACTCCCCACCGTACAGAAAACCTTTCGAGACAAAACAGTATTTTACAGCTCTGATACCATATAGTTATTGTGAAATTACCTCATTTATTTCATCATAACAACAGATAACAGGTCACATATTATGTCACAATAAGTAAATCCTAAATATTTATTGCTTCAGTAAGTACATATTTACAGCAGTTATTACTATTTTATTTTACCCTTAAACCCAAGTTTTTTGCATTCTTGTTAAATGAAGCACCGAAATGAGGCACCGAAATCCACGTTGTTATTCGGTGTGGTTACTACCGTTTGCGTCGGCACCGGCGCCATACTAGAACCGTGTTTCGGTGCCCAACCCTACTCTGCAAGGAGGTTAGTACACACGCACACTTACACTTCTATTTATCTTTGCCAAAACTTTTTACACAGGAAATTAAACCCGGACTCCCACATACTAAACCATTATGCAAACCACATGGCTATCGGCTTCCATATCCTAATTGAAGTTTGCAGGCAAAATGATAGTTCATAGGCCAAAGCGTCATAGTTAGGGATGGGCATTCGATTACATTTTCTAAGTCGATCGTCGGGAGAATTAATGATCAACTATCAATTAATCATTAATATCAGGGTTCCCACGGGTCAGGGAATTCCTGGAATATCATGGAATTTCAGAAAAAGCATTTACAGTCAGGGAAAGTCAGGGAATTTGATCAATTTGCATGCACAGTCGTGGAATATCAGGGAATTTTATTAACAGTAAATTATGTAATAGCCAAAACCTGCTGTGTATTCTCGTTTCATGTGTGGATGCACCTTTAATGTTTTTGTTTAGCCCCTAACATTTCCCGCTCTAAAAATGTGCAACATTCTAGAATGCAATATCTTGGCTGGTGGCGTCACTTAAGGCAAACGTGCAGGGGAAATGCCGGTTTCGAGGTGAACTTTTCTACGATATTCTAATTTGACACCAACCTCTAGAGGTAAAAAAGTCCAGATATTTTTTCTCCATACTCACCAGCTTTTAGCATGTCCATATGCTGCAGGTTGGGAGGCATGTGTTTCAGAGCCACTTTATTCATATAATTCTCTGTGTTAACCAGATACCTGTTCAAAGACAAAATAATGATCATACAACATATTTACCAGACAACTGACTCTCTGGTCATTGATAATAACTCACTCTCTGGCAAATGCAGATTCTTCAGCTGTCAAGTACGATGGATCTCCTTCTTCACGGGTTTTCTCTTTCTCAAGAATGTGAGGGAAGAACTTCTCTATCTGCAAGCATAACATGGCAAAAACAAAACATGCCATTTCTTAATTGAATTAATCTTATCTATTGCAACTACACAAATAATATTATGCTTGACCAATACAATGTAAAAGTTCTTTGTAATGCATCTGTAAATTATTTAATTAACCTTCTACAATTCTCGATAACAAGGTTACTGATATCAGAGTCTGTGGAAAATACAACAGTAGCATCTAGATCTCCATTTACTTCTAATTTTGGTGTAGTTATTGAAGTAGGTTTCAAAAATAACTTTTACCGCCTTTGAGGTAGTTGATATTTCACCGTTGTATAACTGTAATGTGGCTTTGCATAACTGTATAACTTTAAACTTTACTTATAAAACACCACAAGTTAACTCATTCACTGCCATTGACGTCTTTAAACGTCAATTTAGACGCATACGTTGACTGCCATTGCCTTTTTCAATGGGGAGGGCTCATGGGTGGGCTTGGGAACGATCTGGCAGAGTTTCAGGCTTGTAAACAGACTGTACTAGCGATCCGAACCGCTAGATGGCAGCAGGGCCATTTGGAAGATTAGTATCTGCCTGCAGAGTGCACATGCAGAGACATACACAGTAAACACACTGAAGATCGACCACAGTGGATCTAGTTTGCTCGCCTTGCAGGGAATAAATATGCTTACTTCTAACATCAAGGATGGAAAACATGTGAACGGTATGATCCATTTACATTGGATATTGCTATATAGACTAACAACAATTTTGCTAGAACAAGCTTGCTAAGTCTACCGTCCTGTTCAGAGTCTGTAGCGACCATCAGAGTCCCTAGCCACCTTGACAAGACTGACGAGAATAACATTGGGAGCACTTAGACTCTGCGCAGTAATATCCTCACTCCAGTGAAACTGAAAGTGCAAGAGTGAGGATATTACACAAAATATAGTTATCCCGCTTAACTGCTTAGAAATGCACCACGTTTTATTCTGTCT
Organism: Sardina pilchardus; assembly: GCF_963854185.1. Taxonomy (NCBI): domain Eukaryota; kingdom Metazoa; phylum Chordata; class Actinopteri; order Clupeiformes; family Clupeidae; genus Sardina; species Sardina pilchardus. The sequence goes on from NC_085001.1 coordinate 33,285,307, forward strand.
CACCATACTTGGTCGTGTGACTACTCGTGTAACTCTATTTTAATAGGGAAAACATGGAGGTGTTTAGTCGCTTCTGACTTCATCTCTGTTTGTATCCTAATGAATGCATTAGGCTAGCTAAGTTGTGCCGCGTGCCAGAGCCAGTGAGTGCACGCATTGAAACGTGAGAGGTATGTATCAACTCGTCTTAACATAGCTTAATATGAAAAAACTAAATTAAATGAAAAGTGTTCCTTTAAATACCCAGAATTAAAGAGGAACTATGCAGGATTGGCGATTTCATCTCTGGTTTCGGTTTCGTTTTTAGTTTTTGCTCATTTTATGCTTGCATTTTCTCTGCAGAGCTTCCCCGACAGCTGTAGCGTGTATATTTATACATGTATAGGCTATATTTAAATATATAAATTGCAAGCGTGGTTCTTCGTCTCAGACTTCCAGATGTAAACAAGGAGCGATCGTCTTCTGCAGAAAGTTGCATAGGGTCTCTTTAAGGCTTTATGCAGCTTTGAAGTGTTCCTTTAAGTTATGTGGTACTACGATAGAAGTTATGTGATAAATTTGTAAAACTAGGCTTTCAGCTCAGTTCTGTACGCATTCTCAGTGCATTTATGAGCGATCTAGCGTAATCTAGGGTGGCCATTTTTAGTGTCTATCGATGGTCATCAGATATTGTAGGCTATGGTATTCACGTCCATAGTAGTGGCATATTTGCACAACCAAAATGTTTTAAGAGGCGGAGCTCTAGTAATATGACATGTTATAATAAAGCCAATAATGTAATAATTTGCCGATAATGCAATAACATTTCGGAACCAATAACGTAATAACGTTTTGCCAATAATGTAATAAGTTATTACATTATTGGCTGGTTATTACATTATCGACTTGGTTGGGGGGGAACTATAAAAATGTAATAACTGCAGCCAATGATGTAATAACATATTGATATCACTTCATTTAAAGGAATATTTCGGTATCTTACACTTTAAGCCCATTTTCTGTGTTGCCTAGGCATGAAAACGAGTGTTTAACACCGAAATCTCGACGATTGAGCAACGTTTGTGCAATTTGGCAGCTTTAGAATGTTCTCTGTATGGCTTTAACATTGCTTACTATGTGCATGGACTATTCTGTCCTTAAAACACCCCTAAACGTTCGTTTTTAAAAATGTGCAGCTCACCGAGTGGTTACTGGTCTTCAACAAACTTCTATAGCAAGTTTAGCAGCGAAATACAGCTTCTGTCATCCTTTATCAGGGATTTTCGAAATCCCGGAAGTACTTTTTCAGATACCTCACAACCGTGTGTGCCTAATATAACACAACAGAATTTGAATTTCACTGCGAAACTTGCTATAGAATGCTGTAGCATTGCCGCTGTAATAAGACTGGGTTAAAAAAAATCGATTCAAGATTCAATATCGATTCTCGTTCGAAAAATACAATATCGATTCAAAATTTACAGAGCAGCTTCAGCCATGCTTGGTTCACTCTGCCTTAGGTTTCAGTTTCGCCGGTCTCACGTTTTATAGGTCTCCTTGCACGGTCGTGCGAAGTAGTGCCTCGACATTAGTGCCTAGCTGACCGGAAAAGATCGATCCGCAAATTTTGAATCGATATCGTATTTTTCGAACGAGAATCGATATTGGATTGTGAATCGATTTTTTTTTAACCCAGCCCTATTACACCGGCAATGCTACAGCGGACTTAAACCGCCACCTCATGGCCGGCGAAACCGAAACCTAAGGCAGAGCGAACCAAGCATGGCTGAAGCTGCTCCGTAAAAATCACCTTCTGTGGCATGTTTTGTCCTGACCCATACAGGTAACTAATTGTATTTGTCTGTTGTTTTGATTTTATGTGTCATGAATGTTTTAATGTTCCGCTGGTAGTATGGCTAGCATTCGCGAGTCAAAATGCTAGCCGTTAACGTCTTCACATCTTTGTTGTAACGTTCTAAATGCAGTACCGTTTTATGACCACAAGAGTGGAGTATTTGCCTTTTTATGAGTGCTGTTTTGCGCGTTTAGCATTGAAAACAAATGTATTTGTATGTGGTATACCGAATTATCTTTCTAATTGAATGTTTGTCTATTCTACTGTTTAAATGTATTTTTATCACACTGCATGACACATTGTTGAGCATAGTTAGATTAAATTAGAAATATAACAAGTTTAGCAGATAAATTAGATCAGTAATTTACTTATGCACTTACACACATGTACACATTCACACTCATGTTTTAGTGCCACATTATTCCCTTTTGGAATTTATTTTGTATTATTTTATTGACACACCTCATACTGGATTGAATTTAAATATGTTTAGATATTTTGTATATTAATAGTATGTGTAGCAGACACGGAAATTAACTGCTGCAGGCTGACCAGGTCCATTGCCCGCCCTTAATTGTTTTGTCCTGACCCATACAGAAAATAAAGCCTCTTCATCTGCCATCAGCATCTTCCAGTTATTACCAGCAAATTTCCTTCTCATTCTCAACGTGCCTTGAGTTTTGGAGACTCTAACGTGATGGATATCTGCCGTCACTTTTTACTGTTCTGAGAATGAGCTCTGCTGTATGTGTGTGCGTGTGTGTGTGTGTGTGTTTGCCCCTCCTTCGCTCGCTGTCTCTATCCCGTGGCCGTGGCTGCTAGCTCGCAGGCAGCCACCTGCTTTGAACGAGTGGCTGCTCTGCTCAGTGGCAGTGAATGATAGACAGCAGTCTGATCTGGCCGCTTGAAAACTGCAGACAGTAGTTGAGCTCGGACAAAAGAATAGCTTCAAGAACTACAAGCAAGTATCACAGATCTGTCAGAATCCTGTCCCCGTCCATTTTCCGTTCTGTATTAAATTATTGACGCCTTGACTGGCGCAATATATGACACAAAATGAAAGTAAATAAAACAGACAGAGATAGCGCAACTTCTGTTTCAGTGATCGGTTGAGATGTGTGATTTAAACATTGTATCCATAAGTCAGGCGGAAAACATATCCTGCTGAGAGTCACGTGAAGTTATAATCAAACTTCAATCAGTGCAAAGCAGATGCAGCCGTTGGGAATAGGTTGGAAATTACTACTTTTAGCCACGTAGGCTAATGCTCATTCTGGTAGGCTATGACAAGATAGAAGCCTATACAGAAGTGTAAATGTGTATCAATTAATATACAAGTATATTAAACTAGGCTCTGATTTATGAGAAAAGCAAACAGGCATAAAGGGTGATTAAAGGGCCCTCACACACACACACACACACACACACACACACACACAGAGACAGACAGACACACACACGAGACAGTTCCTGTCAACAGCTACAGTTATTCATGTGCAGAAGTAATTTTAATTCAAATTGACAACCCAGCAATAGGATTAGGGAGATTGTACTAAATAACCACTTAAAAGTTTGTATTGTAGTACAGGCCATTGACAGATGGATATGCTCCACTCAAGTCATTTTATAACCAAGAAAAACTAGTATTGACAAAGAAATCCATAAATAAATCGATATCGAATCAAATCGGATCGTGACCTTGTGGATCGGAATCTAATCGATTCAGAAAAAATCTGGATTGATACCCAGCCCTACGGTGTAACTTGGCAACTGGCTCCTATGTTGACTGGCTGCGTTGCTTACATTTCACATTTGATTAAGTTTCTTCGACAGATGTGGCAACTTAAAGATTTTTCACTTCCTGATGGAAACTGCGGACGAACAAATACAAATATGCATGACATTTAAATGTCAAAATTGTCGTAGGCTACATGCACTGGATCATGAATAGGACACCAAAAAAATAATACCAAAAATATAGCCTCAAGCGGCAATAGCGGGCCTGAGCACCTGCGGTGCAGACCTGTGACATTTCGGAATCTAACAAAGCAACATGTGCGTGTTGGTGGGCATGTGCATGAGCAAGACACATGCCCACCAAGTTTGATTAATTTTCGTGAATATATGTCTCTGACTAGTGGTAGCAATAATTTCAATTTCAATTCAATTCAATTCAATTCAATTCAATTCAATTCAATTCAATTCAAATAACACGCAAGCCCACCAAATTTGGTTCATTATTTGTGAATGTATGTCAACCACAACAGACAATGCACTAGGTGGCGCAATAGAGTCCCTGAGCCACACCCTTAGCCAGAGCTCTGTCTCTGACTAGAGGTAGCAATAACACACAAGCCCACCAAATTTGGTTCATTTTTGTGAATGTATGTGTTAACCACAACAGACAACGCGCTAGGTGGTGCTATAGAGTCCCGAAGCCACTCCCTCGGCCAGAGCTCTGTCTTTGACTAGCTGTAGCAATAACACACAAGCCCACGAAATTTGGTTCATTTTGGTGAATGTGTGAACCACAACAGACAACGCGCTAGGTGGTGCTATAGAGTCCCTAAGCCACACCCAGGGCCAAGGCTCCGTTCCTGACTAACGGTATAAATAACACACAAGCCCACCAAATTTGGTTCATTTTTGTGAATGTATGTGTCAACCACAACAGACAATGCGCTAGGTGGCGCTATAGAGTCCCTAAGCCACACCCTAGGCCAGAGATCACAACACACAAGCAGAACACACAAGCCCACCAAATTTGGGTTGCGGAACGCAGATGCTTGGGCCCGTCGGTCCCGCTTGCGGCCTCTTTTACCCCTTTTCCACCGCAACGAACTAGGTGCTGGTGCTAGTGCCAGTTCGGTGCTGGTGCTACCTGCCAATTATCCAAAAACTGGCTCGTTTTTCCACAGACTGAGTGCCAGAGTAGTGCTGCGTCGCTACTTCACTGTATGCGTGCGCTTTTGTATCCCAAAACAACCAGCAGAAATGGAGACGTAGTGGTGGAGAAACCTATTACGATTAACTTTGAGCACAAAAAGCTCAAATGTCGAGAGAGTTCAACTGTATCACTGTACCCATTTGTGGAATAAAACCGGACATGCCCTAAATGTTGCATGTGTATTGCAGTCGCTAGAAAAGCATGTCAGCCAACATTAACTTGATTAGCACCCGTTGTTATGGGTATGGTGGGTTTCTATTGCAATGGAAATTGGACTTTTGCAATTTTACCCCCTACATGAAAATCCATTGTGAGAAAACGACTCGAAATTCTATACATAAATTTTACGAAAACATATGCGCGCAAACAAGGGGCAGAACAGCATTTAGCAGCTGCTCTCCGTGAAAAGATTTAAATGAATTTTAGTGCGGAAAACAGCACCATTCGAAATGACGATGGTTAGAGAATGTTCAGGAATGTAAAGTAATGCATTTCTTTGCCAGAAACCAAAACCGCCAAAAAGACGATGTTATATTAATAATAAAAACGAACGACAAACTCTGGAATGAGATGTTTTCATCATAAAGACAACAGTGGCATACAAAAACCGCAGATTGCAGCTTACAGCAGCTGGTTATTAGGTTAACTATCATAACATTAAAACCGGTGTTACGGATCTCGATGGGATCCTGTTAACTGAGGATAAACCATAGATGAACAATAGCACGTCATCACCAGCAGGCAGTTTTACCTAATTTACTGCAGATGTGACTCTGATTCGACAAATAGTCAATCATAAAACCACAAGCCTATTTCTGCGTGATACAGAAGTCTGTGCGAACATATATGGTATTGACGTGTCCATAATACAATTTACAAAAACTAACCTTATTTCTGCAATCAGTTGAGGACCAGTTATTGCTCCACAGCCCTAAATTCGTGTTAATTTGGGAGAGTGCAGCCTGCAGCTCATAGCCTACTGATTTGGGGAGAGCTCGCTTCGGTAGGCCTAGTGAGGCTACCATAATTTTAAATGGTTGCGTTAAAGTGTGTTATTAATGAAAGGTTTAAATTATAATAAACAAGTGTAGCCTACTGGGAAAAACACCCATGATATCACCTGGGTTTGAACCAACGCCACGCAGAATACCGAGCATGCATGCAAGGCAGACAGGTTACCAGGAGCGTCACCACAAGCATTTTAAAATGTAGTACCAACTCCCTCTTTCACAGGCCTACATCATTAACACTTCCAGGTCTGAGGCCTTTCAGGCGCTCTGAGGCAGTTTGCTACAACTTTAGATTTTTAAAGCAAAACCATGGAAGTTTTGCTCTCGGGGTCCCCCTACACTTGGGAAACAGCAATCCCACCGGTGGGATGGCCAACTGTTTTTAGGCGTGATTTCGTCTTTGGAAGAGTTGACTCTCCCTTTAGGCCTACAGCCATCAAGATAATGCAATGCAATGTTGCAATTGTTGCGTTTGCGGGAAACGTGTATCCATCTCTGTGAAAGCCTTCGATCCCAAATTAACATGGCAACGTTGCCTATGAGTAACTGTGCATTCAGACCAAAACCGTCAAAAGTGCCAAAGTCGCTGGTGAAGCTCATAGCGCGACGCTCAACCCAGTTCAGCGCCGAAAGCATCAAAGCCATGACGCAAAACATTCATACAAACAACAAGCAGCAATCCTGCAAGTTTGACATTGTGATTGGTTGACGCCGAACCGTGTCATAGCTCGTTACCATAACGTTAACTGAGGCTCAGCTTTTGACGCCCGTGATGCTCATGAAGCCACGCCCAGAACGCTTTTGAGGCCGGTAACGGCAACTCTCCATAGAAAATGAATGATTTCCGGCGCTCTTGACGCTTTTGGTCTGAACGCACAGTAAAGTGTCTAAGTAATCACAACAAGTTTATAATTGCTAGGTAGTGTGTTGGTAGCGCGTCAGTCTCTTAATCTGCACGCTATCGATGAGGCACAAGTTCAAATAGCATAGTCATAGCACACATGTCCTAAGTAAGACCTACGTAACAGTTTGAATGAAGTTTCTACATTAAACGGTTCAAGCTGAATTGCGTGCGTTAGAAGAATAATAAAAAGTTAAAGCCTAGGAAGAACAGTACAGTGCATTTTCATGCACTGTAATAAGAATACTTTGGAAGAACAGTATAGTGCATTTTCATGCACTATAATAACTATAAACAAAAACGTTCTGTACCTTCTGTAAGCGAGAGCGCAGGAAGCTGTTAAGGACAAACCGGATGCGATCAATCTCCATACGATGAATGTTGGCTTTAACATCACCCTTCCTTGCCCGCTGCAGGTTTTCTTCCTGCATCACAAACAAATGGAAGTGAAATTTAATTTTCAGCACTAAATAAAATTAAGCCAAAGTCATTTGTAAGTCCATAAACTCATGACAAAAGCATTAACTATATAAACTGTTGACAACCTAGAGACCCTAGAGCTACACCCACCACACCCAGAACTGACTCACTGTCAGTGCCAGTGTACAGGTGCTTGTCATATAATTAGAATATCATGAAAAAGTTTATTTATTTCAGAATATTTCCATTCAAAAAATGGAACTTGTATGATGTACATTAATCCCACTCAGACTGAAGCCCCGTTCTCACATTTAAAGACGGAGACTTTTCCCTTCGTTTGTGCATTTCGCGTACACACAAATGGTGATTTTGTCTCTGAATATGATTCTTTCTGAAAACTCTTCTGAAGTCTTTCTGAAAAAGAGATTTCGCATCTGAATGTGAACTGAGAAAAACTAAGAACGTTTTTTTAGGCAAGCAAGGCACCATCTAGACAGCCAACGTCACAGTATGTGGCAGTACTTGCATCTGCGCAAAAAGTGCAACCAATGTTTACATTTTCATTTGGCTATGGTGATCATGGATGCATTCAGAGTAGCAGGTGCAAAATGTAATGTAATGTTAGTGCCAACCCTTTTTCGTTTCTTTTTTTTGCATTTGCAACAGTTGAAACAAGGAAGTGATTCGTTATTTTTGGGATTCTCATTGGTTAACGTGGGCTCGAACTTCTTGTTACACCACTACCTACAGGTTTGGCATGCTCTTGACGGCATATACACAGGTTAGTGTCACCGAAAACTTTTCTGAAAACTGACAAGTGTACACAATGTTATTTTTGAAAACGGAGGGAAGGAAATATTCGTTTATCAAAATACCTGTGTATGTCTGACCGTAGCCTGATATATTTGAAGTGTTTAATTTAAAGTTTTTATTGGTATCCAGAGCATTACAGAAACATACATAATTGAGGATGTACACAACTGTACACTCAGAATCAAAGCAGACAAATACACAAGTCAGGGATATAATAAACAATAGCATCCACATCAGTACAATCAAAAGCCATCTGGCCAGCCTTCAAGTTATTTACCAGTCACATTTCTCTTGTATTTCACATACAAAAAAAAGAGAGAGAAAGCAAGCATACAAACAAAGAAGGAAAACATTTGACTGCCTTTTGATAGCTTGTGTATAATCTTCAATGAGAGGTCTGTCTGCTACCACAAACAGAACTATATACATTATAGAACTGGGAGGAATGTGTGAATATATGAAGTCTACTCTTCTGGGAGTAATATAAACAGTCTACTTAAACCATATACTGGTAAAAATCTTCTTGCCGGAGTTGAAGACAATATGTCAGTCTCTCCATTTTGTATAGGTCATAAATTATGTCTATCCAATCATCTATCAAAGGAGCTTGTTGCTTATGGGTTATTGCCTTTTTACATGCAGCTAGTAAGATGGACATAAGCTTCTTGTCCTTAGCATGTATCTCTTTTGGGAAGTTACCCAGGTACAGAGTATCAAATCTGAATGGAATAGTAACTCGGAAAACCTCCTGTAGAGCCTGATGGACACTTATCCAGTATGGGATTGGTGCCTTCTGCAGATCAGCAGGTGAGGGAGAAACAGGCGGAGATGGAGCTGCTGGTGTCACAGCATCAGATCCTGGTTCATCACTGCAAGAAAACAAAATTGCACAGTATAAATACAAATTATTCAATGTTCTTACTTGAATATGTAATGGATTACAACAGACTTGCTACAAGCTACTGAACTGGGCAAGCATTACAGAAAATGCATGTCTGAAGCAATCAGGTTGAAGTGTAATGATAAAAATGGTAACAATAACAATAAAAGCATTATAGTGATCATATTTAGGATACTTTTGATGTAAAACACTTATAATTTAGCTATAGCAAGAGGACAGTTATGCTTGCTAACAAATTTAAATGGCTGCTCTCTTGCTAATTTAAATGGCTCCCAGATCATATTAAAAGATTAATTCAATCCAACATTGGTAGGATTGATATCGTGCCTGTGCATTTCTGATCCTGTCAATGTAACTTCAAACATGGTCCCGACGCACATAGTGGGACATCAAAAAGGCTTGTGACAAGCTATTCCTCATCATATGCAATGTTCAGCAACATAGTAACCTATAAAATCATTACTAATAGGATACTCTAATGATGACATAATTACACAATAGAGATTGAGAATGTGACGTAAAACGCAACGCATTTTGGGAATCGGTGGCCCAAAACTTAAGTTGTTTTACTGACGTGCGGGAACAACGAAGTGCAGTTGTCGAAATGCCGTTTACCTGCTGTGTTATAAAATTCAATAGAGTAACATGAAGCTTATCTTTTATCGTTTTCCAGCGTGGAAAAATACTAGTACACGCCATGTTTCAGGTGACAAAGGCAAGGAATGGCATGGATAGCATCAGTAAGGAAGCGCAAGATTATGTTCTGTTTTTCGAACAATTTTTTCACGCTTAGTTTTCATTATTATCATGCCAGATCATAGACCCAGAACACTAGTTTACATGGGCAGGCATCAGGCGAGCCAAACATACCCATAATTCTTTGTGTTTTGATGAAGTTGGTCACATGTCTTAGCGATCTCTATACGTTCCCAAGCAAGCACACAGCACAGCGGCATCCCAGCTAACAATTTCTGGTTAGGAGAACGTTTTTAGAACGTTTTTTTCCTGGTTAGGAAAACGTTGCCTGAAAGTTGCGAAAGTTGCCACAAGGTTCCCCAGGAAAGTTTTCTTGACGAAAATACTACGTTTTTTTCTGGTTGTTTATTTTGGTTAGCAGAACGTTCTCCTACCCTTTAGGGAACTTTACTATATTTGGTTGCATTAACGTTCCCCTAACCTCCCAGCAACAAAGTGTAAAGGGGGAAAAAATATGTAGAATTATAGTGACATCGAGGCATGGCTCCGCTGTACACTTGCCGTCTACGGCGACAGCCTATTTGCAACCTGGGAGAGCGAACGTCTCTGATGACTAAGGCAATGACATTATACACGCATGACAATTCACTTACCATTAGCTGCTTGCTGAACTGCGACGAATTCGGCTTGTTATCATAAGCAAGTGTCAGCTAAGTATTTAAATGCGGTTAGGTCTAATACTTTCTTGTCTACGGTGTCTTTTCCTATAATAAACGATTAGTCAGATCAAAACATAAGCAGAGCAGGCGCTAGCCTAACACACTGTTTCAACATTCAAAACAGGCTGTTTTTATTGCATCGTATGCCATTAAAAGTCCTCGGTTCAGAATTATGATGGATTTTGGTTTATTTTGTTTTAAATTGGGACTGGGAATTGTGGGATAGGCTGAGTGAACAGCACAGTAACATAGGCTATAACTTGGACGTGTTAATATAAAACAATTCTCCCCCGGGAACATTGTGCTGTTTAAGATGCAGTCTCAACGTTTGAGAAAGAATTCATTGAGTCCTCATGAGAGTCCTCATCATCATATTTGCATAACAAATAAAGCTTTAAAAACATGAATGCATTTCAGGTGCCACTCTAATCGATTATGGATTAATCCAAAACTATTCGTCAGATTAGTTAGCATGAAGTCGTTGTGTGCCTGCCTGGGACTATGGCTAGCTAGCTCTTCCACCCGGTTTACCCTATACAGTGTTTTTTTAAAGCCTGTTGGACTTAATGGAACAAGTGCATGGAGATGTGAAGAATGTGATCGATACCATACAGCCAGTAGTGGGGTACGAATTGTAATTCCGTAGGATTTTTTTGCTAAAATTGATTTTTTCGTTTTATTTGCTTTATTTGGGGTCCTACTGTTGAAAAATGACGGGGTGCAAATTTTCTGACCCCGTTTTGCCCTTCCTCTGGGGGGCGCTTTCTCACCTTGGCCAGGATACTGACTGCAATCATACATCTACTAATAATGATCACATTTTCACAATCTTGGTGTCAATTTAGGGGTTATTGAGGATGCTGAGTCCATTTATGACAGTTTCATTGTGATCAGAAGTTGTTATGACTCATTTTTACATAACATTGCAGTAATAAAGGCAAATCCAATGGGGCAAAGTCGCCAAACAGTTAAGTGAGCTCATATCTTGGGAACGCTTTAATGTATGTTAACGAAACTTGGTCACATGACAGCTGACCCCCTCCCAAGGGTACACAACAAATTTGGTGTAATTTGGCCAATGGGGGGCGCTATAATTAGCAAACCTGCATTTAGAGGTTACAGTAGATCATGATGATGTTGGGTTAGCAAAAAAAATCCAATGGCTAGTCATACTCTTCATACTCATATTGATGATCATTGCAAATTTTACCCACTCATTATAAACAATTGCCCATTTTGGATTTTCCTGAAAGAGAAACTAGATCATCAGCAGTCACAGCTTTGTTTGGCCCCCTCATTGCTGCTTGCCAATTTTTGTCAAAGATAACTATTTCAACACAAGATATGTCTTTTAATTCTGTCTAATGACACAAAGCTGAGAATCACATTGCTAAGATACAAACAGAAGATACAAGAAGACAAAATTATCAAATGATGCCATTTGTAATGGATGGCAGCTAAAAATCGTTATGTAAAAATGTATGAAAATCAATATCGGATGAAATGAGAAAATTATCTTTTTCTTGTTAAGTGTGACAAGCAGTATGACACAAAATACCCCAGAAATGTTTCACTATCAGTAAACTGAAGAGTGTGTGTTATATGAAAGTCTCGATTTCAATTCGAAATTTGGAGCAAGAAAATCTAAACCGAGAGATGAGAGGAAAAATCACATGTAAAATTCTAGCTCTCTAAATAAGGTGGTTCTTCAAATCCAAAGGATAGGAGAAACCCTATGAGCCCTAGGCTGTTTTAAGGGCATTTCCACTACCTTTATTAGAAGCATTTATCCTGGTCATTGTAAGTGCCATTCACACATGCTACATAATACAAGAACCATGGTGGAGGGATACTTTGGAGCTGAGCAATTTACAGAAATATGTGGTGTGTGCCTTACAGAAATAAATGGCAATTTTGATTTAGTGATGAGAAATGATTTTTTGACACTTTTTGTGCTCCATATTTGTGACACGAGCTGATCTAACCTGACTTGTTTGCGTGGCACACATTACGTGCACACATGATGATTCTCTATACAGTAATTTCCCGCATATAAGCCGCATTGTGTATAAGCCACAGGACAGTGTTTTATGCAAGTTAAAAGAAACAAAACCATATTAACACCATATTAACTGCCCCCCCTGCATTAACCTCATAGCGGTAGAAGTTTTGCAAAATCAATGTATAAGTTGCGGCTAATAGTCGGGAAATTACGGTAATAACTTTTTACTGCATCGCAATGAACAAAGTAAAGGCAAAAAAGTGTTTATTTGTCAAACAAATTTGGATGCAAATGAATTGGATACCATACAGGAATTTGCTAGGATCTCAAAACTGGATTATGAATGTGCCTTGCCATAGAGAAACACATGATTGTAAGACGTCACTTTTCTGAACCAATGAGGGAACAGAGAGTGGTCGAAGGAAATTCGTGAAGCATCCGCGCACTGTTGAAAATATCAATGGATTATGAACCCCTGTTAACCTAATCATTTCTGACCTCGCTAAATATGGAAAAGTTTCTGTTACAAAGTACTATTACTACACATGGTGGGCAGACGCCCAAAATATTGCAATATGAACGTCAGTTCATACTATGAGTGCGAAAGCCATGCGGGTCAGAGTTTAACAATTTATTGGACAGGTTCAAGTTATTCATCCAACACATTACAGGAGTACATCTAAATGCATATTGTGAAATTTACTTCAACAGGTTAAAGGAATTACTTAGGCTATCGTGCAAAACAGTCAGAGAATGAAAATACATTACCAGCTCAGAGGATTGAAGACTACACACCTACGGTGTGGGAGATCTGACAACAGAATAACTCCATGAATGATGTTTTGTCTACCCTTATATAGGCTACAAAGTTTGTGATTGGTTCAGACAGTGATATAGGTTACATGAATGGAGATCACATGATGAGTACTGTAGGTGAAACTGAGACCATTGTTGTAGTGAAACCACTTGAGTAAATCAATCAAGACATGACAATACATTTGGTTACATTTCCTGGTCCAAGTTAACTTCTGGGGACTTTGGACAAACGTGTGACAGGAGGTCCACAATAGGCCCACACTCAGTAGCTAATCAAGAGTCCATATATGATTGAAAGGAATGTCATCAGCCTGGGAACTTAGATCCTTACATGATAATGTTGGATTATGAACATAAGCTATTATGCCACAAAAAATACACAAAAACATGGGGTAAGTGGAGCTAAATGAAGTTATTATTTTGCTGTCACTTCGTCTCTTTCATGACCTAGAAGGTTGTATGGTATCTGTGGATAGCTCTGTGTCTCCTCTTTCATCTGACATGTGTGCCATAGCTTTCTGATCTTTGGTTCAAGAGTAAATCAAACCAGAGTAATGGTAGCCTAAACTATATGACATTATTATTTGTTTGTCACTTTGTCTATTTTTATAACACAGAAGGATGTATTTGGTATCAATGGAAAGCTCTGTTTCTCTCTTTCATCTGATATGCGTGCATGTCTGTGCGATCCCGGGTTCGTGAGTAATTCAAGCGAGAGTAATGGATGTGTGGGTGAACGCAGAGAGCAGTACCGTAATTTTCCGACTACTAGCCGCGGCTTATACATTGATTTTGCAAAATTTCTTCATCTATGAGGTTAATACAGGGGGGCAGTTAATATGGTGTTAATATGGTTTTGTTTCTTTTAACTTGCACAAAACACTGTCCTGCGGCTTATACACAATGCGGCTTATATGCGGGAAATTACTGTATAGACTATAAATATGATATACTTTGATTTAATTTAATGACAAGTGTTTAGTCTCGTTGGAAAGCCCCAGTTCTGCTCTTTCATATTATAAAGGCTTCATCTCGCTGCAACTAATAATTGCAGAGCAATGTAACAGAGAAGAGTGGGAGTGTTTTTTGACGCACTTGGTCAATAGGGCTCATAGGGTTAAAAGGGATCCATTACAAATGGCATCATTTGATAATTTTGTCTTCTTGTATCTTCTGTCTGTATCTTAGCAATGTGATTCTCAGCTTTGTGTCATCAGACAGAATTAAAAGACATATCTTGTGTTGAAATAGTTATCTTTGACAAAAATTGGTAAGCAGCAATGAGGGGGCCAAACAAAGTTCTGACTGCTGATGATCTAGTTTCTCTTTCAGGAAAATCCAAAATGGGCAATTGTTTATAATGAGTGGGTAAAATTTGCAATGATCATCAATATGAGTATGAAGAGTATGACTAGCCATTGGAATTTTTCTAACCAACGTCATCATGATATACTGTAACCCCTAAACGCAGGTTTGCTAATTATAGCGCCCCCTAGTGGCCAAATTACACCAAATTTGTTGTGTACCCTTGGGAGGGGGTCAGTTGTCATGTGACCAAGTTTCGTGAACATACATTAAAGCGTTCCCAAGATATGAGCTCACTTAACCGTTTGGCGACGTTGCCCCATTGGATTTGCCTTTATTACTGCAATGTTATGTAAAAATGAGTCATAACAACTTCTGATCACACTGAAACTGTCATAAATGGACTCAGCATCCTCAATAACCCCTAAATTGACACCAAGATTGTGAAAATGTGATCATTATTAGTAGATGTATGATTGCAGTCAGTATCCTGGCCAAGGTGAGAAAGCGCCCCCCAGAGGAAGGGCAAAACGGGGTCAGAAAAATTGCACCCCGTCATTTTTCAACAGTAGGACCCCAAATAAAGCAAATAAAACAAAAAAATCAATTTTAGCAAAAAAATCCTACGGGACCATTATTTCATGACAATTCGTACCCCACTACAGCCTACGTGAGTAACTTTATCTCTGTGTTATCCAAATGTCTTAAAGTTAGCGAGGTTGAGTCTGCTTAAACACCAACACCCCAGAACTCACGGACCCGAGATGGAAGTTTCTCAACCTAGCTTCGCTGGCCCCTTTAGCTGACGGGCTGGCTGGTCGGCCGAATATCAATCCAACAGAGGGGGGGAGAATAGAATAGAGCTATATGTCGATTTTGCAACAAATTATTCCGACTTTGCAGTGTGGCTGCTGGCCGTGTTCAATTGGAAACTCATAGAAACTCTGGGGCGATTTTCATCAATCAACCCCACGCACATAACCAGGGAATACCGATATGGTTATACAAATAAGATACCTAAAAACAACTAAGTAGCAACGTTGTGTGAAAAGAGAAATGCAACCAGAATATAACGTTTTTTTCTTTAGTTGTAATAACGTTCGGGAAACTTTGATAACCTGGAGCTAACGTTCTCTCCAGGGTATTAGAAGGTTACTGATAAACTAACCACAGGAGAACCAGCGGCTAACGTTATTTGCTTGCTGGGATTCAACCAGAATATAACGTTTTTTTCTTTAGTTGTAAAAACGTTAGGGGAACGTTATTTGTTTTGACAACCTGGAGATAACGTTCTCTAAACGTTATTAGTAGGTTGCTGAAAAACGAACCATAGGGGAACCAAAAGCTAACGTTAGTGAAAGTTAGCAGAACGTTAATTGTTTGCTGGGATCAAGCTATGTCCTTTATAGGCAATGTAATGTTCAGCTACATGAACACATAACAGTCATTGCTACTAAGCTAAACTAATATGGTACGGACAAACACAGAAGTTAATATGACTATACATTACTTAATGCACATGATATGAATTTATATGTATTTAAATTCACTTACCCATGGAGGACAGCGTTAATCCCATGCACCAGCCTATCTTCATCTGAATCCAAGATAGCAGCCATAGAGCAAGCATTGCTAACAGCCTCCTCATGATGTTTTCTACAATGCTTCTCTTGGATATCAACCATAGGCTTCTTCTTGCCATGGTATCCATAGGCAATGTAGACCAGCTACAAACTGTATATTGTTCAAACTAAATCACTACGAAGGCAGTAGACCATGCAACCAGCATGCGCAACTTAGCTTAGCTTAAATGGCTACGAAGCGCACATATGGCAAATGTGCCACTCTGAGTTTGCGCGTGTTTTGAGAGGTGGCTACCCCATGTGTAAACAATAGGGAATTTTCATGGTGAGTTCAAAATTATCATTCTGGTGAACTATTGCGTGTAAACGGCTGAAAATTGGTATGCACAATACTATATTAGTACTTAGCAATGTGAGCTGGATGTATGTCTAGCAAATCAATAATTCTCAGTTTACATAAATTTAACTTTGAAAGTCACAACGGGCCTGGCTGGCGGTGGGCCCACTAGGGGGCGCTTCTGCAGTAAGAGGTTAAGATAATGCGTGTCAAGTTTGGTGATGATCGGACAGAGACAACAATATTTGGCTACTAATAAAATTCTCAAATTAAAGCTGATAATATTTTGCATTTGTGAATCCATTAACATGTTAGGTTAGAATGTTGTGGAGTGCATGGAGAAGTGTGGCATATGAAGTGCTGCAGTCAGGTGTGTGTGTGTATGAGTGAATGGGTAGACAGAGAGAGCTGATAATGCAGGTTCAATTTAACTGGCTGTCAATTAAACTTGATAGGGCCTTGAGCACCTGGCTCTTGACACAGGTGCAAATCAGCTTAATCAGCAGTGCAGTGCAATAGACCTCTGAAGTTCGCCTACAAAAAAGCTTGCCATATATGGGCAGTTGGCTTCAATTAACTCCCGGATCTCCTTATATGGGCAAGGATAGCAGCTTCAGAGGTCTATGAAAAGTCAATGGGGAAACATATTTTGCTAATATCTCAAAAAGTATCAAGTTTACAGAACTGAAATATACATAGACTTAGTCTTATTTTCAAGACCTACGTAACAAAGTTTGAACCAAGTTTCTACGTTAAACGGTTGAAGCTAATTAGGACCTGGTTAGGAGAATAAGAAGAAGAAGAAGAAGAAGAAGATGCCCAGGAAGAACAGAACAGTGCATTTGCATGCACTGTAATAATCATACCAAAACATTTATTTCTTTAAAGGATAAGAAGTGAACCATATAGGATTTGTGTATCTGACTATTTTTGTCTTACCATGTGCACAATTTGCTCCATGACACATTCCACAATTTCGCTCTTGTGTTCCAGCAGTTCAGGAGAAAACTTCTCATTTAGCCAGGCCTGTAAGAAATGGAAATCAGACCTAGATGTACATGTCATGGGCATCATTCACATTCTTAAAATGTTCTCTTTTGGTTAGGAAAGTGTTGCAGATTAAAGTCCCCTAGATAACTGGCATGGGGTACTTTCCATAAGATCATCTCTAAATGTAAATTAAACAAGCTAGTAGGCTAACTGAAATGAAACCATTCCAGTATCTGGGTATGGTGAAGGGTGTGTGATGATGTGGGGCTATTTTAATTCCAACGGCCAAGGGAACTTTATTAGGATGAATAGTACCCTGGATCCATGAAATAACTGGCCTTTAAAAATAATAATAAAAAATCTTCCTGCCTCTATGTGAAATTAACATAGAGGTGTGTATACTTGTACACCCTGTATTTTAAGGAAGCACATTTATTTATTTACAATACATTATTCAATCACAAAGAAATTTCCAAATTATTATTTTTTATTCCACTTTCAGTCAACTTCAGCATGGGTTCACAAACTTCCAAGCAACACTGTACATCACCAACCGCCCACTGTGGTCTTCTGATGAGTGTTTGTTCTGTCAAGTATCTTATTTTCAGGTTATTGTTATTGATATTGTTTATCATTGCTATTCTCCCTAATGTAATATAGCCTACTCAAGAAAGTAGGTTTTTAGTGTGGACCCAACACCAAAAATAGAATAATGTGGGCACAAAAGTGTTCAAATACAGATAGTCTAGGTCCTGGGTAAGATTTGTATTCGCTTCATTTAGAGGAGAATATCTCAACTGTTCTAGACTAACATGACCCCATTGAACAACTTGGGATGTGTGCCAAAATCTCTATCCGTTAAGTCCTGAAAATGACCACAATTACAGTACCCTCCAGAATTATTGGCACCCTTGGTAAAAGTTGACTAAAAATAGGTATAAAAAATTATCTGTAGGTGATTTATTGTACTCCCACAATGAAAACAATGAGGAAAAATATACCCTGCAAGGCAAGCAAATGTATTCTGAGAAAAAGGAAAATCTCAAAGAAATAAATATTTTTAACAAAAACAGCTTGCTCACAATTATTGGCACCCCTGAAACATATTATGTACAACATTTAACAGGAGCATTTTCCTATGTAAATGCAACGTTTTAAAGTAAATCAGAGTGTCTGTGAACTTTCAGAAGTAGTTCATGACGTTCTTTTTCACTATGGTATGAAAATGAAGTCACTCAGAGGCTAAATCCTCTAGTCATTTTTCAACATTGGAGAGACAAGAGAATACACTAAAATGAAATAAAAAGAAATTGTGTTGACATTTGTAAGTAAGAGAATGTCTATGGAAACTAGGTATTTTGTTGAAAATGCCTATATTTCCAGTTAAAATGATGACTAAAAGGTTCTAATCATCTGGAAATGTGGCAAACATGCTTGGACAAAGACCCATGGCTATTTTGCTCCCACGCACAGTATGGAGGATGGTATGATAGGCAAAAAAAAGGCCGGGTCGGGCCTTTGATCAAGCATTTGTGTTTTTAAAAAATATATATAATTTCTTTATTAGCCTAACTGGGTGGGGAGACTATGCCATTATCCGAAATATTAAATATATGTTTTAGCAAAGTAGGCTTAAGTAACAAAATGTGTACAAAGTTGCAAGTTACAAAATGCAACACATCATGCGCACGGTCTCCTCTGGCACGCATCACACTGCTGCTCTGCTGTAGAACATTGTGTGGCCTAGCTTAAGCGCAACATGGAGATGTACGATATAAAGAAGAAAATTAAATTAGAAGAATTAACTTTGAGCAAGTCTGGAGGAAAGTCGGACGTATGGAAGAGTTTCGAACAAGTCGTGGACAGTGACAACATTTGCGTTGGCGTTTCGTTTTGACATTTGCGTTTCTTCGTTCGGATCCATTTGTGATCCATTTCAGAATAAACAAACAACAAAGTTTACATGCTTAGTCCTTGTTTCATTATTCATTAAGATAGGCCTAATTCAGATTTATGTAGTTCAAACAACTCGTAATTGTAGTTGAGAACGTCAGTTATAAGGCTCACGCATTTAAAAAAGTGTCGGGTTTAAATCGGGCTCGGGCTCATAATTACAGTTAATATGTCGGGCCGGGCCGGGCTCGGACACAACGTGCACGGGCTCGGGCCGGTTCGGGCTTGATTTTTTGGGCCCGATCTAAGCTCTAAGGAGTTACGGAATGGTAGGCCTACCATGACATGTCTGGGAGTGTGGTCTATTGTCAGATGAAAATAAAATTGCTCTTTTGCTAAAAACACTTAAGGTGTCTTTGGCGTACATAGAAGAATAACTAGGCTATATTAAAAAGAACCCCATGCCTTATCAGAATTACGGTGGAGGGGCTGTGCTATTGTGGGGCTGTTTTAATTCCCAAAGGCCTTGGGAACCTAATTAAGGTGCATGGCATCATGAACACCAAGAAAAACCTGAACATTTTCAAAGGATATCAAACAATCTCTGCCAAGGCCCTAAAAGTTGGTCATGATTGGATCATTCATAAGGTCAATGAACCAAAACAAATGCACAGATCAAGACAAATATGGTTTACTGAACACAAAATCAAGCTTCAGACATTGCCATAGCAGTCCCCTGATCTAAACTCCATAGAAAAACAGTGGGATGAGTCAACAAGAAGAATGCACAAGTGTGGACCTAGCAATCTGGACGATCTGGGGAGGTTTTGTAAAGATGAATGGTCTTAAATCCCTTACTTTGTATTCTCAATCTTTATGGGGTGTCAGAGAAGAATATTACATGCTGTTATATTGACAAAGGGAGGTTTAAGAAGGTATTACAAGTAGGGGTGCCAATAATTGTGAGTGACGTGTTTTTATTAAAAACATTTATTTCTTTATGAGATTTTCCTTTTTCTCAGAATAAATTTGCTTCCCTTGCAGGGTGTATTTTTCCTCATTGTTTTCATTGTGGGAGTACAATAAATCACCTAAAGATTATTTTTTAGACCTATTTTTAGTCAACTTTTACCAAGGGTGCCAATAATTCTGGAGGGTACTGTATAGGTGACACTGTCATTATTACACTAGAGGTGAATGGGACTTTTTTCCCCATTTTTTTTTATTCATGTTAAGAGAAATACTTTTTGTATTACACTTTGTCAAAAGAAAACTATTTAATATTCAAATGAGTCAATATCTCATTAAATATGCGGTCATACACTCATACACTGAAGCAACAGCTTTTCTGAGGTGATCACAATGTTTACAATGACCATGTAGTGTAAGAATTCTGGTTTGATATTTGGGGGTCTAGCAGCGAAGCTGCAGATTTTCGATACGCATAAGCGTTCACTCAATACAGACAATCAAAATTGACTGCAAAGCCGCCAAACAGGAAGTCAGCTCATATCTCACCAACGCTTTGTTGCGTAGATACACTCTTGAAGCAACAGCTTTTCTGAGGTGATCACAATGTTTACAATGACCATGTAATGTAAGAATTCTGGTTTGATATTCTTTATTGTGTTTCTGTAAATGTTCAGTGTGGATATGTGTGTGAGGAGGATGTCCTGTGTTGTGCTGTACAGAATTACAAATACGACACTGCAAAAAACTGCACTGCAAATTATTTGATTCATATCAAAATAAGTGTTAGAACATTTATATTGTTTTAAGAGTGAATTTCTAATTTTAAGTGTTCAACTTTACACTATTATCTTAAATCAAGCACAACCATATCTTTTTTGTCTCAAATAGGCATGAAATCTTAAAATTAGGTAAATAACTGTAAATCTCTTCCCCAAATTCTCATCAAAATAAAGCTTGTTTAAAGATTCAGTAACAAGAAAATGTGCCTTAATTTAAGATGACATTTAAGATTTAAGATATCATCTTAAAATCAGCAGTTTATGCTTATTCACCTTATTCACCCAGAAATATGTATCGTTACGATGGTTACGATACTTTTTTCAACTTCCGTTCATTCTGTTTACATGTCCGTTCTCGGTAGCTAACTAGAACATGCTTCAACTTAGACTTCTTTCGAAATGTTGACAATTCTGACCTCAGCATGGATATACCACATCATATATAACCGATATAAAATAGAAAAGTTTACTTTTATATGCGTTAGGATATGTCAAACACTGTCAACAGTCACGTTAAAATAGATACAATGCAGCTTCGCCGGAAATAGATAACCGTTTTCGGTGTCATGGCAACCCCCATTGTTGGCCGCAGAATATCGTGGATATTTAGTAACTTAATATATAACTTTGAATGTATGTAATCTAGTCTTGTCACGAGATGTGGCACTGTGGCGCAACAGGTTACAGCATTGGCATCATGTAAATGTTCAAGTACCCACGGGACCCCAGTTCGAATCCCACCTGACGTTATATCCCGATCCCTCCCCATCTCTTTCTCTCGCTTACTTGCTTCCTGTCTATATTCACTGTCCTATCTGAATAAAGGCAAAAAGTCCAGAAAATATACTTGCAAAAAAAAAGGAATATAATCTGAGGCTGTAATAACTTTTAACTAACCTGGTCGGTGGCAGGCTAACTGCCGAGCTAAATTAATCTGTGTTGCAAAAAAAAAAAACATCAGTCGGAAAACGAGTCCCAAAAGATGGTTCCGTCAACCTGTGCTTTCGTCACCTGTAGCCTACAACTTAAAAAAAATAGGAGAAACTTTTTACCGACAGTGTTGCAAGTATTGATTTAGGCTACCTATTCGCTAGTTTCAAAGAATTTATGAAAATTATGCCAATTAAAATGTTTGAACTTGACATGTGTGTGGTAGGCTACAAGGATCCTGCTGCTATGCGTAATTTGCATCTCTCATGGTGTCATGCGCAGCGTGACTGGTTACCAAGCGTGTCATATTTTGCGTGTTCTCGGTTCGGTTCCCATGCGATGAAATTACATGTGTTAACTCATTAATAATGCCATGTTTAGATCTACTCTTTAATGAAAGGCATGTCCACTATTGATAAAGGGTCATGCATATTTAGTAGCTTGTTCAGTGACAGTACAGGCCATATAATGCATTTCAGATTATTATATTTCACAAACACTTTGGCAGAATATGCTTATGGGAGACACTAGGCTATATTAGTTCATACTAATTTATTTTATGACCACCGGAAAAATATTTTAGAGTGAACCCTTTTAATCTACAAACGTGGGTTATCTTTAATGTTGAATAGCCTATGCCAAGGTTGTTTTGAGCTACTAATTCACTCGTTTTGCTTATCAGGACATAATTTTCTTCTATCACTCACCACCAGCCAAAGTGGCTAGTAAGGTTGGGTTTTTTTATACCCGCCAAAATGAATTTTTACCCGCATTTGGCGGGTTGGTGGGTGTTAATTTAGAGCCCTGTTGGTCTTCAACGATCTTCTATTGCAAGTTTAGCAGCGAAATACAGCTTCTGTCATCTTTTATCAGGGATTTTCGAAATCCTGGAAGTACTTTTTCAGATACCTCACAACCGTGTGTGCCTAATATAACACAACAGAATTTGAATTTCACTGAAGGCCAGTCAAGTTCATCCACACCAAACTCTGTCATCCATGTCTGTATGGACCTTGCTTGGTGCACTGGTACACAGTCATGTTGGAACAGGAAGTGGCCATCCCCAAACTGTTCCCACAAAGTTGGGAGCATGGAATTGTCCAAAAGCTCTTGCTTAATGCTGAAGCATTCAGAGTTCCTTTCACTGGAACTAAGCGGCCAAGCCCGCCTCAGGGATGGCCCCTCCTATCCCATTCCCAACATGACTGTGCACCAGTGAACAAAGTAAGGTCCATAAAGACATGGATGACAGGGTGTGGATGAACTTGACTGGCCTGCACAGAGTCCTGACCTTAACCCAATAGAACACCTTTGGGATGAATTAGAGCGGAGACTGAGAGCCAGTCGCCTCGCCTAACATCAGTGTGTGACCTCACAAATACGCTTCTGGAAGAATGGTCAAAAATTCCCATAAACACTCTCCTAAACCTTGTGGAAAGCCTTCCCAGAAGAGTTGAAGCTTTCATAGATCCAAAGAGTCGACCGACGTCATATTGGACCCTATGGATTAAGAATGGGATGTAACCAAAGTTCACATGGGGGTCAAGGCAGGCAGGTGACCCAATACTTTTGGCAAGTGTAGCCTACATCCCACGTTGTTCAATCAATTGGGTCATATAGTCTAGAACAG
This sequence comes from Sardina pilchardus, assembly GCF_963854185.1. Classification (NCBI taxonomy): domain Eukaryota; kingdom Metazoa; phylum Chordata; class Actinopteri; order Clupeiformes; family Clupeidae; genus Sardina; species Sardina pilchardus. Next base: position 33,308,785 of record NC_085001.1, read on the forward strand.
TTGAGATATTCTCCGCTAAATGAAGCGCATACAAATCTTACCCAGGACCTCTACTAAGAGTAGACATACGCGATTCACTTTACTTTCCGACGTTAACATAAGAAGTAAGAAACCCCATACTTAATTTACCTCCTCTAGTTTCACGATGAGCTCCGCAGAGGTGATTACATCTTCGTTTTCATCGCTGATGTGGTCACTTAGACAATCCGACATAGTGCAACACCAAGAGACTTTAACGTTAGAATACTGTAATTCAAGGCGAGAAATTGTTCCTGTATGACGACGCTTTCACTTGCCTCACGCAGTGTTTATTATTCTACTTCCTCAAATATGCATGCTTCAGTAACATCATACAACTAGCGTTAGGCTATTTATTGTTGGAACTGAATCTAAACATTCCACCAGTACGATCTTTCCGTCGCATAAAATTGTAGTTGTGGACGGCAACTGTTCACTGTGTTCAGGTACAGTAGCAGCGAAGATAAAAACAAGCTTGGTCGGTCAAGCTCCATAAAAAAGTTCACATCAACAACTTCCGCCTCTAAATAAACTCCCGCCATTTCTCACTTCTTCTTACTTTTCGTTTGGCTGGTTGCCCATTTTTGCGCATAAGCGCCACTATCTGGACTGGAGTGTAACCTAAATCGCCCCTATGATAGGCCTACGTGTCAAAGTTTGAACATTCCTATAAGTGGTTCGAGTCAAATTAGGGCCTGGAATAATAATAATAGCTAGAAAATGTAATTCCATGGATGAAATTACCATTGCGTGTAAATGCAAAAAGGTTGCTGTGTAAAACATAGTATTAGTTGAAAAGACAACATACTGTATGACACAGTAAAGAATAGAACCCCACATTTAAAAAGTGATTTATGAAAATGCATTAAAATTGTGGATAGTAGCCTATACATACAGACGGCATCTCGTCATAGTCGTGGTTACCGCCCCCAGTTACCGTGTTAACCATGGCTGAAACACCCCCCGTGGGGGAAAACATTTGTTTTCTGCTAGCGAGTTAGCCCATTGACTTTCATGTGTGATGTTAGCATGTTTTCCCCCACAGAGGGGGCGGCAACCTTCTAACCGTCTGTATCTATTTTGGAAAATGTTTCAGTGGGTGAAAGAGTTTCTGTCAGAAAGATCCATAACTGTTAAGATAAATGGAGCATTGAGTGACAGTTATCAGGTAGAGAATGGGACTCCACACTCCACATTCCATTCTATCATGATAAATGGAATGTTCTATCGTATCCAAAATAATACTGGATGGGGCAATATGGAAAAGGGGAAGAAACAGTGTTTATAAGGAATAAAGTGCAACAGGCGCTAGCTATGGTGCAAGAGTGGGCCCTCCAATGGGGGTTTAGAATATCTGAAGACAAAACCAAATCAATGATTTGCACAAAAAAAGGACAATAAATAATGATGGTTGAATCCTTAAAATAGTTGGGGCTGTGGTTTGATGGGAAACTAACATGGAATGTACATATTAAGAAAATGATTGACAAGTGTAAAAAGGTATTGAATGTGATGAGATGTTTGTGTGGAGTAGATTGGGGAGCGAGCAGGTCAGCACTTAAAACTATTTACACAGGTCTGATCAGATCAGTGTTTGATTATGAATATATGGTGTATGGATCAGCTAAGACGTCACTAAAACAGCTAGATGTCATACACAACCAAGCTCTTAGGCTGTGGGGCCAAGAGAACCACGCCAGTGGCAGCATTACAAGTGGAGGTGGGAGAGATGCCTCTCCTCCTTAGGTGAGAGCAGCTGGCAGTAGTGTACTGGGCAAATCTGAGGGGCCATAATGACAAGCACATAACCCAATCAGTCTTAATGCAATGCCAAGAGAGAGAATGAGGGGGTCAAAAGCTTTGGCTGGTATATACACCACAGAGTGAGAGAGATGGGGCTGGACACAGTCAAGATATCCCCCTACTGTTGTGCTACCAGTAGTACCACCATGGTCACTTAAAGACCTAGTTATTGACCTAGGACTATTGGAGGAAAAACAAGAAGATGATGATCTGGATAGTATGAAAGTCATGGCCTACATAAGAGAAAAGTATGCAGGATACCTTATGATTTACACAGACGCATCTAAAATAAATGAAAAGGTTGGAGTAGCGTGTGCCACTCCAGTCCAGATGGTGGCGGTAATGCTCGATAAAAATGGCTGCCAACCGACATTAAACCAGAAGAAGAAGAAGAGGAAGAAGAAGTAGAAAAGGAAGACCAGAGAATGGGTGCGTTTCATGTAGCGTTTATACCATGGAGGTATTATAAGAACTGGAGAAAGTGAACAAGTCCCGCCCCTATTCATTTCAATGGGAATGCTAGGCTAGTGAAAAGTGCCAAAATTGAACGATTTTTTCAGGCTTCAACATGGCGTTTCAAGAGGCTTGTTTCCGGTGCCGTTTTACTTAGCCAATTAAGTGCCAGGTTACTGACTGACGTAAGGTACAGAACGAGAGCTCGTGCCCACACTAAGCTCGTGCATGAGCTGAGAGTGGAACAGCCACCAATCAGCATGAGGAAAACGCAGGGAAAACGGCACCGGACATGATGGGTGCTTCTCAAAGTCAAGGATTGCTCCTTCCAAGCCACTTTTTCAAGGACGTTACGTCATCAAATCTCGTCAAGCACTGTTCCAAAGTCAAGGATGCTTTCAAATTCTAGCAAGTACTGAGTCCTTCGTTCTGAGAATTTCGGAGAATTTTGGAGGATGCATCGATGGATCCTCGGAGTGAAGAAATAACCCACAATCCTTTGCGTATGAACAACTAGAAATTTTCTGACGGTGCGGTTTAAAAAAAAAAAGATAGAGAGGGAGATGGAAAGTAGATGCAAAGAAGCAGTGCGTGTTAATGTAGGCTAAATATGATTTATCAAGTGTTTTGTTAATGCCATCGTATATGCTCAGGCATTTATATCAAGTTATTGTGCATATTCATCATAAATGCATATCAATGTGCATGAACAAGTTGTGATAGACTTGTTATTAATTTATCTCAGAACTTCGCCCAATACGAACTTTGTAGAAGTTTAACATTACTGTTGCTGTTGCCAATTACCGGTATAACTTTCCATTGACACTAACATAATTATAAACTACGGATTGTGATATGTGAAGACCAAGTCGAATGTGGAAATACTGTAGGCTACTCCAAAAAGTTTATTTAGAGGAAGGTGCAGCCGCAGTTGTCGGAACTCCTGTAAAAGCAGCACAATTTCCACGGTTCTAATTAAGCGCGCAGCCGGAACCGTGCACAATTGACGTGCACTTCCACACTCGCTAGGCTCCCAGCAAACAATTAACGTTCTGCTAACTTTCACTAACGTTAGCTTTTGGTTCCCCTATGGTTCGTTTTTCAGCAACCTACTAATAACGTTTAGAGAACGTTATCTCCAGGTTGTCAAAACAAATAACGTTCCCCTAACGTTTTTACAACTAAAGAAAAAAACGTTATATTCTGGTTGAATCCCAGCAAGCAAATAACGTTAGCCGCTGGTTCTCCTGTGGTTAGTTTATCAGTAACCTTCTAATACCCTGGAGAGAACGTTAGCTCCAGGTTATCAAAGTTTCCCGAACGTTATTACAACTAAAGAAAAAAACGTTATATTCTGGTTGCATTTCTCTTTTCACACAACGTTGCTACTTAGTTGTTTTTAGGTATCTTATTTGTATAACCATATCGGTATTCTCTGGTTATGTGCGTGGGGTTGATTGATGAAAATCGCCCCATTTCTATGAGTTTCCAATTGAACACGGCCAGCAGCCACACTGCAAAGTCGGAATAATTTGTTGCAAAATCGACATATAGCCCTATTCTATTCTTCCCCCCAGAGCCTGTTGGATTGATATTCGGCCGACCAGCCAGCCCGTCAGCTAAAGGGGCCAGCGAAGCTAGGTTGAGAAACTTCCATCTCGGGTCCGTGAGTTCTGGGGTGTTGGTGTTTTAGCAGACTCAACCTCGCTAACTTTAAGACATTTGGATAACACAGAGATAAAGTTACTCACGTAGGCTGGCTGTATGGTATCGATCACATTCTTCACATCTCCATGCACTTGTTCCATTAAGTCCAATAGGCTTTAAAAAAAACACTGTATAGGGTAAACCGGGTGGAAGAGCTAGCTAGCCATAGTCCCAGGCAGGCACACAACGACTTCATGCTAACTAATCTGACGAATAGTTTTGGATTAATCCATAATCGATTAGAGTGGCACCTGAAATGCATTCATGTTTTTAAAAGCTTTATTTGTTATGCAAATATGATGATGAGGACTCTCATGAGGACTCAATGAATTCTTTCTCAAACGTTGAGACTGCATCTTAAACAGCACAATGTTCCCGGGGGAGAATTGTTTTATATTAACACGTCCAAGTTATAGCCTATGTTACTGTGCTGTTCACTCAGCCTATCCCACAATTCCCAGTCCCAATTTAAAACAAAATAAACCAAAATCCATCATAATTCTGAACCGAGGACTTTTAATGGCATACGATGCAATAAAAACAGCCTGTTTTGAATGTTGAAACAGTGTGTTAGGCTAGCGCCTGCTCTGCTTATGTTTTGATCTGACTAATCGTTTATTATAGGAAAAGACACCGTAGACAAGAAAGTATTAGACCTAACCGCATTTAAATACTTAGCTGACACTTCCCTATGGTAACAAGCCGTATTCGTCGCAGTTCAGCAAGCAGCTAATGGTAAGTGATTTGTCATGCGTGTATAATGTCATTGCCTTAGTCATCAGAGACGTTCGCTCGCCCAGGTTGCAGATAGGCTGTCGCCGCAGACGGCAAGTGTACAGCGGAGCCATGCCTCGATGTCACTATAATTCTACATATTTTTTCCCCCTTTACACTTTGTTGCTGGGAGGTTAGGGGAACGTTAATGCAACCAAATATAGTAAAGTTCCCTAAAGGGTAGGAGAACGTTCTGCTAACCAAAATAAACAACCAGAAAAAAACGTAGTATTTTCGTCAAGAAAACTTTCCTGGGGAACCTTGTGGCAACTTTCGCAACTTTCAGGCAACGTTTTCCTAACCAGGAAAAAAACGTTCTAAAAACGTTCTCCTAACCAGAAATTGTTAGCTGGGCTGTTCCATTGCATGTGATCTTGACGGCTGGAGAGGGTACTGGGAAGGTGTGTAGCCTTGTCTCTCTAGCACTCGACTTGAAAGAAAGCATTCTATGAAGGACGAGCTCTTGACTTTGAGAAATACCCGATGTATTTCTGGAAAATGGCGACGAGGAAGTGCCCTGCTAATCGGCGAAGCTAATCAGTCAAATCCTGACCCCCTGGTTTATACGTCCTCCCTCGCTCCTCGATGCCTCGATCCTCACTGATCTACATAAAGAATGATGGGGGGGAAACAATGGGATAGTCTATCCAGTGTTAGTTATAGATCAGTGGGAACGCCCCTCGAGGATCGAGCATCGAGGATCGAGGAGGCATAATGAGAGGCACCCATTGTCTAATAAGGGGAGAAGGACCACTGGCGAAATACTTCCGCATGGTACTGCAACTAGAGGGCGATCGCGAGCAAGTGATGAATGAATGGGTGGCAATGGAGCTGAACCCCCCAGTACCACATTTGTCTTTATATAATTTTTTCTCCTGAAATTGCATTAATGCATGCGATGCAGGATAACTTGACTTGACAATTAGCTGACCAATGCAATTTTCTATAAGTGTTGTTATTCCTAAAAACCCTTTCAAAGTTTTCATGTCACGTGACACAAGCGAACCACTTTACGGCCATAGACCTAAAAGAAGGTTCAGCTTCACGACGGTCGTAATCGGTCGCGATTGTCGCGAGCATCGATGAGCTAAATGCTAGCATGTTACAGGGAAAACGGCCCATCCTATGAAAAGCAGAAGGGACATGAGTGACTTTTTATTTCATTTCCAGTGGAAAACCCATACTCAGGTAGCTACTACGACAATGTACATTAAGAAATGAAGTTGTCAACTGTGAAAAAAACGAGTTCTAGCCGCTTAGCCCCATAGACCACAATTCATTTATCACTTGCTCGGCAACGCCCCTAGCGGAATTTCAACAGATTGCAGGAACAATCCGGTACAATGGAGTTAATAGGAAGTGGACCGGCTCTCCCTAAAGGGGCTCTGGGAAGACAGAGAGGGTTAAATTCCCATGGGGTTACATAGGGGGTCAAATACTTCCTTCCCTTAGAATTTAAGGAAAACATTTATTTATTTACGATACATTCTTCAATCACAAAGAAAATTTGTGTCCTTGGCAGTTTGATTTTGACTCATTTTTTTAAATTAAGGCATTAAGATCAATTGTCAAATGATGATTTTATATTCCTGTTTTAGCTTGGTATCAAATACATGTGCTCCACACTGTATATCTATGGTCAGGTTAGAGGGCGGGGAGGATGAGGAAGGCCAAGAACCATAATCTCTGATGAGATCTGAGCCACTAAAACATTGCAGTGCTGCATATCTATACAGTACTCAATGAGTAGTAGTAGCCTATAGTATTGCCTGTGGACTGTTCTGTAGGACTGTGAAAATAAAGTAGGCCTACGTTTCAAGTATTTGGGAAAAGTAGATGATAGATAGACAGATAGATAGATACTTTATTGATCCCCAATGACTTTGTATTCCTACACAGTATTTATAGTGTTCTAGGCTACTATTTGTTTGGCAGCTGAAAGATTACCAACATAAGGTCTTCTGTCTCCTGAACAGGAAACTGAAATCATAAAGATGGTCCTAGAAAATATCACCATAATAGTAGGGCAAATACAAAGAAAAATAATAGAAAACAATGAGATATTTCAAAATATTGATAGGGCAAATGTATCAATGTATCAGCTTATAGTATCTATTGTTTGTAGTACTGTTTGTAGTGTAACACTGAAAAAAAAAATGCCTAAGTCATTATGATGAATGGAGAAGAAGTGTTTCTAATTCATCATAGTGTTTTACATTGTGCACATCAGTGTTCAACTGGTTCTTATAAATGTCTAGTCATATGATGGTTTGTGTGTGTCTTTTGAGAACAAAAAAACATTTTGAGGAGAAATTACATTGTTTTGAAGGTAAAGTGTCATTTTGCAGGAGAATTGATTTTGCCCATTGTGTGTGTGCTTTTTGGATTTGTGTGTATAGTTCTGAGAGTATGAGGCATGCTTTCAGAAAATGTGTGTAAACAATCGAGAAAAACTGTAATAAATGGACTTTGAATAAATGAATTTGGGCTACTGAAGCAAGCAGTAAAGCTAAGAACCAGATATAGTTCTGCGTTGAAATATTTGTATTCATGTATTTTGGTTAATATTTAAAAAAAAAAAAAAAAAACTGATCTTTGCCCTTAAAATTCCCTGACTTTCCATGTCTGGAATAGACTTTGCAAAAGTCCATAATATTCCAGAAATTCCATGACCCGTGGGAACCATGCATCCGAATCACTATGGGAGAGAAAACCAGAAAATCATCTTGGGGTCACCAAGTCTTCAAAAGAAACTTCAAAAGTGACCTCAGCACTAAAATATTATTTAGAGGGCATGCCAGGTAAAAGCCTTCAGTGTCATTTTAATCACAAATGTAAATGGGAGGAGTTACTGAATGTTAAAGTAACTTTGTTTGGAATAATGATATATTATCAGATTAAATGAAAATTGCAATCTTAGGCAAGAAACTAGGTGGATTTAGCATAAATAGAAGAATGAAGAAGAACCCCATGCCTAATGATGTTTATGGTGAAATGTATGTGATACTGTGTGGCTGTTTTTATTCCAGAGGCCCTGGTAACCTTATTTATGTCATAATTGATTCCTCAGGTCATTGAACCAAAACATATTGGCTAATATATTATCCATGTAGGCTTCTGCTATTGCCATCTCCGTTAACTTCATGGATAAACGTTTATTTTTTTCCATTTTATGCATAATTTCAGCGAAGAATTATTCTACACATTTCTTTGAAACATCCTTGGACGTTTCAAGGAAAGTTGTGGCGTACATGTTTTACAACATATGATTTGGTCCCAGTTAGGTAAACATCAAACTAAAACAGAATCCTTAAAAATATAAATATTTTAATTGATAAATAATTTTTCAATATCATTCATTCAAAAGACACAATTCAGCCCTAACAACTGAATATGTTGCCATGTTTATGAACGGCTAAACTTAACTGTCCATTGAGATGGAACTCTGTTTTGAGAAAGTTCCCAATATATTCTCCATATATTACATCGCAGAACACCCATATCTGCGATATATTTCTCTGAAAATTTGCATTGCATGTTGGGAGTTTGGAGTGGCGCACAGCTCGAGTTATTTTTGCCCAGACTCTCTCTATGTTGCGCGGGTCACAGTTCACTTCACCAATTATCCATTTGGCTCTTTGGCGTAGTTCAAGACCGTATCTTTCAATGATCATTTGGAACGGTTTCGAAAGTGTCTGAGTGTTCTCGCTGAATTTTGTACCTGAGGCGAAGACACTCCATGACCGCCTAAACGTCTTAGGTGCATTTTCAATCTCCTCTGATGTCTTTACATAGTCGCAAGCTTCGGCACATTCCAAAAGTGTCACCTGAGGCTTCTCGCTAAGACCTTTGTTCCCTCTACACAGAGAAATGGGCTGCACATGTCGTTCAGTAAACGACAACGATGGCTCCGAGGACGGTTGGTGTGAGAGCAACCTCTTCAAGTCCTCCGCCAGAACAATTGGTGCTCTCTTCAGAGGTCTGATGGGCAGGTATTGGTCCTCATGCGTTGGAAACCATGGCCTATAGACGGGTAGCACACGGCGAGGAAAATCCTCTAGTGCCCTCTCAGCAAATGTGACCATGTCGTTTAGACCATTTTTCTTGTAGTGCAACACTACATCCATTCAACTTTTGATTTGTGATTTGATTTCTGGCCACTGACGGTCGGGAGCAGTGTTGATTCAGTTAGCCATCTGAGGTAAGCTTCCTGTAACATAATGACATAAAGATTTAGAAGTAGGCTAGTTCGTTGAGTAACATTGTCTGGCAGGCTAATACAGTGTTTGCAATCTCCGAACGTTAGTTGAGTCAGTGGTATGATCGGTACGGGTCTCGGGACTCAGGTCTCTGCTGTAAAGAATTCAGCTTTCACAAAATCGTACTTAAAAGGGGCAGATGTTTGCATATTTACCTGAGAGATCTACCCGTTGCGCTGCTGTTGTTATTGTTGCTGCCTGTCTCTTTGCGTCTTCTTCTCATCCTTTCTGCTATGCCGCCCGACTGAGCGAGAAGGCTAACGTTAGGCTTCCCTCTACTGGAGGACCAGGGACGACCCATAGACTCTTAAAATGGCTATCAAGATAAGTGGAAAATAATCAGACTATCACTATAATTATTTTCCATTTTAAACAGATTTATTTACCATTGTAAAAAAAATGAAGGAAATTACCAAGCAGAGGCGCAATTATCAGTTGTACAGACAGGTAGCTGCTATGTCTCCACAACAGAAGGTGGCGATGATGTACAATTTAACATGTAATCTATGTAGAGGATGGAGAATCAGTACAGTGCCGTGCTCTCTGGTCTTGTGCTGAAAAGCTACGTGTACTTACCTAGCTAATGTTAGCGTCGTTTATGGTTGTTTCTTTGGTTGAATACAAATGGCTCATTTGACAACAAATCCAAATGACAAAGAAAGGTTGGTTAGAATTATTTGAAGTTGTACACACTGGGATGTATGTCTTAATTATAGCATTACTTTGCAGCCGCTATGAGCTAGTTGGACAGCTGGCTAGCCTGTTGGTAGACTAGAAATTCTCTCCTATAATGTAATCCGTTCTGTTATAGGGTTGACTTGTAGGCTACTTTTATTAGTTAACGATGTGCATTGTAATGGCTTGCTGCTGTTTTCATGAAGCTCAAAGTAGTTGATATATTCTTTGAGTGCCATCACTAGTCGAGCAAACGTTGGTTTTGGAGTTGAAGGTTTACTGTGTAACCTGACCACCTACTCGTTCTCATTTGTTTCAGATTTATTTGCATATACCCTGTATATATCAATAGCAAGAAAACCTTAGCCGAGGGCCGCAGAATACCCACAGACAAGGTGAGGAAACACCTCGACTCTGAATCAGCTGTGGATGGGAAATGTTGTTGTCATTAGCCTACGAACGATATCCAGTTTGCTGGACACTCCAGTAATGTAAGAATTGGCAATTGTCTGGAAGCATTCACTTGTTTTGTTATTCTAGGCTGTTGAAAACCCCTCATGTGCAGAGATACGGGATGTTTTAACAGCGGCAGGATTAAATATTCTGGTGGAGGTGAGATATAACTGACATTTCTCTTTGGAATGTAAACGCATGGAACAGGCATAATGTTAACTTGTAATGCTGTGTGTGTTTTTCTAGAACAACAAGATGCACCCTCGTGAGTGGAACAGGGATGTACAGTTCAGGGGAAGAGTTCGTGTCCAGATCAAAGAGGAGGATGGAAGTATATGTCAAGAGAAATTTTCCTCACGTGAGTGTGGTTGTCTTGTGTCTTTGGGGCCTCACCTAGTCTGGCTATCGTCATACTAAGCTCAATCTTTTAAGACTGAACATTAGTCTTTGGAGTCTGCGCTTTATTTGTACTGTACAAGAGGCGTGATCAATGGGCATAGTTCACACGACTCTGTATGCTTGGATCATCCCTCAACCAATCAGACCAACGATCCAGGTGCGCCTGCTGGATAAGCCAGTTTGTGATTGGACCCAGCAAACGTGGACCGGAAGCAGGAGAGATAGATGTGCAGGTTTCCAGCCGCAGGGCCAAATCCAAATCGTCGGCAGATCAGGGGCCTATTGCACAAAACTAGGATAAGGGATTAACCCGGGATATCTTGGTTATCCTGGCTCAATTTATCCGTGATCCAGTTGCACAAAAGCGGGATAGGGGGCAGCAGGATATGTTATGGTATAAGTTACCATGGCGATTTATTCTGTGGAGCTAGCCTGCTCCTGACCAGGCTCACAGCCAAGATAAATTGATCCTAATGGTAATTACATAATCTGATTGGTTCAGCTAGCTGTCATTCAAATGAGACCTCCACGTGATTTTTTTTTAAAGAGCTGTAGATTCCATTTATATATTATTTGCAACATGCATTTACTCGCAAAACACAGCAGAATGTCTGCCTAATACCATATGGATGTCATTTAAATTATGGTGGCCTTATAATTAATAACATAGCCTACTCGTTGTTTGCTTCTTTTTTGACAGATGTTTGATGAATAGGCTGCTGTAGTAGTTGATTGGAAGTGGAGGGGACATTTTTCGAAGGTGTTTTGAACTAATTCGGCTTTAAAGACAAATTAAGATACTTTGTGCATCTTTGCGGTGGCAAAGCGCTTCCTAATGACGTTGCGTGCCGAGACAAGGAAGCTCTCACACACGTGGGTGCATACGTAAATTTGCTTTCGGTTGATCTGCCACACCTACTCCCGCTATGTAACAGAAATAATCATGATCCCCCATCCAAAAAAGTAAAACTTTACCTCGTTGTTAGTCTATATCAAAAGCGGTTATTCACTTTGTGTGCAAGACGCTATTTTTCGCGTCTTTTTTATTCCAACCGTGAGTTATTTGGGGAGAAACGAGAACGCGCACACATACCGGATAACTTACACCTGGCTTGATGAATCCGTGTCTGCTTATCCTGGATTGGTCTTTGTGCAACCAATTAAGCTGGTATGCTCTTGTTTTGGATTCAGTGATCGCAGCTCAGTAACTTATCCCGGATATCTTAATTCTGCTTTTGTGCAACGGGCCCCAGGCTGGGTTTACCCAAAATCTACATCCAACTGTGTGAAAAGATGTATACACCTGCTGACTCAAATTATTGACTTAAGCAGAATTAAATGTCCAAACGGGAAAAAATCAGATTGATTAGATATCTATTAAGAGGAAACATGAGGAAGAAAGGGTTAATAGATAAATAATCGATAGCTTGCTTGAATATGCTGCACATGCAACAAACAGAATGTCAGTGTGTAAAGCATATCATGGAAGTCGTAGAATATTGTCAGAAAAGTCAAAACCTCTGTATTTGGGATCGGTTAACCAGCAGCAATTTTGCCACCACACTTAGCTATAGTCTGCTGCTTCCATCCCATGTACACCCACAGTCACTCACCTACTCTATGAATGTTGATGATGTTGCCAGTATGTACTCCTGGGCTTGCACATTCTTTCTTTTTCTGGACGATTAGAAACGTTCTGTTCTCATATTCACAGGTAAAGACGTGATGGTTTACGTAGCAGAGATGATCCCAAAGTTGAAGACAAGAACACAGAAGAGTGGAGGTGGGGACACAGGAGCACAGCAAGGAGAGGGCGGGAAGAAGGGCAAGAAGAAGAAGAAGTAGAGCACGTGACCGTGGTTGTGATTTTGGGGGTCTTCTGGAGTAGTCGTCCTCAGGCAAAAAGGCTGTTTGTTTTTTTTATTATTATTAGATTGTTGAGGATTGATGGTTCATTTTGTGTGCACTTTCACTGTTTTGGTTTTGGTATAGTTTCTCTATAAGTTGCATCTGAATTTGTCATCTGCAAACAAAATGACCACAGTGAAAGACTTCAAAGTATTGCCATGACCGGGAGCAATAACCACATCCTTATGTATGTTTCAACATGGGGAAAATGGCAAAACTCCCACTTTTTCTTTACTCCTTTCTTGTGTTATATTTACTTTTTAATAAGGAACGGAAGAGGCAAATTCTTGTGTTACTGAAAATAGTGTCACTACTGAACCATGTGATAAGGACACAATTGCGTGGCAATGAAAGGTAGCAGGACCTTTAAATTATAGCTGCACATAAAAGGTTGTGGCCACATATTTGTATTCCACACGATTTAAGGACAAGTGACTGTGCTTCATTTTCATCAACATAGTATTACCTCTCCTCTTCCATTGCAGATAATGTGTGAAAGGATGTCTGATTTAATACGGTAAAGCAGTCATTTAATAAAGGATTCACAAATACCGAATGAATTGACAATTTTTTTGTCATATTGTTGTGAAAAAATTGCCACCAGATTCTTTAAAGGAACACTTCACTGTTCAGTTCAGCTCAGGTGTCCCTGTACACACTATGCAGTGCACAGAGGGCCATGGGTGTCCAGAACACTAAGGAGTGCTTTCACAACTTAACCTTAGTGAGACTGCATTATGATCGTGAACAACATCCTTGATTAAACCGGTCAAAGCCAGGTATCACACACTGTGTCAAAATGCAATAAGCAGGCCAGTGTCAAGCCACTCTGGGACAACTAATAATGGGGGTTCAACATGGATTTGCTTTTGTATAATAAGAGTATGTTACTCTGTCACTGGTATTACTTTCAGAACTCTAAGACTGTTTTGCTGTTGTGATTAATAATACCACAGCCTCTCACCTGTGTGCGAGGTAAACATTCCCATCACGTCAGTGTAAATCAGACCCCTCTGTCTCGTGACAGCACCTGTCAGCACAGCCTCCAGGCTCCATATTTTAAGTTTATTATTCTGGAGTGCGGGCATAAACACGTTGGGGCATTCTGGCAAGCCAGCGTGGGCTGAGAGAGTAGTCTGTCATGTCCTTCACACCACCTGTTGCACTCACAGCTCTGTGAGCCTCCCTCTGGTGCAACGGCAGCACCCACATATTGCACAGATAGTCCCTGTGCCAACAGCATGATTTGAGTCACGCCTGACTGCTCATTATAATCTTTATTTAGTACGGAAGGAGAGTGCTGTCTACAGTGTGTCCTTAACCCCAAATGCAGTTTACCCTGGCTGTTATGTTTTTAATAAAGACAACCCACTGTTAACTTTATAGAGAAAATTCAGGACACCCGCACTGGTCTCATACATGTGTGAACAAAGACAAAGTGCTGATATTGGATGGTTACATATTCATTACTGGCTGTAAATCCATCACTGTTCGCCTGTTGTCAAGAGTTTGATAGTTTATATGTACCCATACATATCTCCTTGCTGCTGACAGTTGGGTGGGATACTAGCTGTCCAGTGCACATAAATATATTTGTTGGTGTCCTTTTAAAACAACAATTTGGATGAGGTCTCACCTATTGTAATGCCACCTACAGTAGGTCCACACAGACTTGTTAATTATCAAAAACAGTTCATATTATGAAGCTCAAAGGGCGTGAAAGAAGACTATGCAACTGACTATTACAACTGTATAATTTATTGGGAATGGCAGGCATTTGTGTTCATCACTAGTGGGGGTAAAGCGAGAAGGAAGAGGCTCACTCCTGCTCTGTCGGCTCGATCTCCATTTCTGGCTTCTCGGTCTGCATCTCCTCTGAGTCAACCTCCCCGTTCAGTGTAATCTCAACGTCCTGCTCCGTGTCTTTTGGCTCATTCCCCCCACTCTCCTCATTCACCTCCGTCACTTCTGTCTCCTCCACTACATCAGTCTCCTCCTGTTCTTCCGAGTTCTCATTTGGTTCCTCCTCTCCATTCTGCTCCATCTCCTCCACGTCCTCTGAGTTCTCGACCTCCTGCGTCCCATTAGCTTCCCTGTTGTCTTTCCCTTCATCGTCCTCTCTCGCTTTCTTCTCCTCCCTCTGCTGTAATTCCTCCAGCTGCTTCTCTGGCTTGGTTCTCTTCAGGCGTTCCTCGTTGAAGGTCTTCAGATGTTTGGTTCGGGCCTCCATTCTCCAGAGCCATTCATCTCTCAGCCTGAAGCAGTCCAAGCAGTATCGAGTCAGGACATCTCAAAAGTGTTTTAGAAACAAATATTGGTCAACAATTACTACACTTATAAAAACAATAAAGCATGATTCTCGAAAAAAAAACATTGATATAGTTTCCATTTCTGATTTTAAGTCAGTGGATATTAGTGGATTGCTATTTTTGATAAAGTTTCCATTTCTGCTATAAATCAAACTTTTAGAAGATCATTATTTTGGAATCAATTGTTTAGATGAACACAATCTGGTGGTCTCACATTAAACCTGACTTCTTTTACTATCTGATTCAGCTCAAATGAGTAAGCCTGCTGCTTTCACAACAGAATGGTGTTAGTGGGCAGTTCTTTTCTCTGCATCAGGCACTCAGTAGGATGACTCTTATCTTTGGCACCTTCTTCACATTGATGTGGATTATTACATTTGGATGTTGCAGTGGTGGATAATCCTCTGACCTTAAAGCTTTGAGGGAGGCGAGGGCTATTGTATGACACCTACGGGAGACTGAGCTACCAAAAATGTTCCAATGGACTTTGCTGATCCGCAGTGGATGCCATCAGTCCTCAGTGGCCTTTTCCCAGATCCAGCTTTACCCTTCCCTAATTGTGTTTCATAATGCACCTTTGTCCTTCATAAAACATACGTAAAGGTTTTTTATATAAAAAATGAAAGACTACTTTGCCCATTTCTTGAATCCTACTTACAATATTTTACATTTCTACATTTTAATTGAAAGAAGCATCTGATTTCAGCATTCTTATTTCAGTCCCCTTCCGAGGCATTGCTGTATGAAACCAATTAGTTGGTGGAGTTTAATTACATTGATATAATTAGGAAGGGCACCAGCTGTTGGGAAGCTCAATGATTTTGAGGCATTTTACAACAACTTTAATTTCTTGTGTATAAGCCACAGGACAACGCAAGTTACGCAAGTTAAAAGAAACAAAACCATATCAATACTATATTAACTATAATATTTTGCAATATCAAGTGCAAGTAGCAAGTCATGGCTAATACAGTAGGTGGGAAATTACGGTAGTTTGCTTCTGGTTCAAAAGCAATTTTTGAACAAGTTAGGTGAATGCAGCTCAAAAAGACTGTGAAAGTACATTGGTTGCTGCTACTTTTTCATTTTGAACAAACAAAATGAGATACATCTTTCAACCGCGTCCAGCACCCCATAATTGTACCTTAGCAACCAGGAAGAATGTACTAACATAACTAGGTATCAACCTTACTATGACATGATGGTGGGTATGCAGATCCTCTGTGAAAAAAAACAAACAAACAAACAAATTTTATTGGTATATGTCGCCGATGTGGAAATGGAACAACAACAGGGCTCACCACACACCAGCTTGAGGTGGAGGGTGAGGGAATCAAACAGTCAATTACACTGGGGGAGGATTAGGAGGCCAGATGGAATGAGTCAGGTTGACCGCAGGAGAGCCCTTCTTGGTGATGAGTGCCATGGGACCTATAGTGACCTCAGTGAGTTAGGACTTCGGTTTAACATCTCATCCAAAATGTACAATGACTATGTCTGAAATTCAGCCAATGTACTTTCATTGTCTATTTCAGAATCAATATAAATATGTAACAGAATAACAGGGATAATTAACAAAAAAAATAATTATGTCCTAGTGGATGCATGTAAACTCTTATGGTACTGAACTGTACAGACAGGAGACTGAGCCTGGTGGAAAAGGAGCTTATCACGTCATACTTGGGACTATTTTGGACACATGAGAATGATCAGGGGACACACTAGTGCTGCACACTAGTGCCATGATGTTTTACACCTAAGCCTTCATCCCACAGCGAGATTTCCTAAACCATTTTTAAACTCCACCCAAACACAGAAGCACAACGGCAAATAATTATCATAAGGCTGGAAAACAGTGACTACAACAAACACTCATCCATTATGATGTTTTCTCCAGCAATATACCTGTACAAGATACTGCAGTGATAAAATGTAATTATTGATATGGGATATACTGCACATATCAAATATGACCTTTAGACCAGTCTTCCCATCTGGATTCCTACAATGTGAAGAGCACTGTATCCTCTCTAGCTCTGTTGGTGGCATAGTTTAATGAAGGGAAAAGCTAATGGACCTACTTGCCCAGGGCGCTCTTCTTCATTCTGCTTTCCTCAGTCTCGCTTACATGGGAGTGCTTATCAATGCGCTGCTCCCAGAATGACTTAATGATCAGTTTCTCATGGATTAATGCCAAATTCATCTGAAAGCAAGAGAGAAATGGGTACACTGATGAGTTGATATTCTCATAGGCATAGGAAAGTGTGACTACACTGCTCTTTTGCTCTGGGAAAGTGTGAATATAGCCAACATAGTTGCCACAATGGAAAGTGGCAGAGTTCCAGTCTAACTGGAAAGCAAAGGGAGCAGTGGCACCCAACAGATTTTAAACCTGTCATCATATCAGGTATTTATATCAGAATCAAATTAATCACCATGTACTAAGGGCTTGTGTGGCCACACTTTGCCTAGTGTTACAGGATATGCAGCCACTTTCAAAAGTTATGACATCAGAATTCTCTAGGTTGGGTAGTAATTTCACTTACAAAACAGGCAGCCGCAGACATAATACCTAATCAAGTCCTTTACAATGTAATTTCTGTCACTATGCCATCAGACAATCAAAAATACATTCTTTGGGTTTTGTTTGTAAAATGTTTTGTTTTGTAAAATGGTGATTTCAACGACATTCAAAAAATGGTATAATGCAAAGTGTGCCGTTAATTGAGAATGTCAGAAAGTTGAAAAAAACAAAAAACAGGCAATTTAACTGACCTTTTCCGTAGACTGAATTCCACTTGCCTAGCAACTGTCTCTGCCTCAAGGTTGCTGTGGCTACTGTCAAGGCAGTGTTGTCCAGCACTGAGCACTGGCCCTTTGAGGATTAGAGGAGATGTGTCCACGGCACTGCAGTGCATCATGACCCCTTCAGAGGAGCGCGGCGAGGCGTGATGAAACAGAGCCATTCCTGCCATTGTTCGCCACATTGTGTATCTGGTGACATTTTGGATTTAGACTGCCCACAACAATGCTGTTCTACCTACCAATGGGTGCCACCTCTCTTCATGGGCCAGCCCCTCGGCACACACACAAACAGTGGATCAGGCATGCACAGCGCCCCCTCCTCACCCACACACACACACACACAGAGTACGGGGAGTAGAGATACTGTCATAAGCATAGATTCACACACACACACACACACACACACACACACACACACACACACACACACACACACGCACACACACTCGCACAAGCGCACACACACAGTACGGGGAGTAGAGATAATGTCTGTCAAAAGCACAGATATTCACACACACACACACACACACACACACACACACACACACACACACACAGTGTGGGAGAGATGCTGTCTGTCACCAGCACAGATTCACTCATACACACACACACACACACACACACACACACACACACACACACACACACACACACACACACACACACACACACACACACACACACACACACACACACACACACACACACACAGTTGACTCTGGTGCATCAGAGATAGCAACTTGTCCAAGCATAACATTAAAACAAATCAAATGTCCTCATTGAACTGTACATGGATTACTGTCTTCATTCCCTAACATGCGCTCAGCACATTTATATTAATCTCATATGCTTTATCAGGAGTCTGGAGAGATTAAGACAGTATCGCTGCACACTCACACTGACTCCATCATAGACACCATCTCTTAACACACCCATCCATGGACACTCACACACACAGGCCTTGTCATTGATACCACCCCAAATACTCTCTTGTAGTGCCACTAGGGAAGCCTGGGCATGCCTGACACAACTACGTCAGGCCATTTGACTAGCACATACCAAGACCTGTGAAGCAGACAGGGACAGACAGAGACAGAGACAGAGAGAGAGAGAGAGAGAGAGAGAGAGAGAGAGAGAGAGAGAGAGAGAGACAGACAGAGACAGACAGAGAGAGAGAGGCAAAGCAAATCTCTGTTGGTGCTTTTGGATCTTGGGTTACCAAAGTCAACAACTGATGCGTGTATCATGTTCTCCTCCTTGTCCAGAGGCACACAGTCGACCTTACACATGCCGTGAGACAGATACTTTGATTCAGGAGTGATGGTTTACACAACAATGGTCATATTTGTGCCTCCAGTGAAAAACAAAATGTCTCTTTGCTATAATCCCAGATGACATATCTCTATTTATCAAATCTGATCTGCAACAAATTGATTGTCTAATCTTGAGGAAGGATGACAAGCCCAATGTAAAAATAGCTTTTGAATTTCCCATCTGACGAACACACTGATGCAAGAGCTTTCTCAGGAGGCCATAGAACATCCAAAAACTGTCACGCACGCATTCCAAATTAACAATGAAGACTATCAACAATGCACATGCGCCAATTTCAATATCTCACAGCTGTCACAGCAGACGCGAGAGAAGCAACTACAAAAGTCTATTTGTGTCTGGGGATGGGTTGTAGAGGGGGAGGAGTGTGGAGGAAGGATGGCAAAGGGCATTGTCTGTTATGGAAACTAATCCATTCCACTTGTCGTTAATGTAAATGACCATAGTGTCAAAGAGTAGCCACAATACGTTTGTGAGAAAGCTTTAGAGTGCTCTGGAAAATGTGGACCCGGACGCAAATGCAATAGTAGCATGCCTGACATTTCAGTATCTCTGGGCATGATATTTTCTAAGCCTTGGGTCTTAACCATAGGTCAAACAGAGATTGACTGGGGCTTCTATTTTGGAACCCCACAGAGCTCTCACAAGATCTTCATAAATACGCTATCAGTTTCAACAACTGATTATCATGGCATTTGTTGCACCCTGATGTACTCCAGATAATCAAGGCCTAACACGCCTTAAAAAAAAAAAGTGCTTCGGAAACATCTAGGAGTTCCTGCAATTACTGTTCTACAATGTGTGAATCCTTCCCAATCAGTTGTCAAATTATAAAATTGCATTATAGATAATTTGTCATCCTGCATTTTTTCTTAATTGTCTGACGGCAGTCACTAAAGTGAGCAGAAGTGGTATAAAGTAAGACAGAAGACAGCATCTTGTGTGTCATCTGCCAAGTATCTCCACAGGAAACACAAGCTGGGTCACCTCATCCTTTAGGACTGCCATCCATCTCTGCCATGCTGTGTTAGCGTTAGGCTGGAGCCCCTGCTCTCCTCTCTGCCCTCGTGGGTGACCTTGATGAGCAGCTCTAGAGAGGCCTGCCCCCATAGATATATCTATGCCTGCCCCGGCCTCCCATCCTTCAGGACCGGCCTTGAGCTCCCACAGCTTAAACCGGATCTGACAGAACTCACTTCAAAGAGCCTTCTTCTTCATCTGCAGTACATCTGCTACTCTTCTCAGCAGACAGACCAAGTAGTCCGTGAGCCAGAGGGGTTGGTCGTTACCGAAAAAGTGGCAAAGGCTACCATACCTTTTCTGAAAGCCTGGAATCTCAGCTTTTCAATGATGTATGATGGCCATCTGACAAGAGTAGCTGTTTTGAGTTAAGACACATAATGTAAACTAAGGTTGAAGAAATGATGCGTATAAATCAAGCAGAACACTGAAATACTTTATTTTGTTATGTTTGGCATCATTTGAAAGGGGAGACTCTGAGCTTTCATTTAAATCATTTTGTGAACATTTTGGATAAGTACTGTACAGCCAACCCTGGAGCTCTTCAAACCTTTAATCACACGCTTTTTCCTGCCATTTCCCTGCCATCTTTTGTATTTTAAACCTGTGGCACCTGGGAGCATCAGAGAAACAAAATACAAACACTGAAATACTGGCATGACCCTAAGGATTCAGAAAATGTATCATTTACCCATATTATCTGATTTGGAGGGGATGATTTTCCGTCTTATATCAGACATGGCGTTTTTTCAGACATAAACAGTAGTGTATTACCCTTAAGGTTAATTTGTTGATATGTCGAGTTGAAAGTCTGAGGTAAATATATTTGAAATAATAATTATTGATACAGATCATTTTTAAAAACAACAACACACTGACATGAGGAGTGACACAGTCCCTCTTGCATGAGCAGGACAGAAACTTAAGTACTGCTTGTGGACCAATGGAGACATTGAACCAGTCTATGGAGAGCTGCAAGTCACCATCTTGGTCCAGTCTAGACCACCCATGCTCAACTGGGGAAGGAACTTCAGGGTTGTTCTCGAGGCATCTTCTCCAGATAGCACCTTGATAGTTAGCTCTGAGACCGTGCTTCCTGAGAGAATCCGAGCATGGAGTTAACTGCCAGGATTCTACGCCTCTCTTTGCACAAAAAAAGTGCATACTTCATTTAATTGATGGTGATTTTGGACTTGGAGCTGTACATTTGACATGTGAACTCCTTTAAGGCTGCGTACAACTCAGGTGTCATTGCCCAGTCTGCCCCAACCTTCTGAAAGGTCTCACAGAAGTTTTCATTTTTCTGAAAAAGTTTTAGGGCTGACACTTTACCATGGCCTGCAAATGCACTTACAGTATCGCAGCCTGTGTATACGTGTATTTTCTTGCCTGAGAACAAGGCATTCATTTTTTAATGTAAATTCCAAGAAAGTGGGGACCTGATATAAATGATATGTGGTGGATATGTATTAAGGACCTTTTTAGCTATCTAAAAATGCTGAGAATGCTGAATAACAACTTTTTCAAAATTATCTGTATCAATAATTATTATTTAAAATATACCTCAGACTTTTAACTCGACATATCAACAAATTAGCCTAAGGATAATAGTACACTACTGTTTATGTTTTTGAAAAAACGCCATCTCTGATACAAGACTGTAAATCACCCCCTCCAAATCAGATAATATGGGTAAATGATACATTTCCTGAATCCTTAGGGTCATGCCAGTATTTCAGTGTTTGGATTTTGTTTCTCTGATGCTCCCAGGTGCCACAGGATTAAAAGACAAAAAATGGTAGGGAAATGTGTGTGATTAAAGGTTTGAAGAGCTCCAGGGTTGGCTGTACTTATCCAAAATGTTCACCAAAGGATTTAAATGAAAGCTCAGAGTCTCCCCTTTAAAATGATACCAAACATAACAAAATAAAATATTCCAGTGTTCTGCTTGATTTATACACATTATTTCTTTAACCTTAGTTTACATTATGTGTCATAACTCAAAACAGCTACTCTTGTCAGATGGCCATCATACATCATTGAAAAGCTGAGATTCCAGGCTTTCAGAAAAGGTATAGCCTTTGCCACCTTTTTGGTAACGGTTTCCATAATTTGAGGCCCTGGCTCACGGTCTAAAGGCACTCTGCTAAATCAGACAACAGCAAGCAATGCAAGCAATACAAAAATAAAATAAATGTCAGCTTGTATTTAAGTGTAGGCTACATACATGCACTCTGTGTGGATGACTCCAGGTTGCAGGTTAACTTTGTTTTCATTTAACACTGTAAGACCGATCTGAGTAGCCTGACTGCTGATATTCCAGCCACCCCAAGGCCACGCCAAGAACATCTCTTTCAACTGGTGTTGGGCTGCAAAGCCGAGGCCTCCTCTTGTGAGAGAGACATTAAGCATCTGTCAACAGCTTGGAAGATGAAGTTACCTTACCTCTAGGACAATCAGTCAATGCCACCCTCTTCTGTTGAAGTTAAAGCAACAGTGTTGTTTTTGTACCTTGAAATAATGGCATTACACAAAAATGTTTACACATAAATAATGATGCACATATAAGCATACAGTGGCTATAGAAAGTAATCATACCCATTTGAAATAGCTACTTTCTTTGTTTTACAGCCTGAAATCAAAACCCATTTTAAAAAATAATTTTCCAGTTTTATTTACAAATTTAGCTGTACAACATTAAAATAATGGAGAAAAAAAGGCAACAGTTCTGAAAATTAATTTAAAAAAAATGAAAAACTAGAATAACGGGGTTGGAAAAGTCATCATACCCCTGACTAACTACTTTGTTTCCTTTTAGTTTAAATACAGCCATCAAATGGTTTGGATATGTCTCTGTTAGCTTTGCACACCTCGATTGGGGAGTATTTGCCCAATCTTCCTTGCAGAAATGTTCAAATTCAGTCAAATTCCACAGGGAACGACGATGGACTGCTCTCTTCAATTCAATCCACAGATTTTCTATAGGATTTAAAGGGACACTTCACCGTTTTTTCATTTTTCCGAACGGAGTGGCGTAGTCGCCAGCGTACCCATGGCAACAAAGAACAACAAATTTACAAAATAACAAGACAAAAGATGCCAGACGGAGCAGCGTAATCGTCTGCGTACCCGTGACACCAAGACATACAAAGATAGACACCAAACAAAAATAACACATAATAAAATAACATAGATTAACAAAAACACTTGTCCCAAAAGGCAAAGTTGGCATAATCGCCAGTAGGCTACTCGTGACACAGACATACAAGACAGACAAATAAACAAAAGTCAAATAAATAATAAAACAAACAAAAACAATATATTTTAAAAATAAAATGTGGTGCATTTGTAAACAGGTAAGAGGGATAATATATTGTGTGGCGCAGTAATATCCTCACTCTTGCACTTTCAGTTTCACTTTAGAGTGAGGATATCACTGCGCAGAGTGCTCCCAATGTTATTCCGCCATACAATATAGTTATCACTCCTGTCCTTCCTTGATACCAATACCCAGGCCTTATGATGGGTTCTGACTTGGCTCTATGTCAGCTTTTAACTCGGTGAGGTTGTGTTCCCACATTGCAGCCTAATGAATGAATGAATGAATGACAGACGGCGATTGTTTACATCGATCTCGTAGCAACCGGAAGCAAAGCCCACAATTTATGGTATAAAATCCTCGCCATTAGTTTTGTGTGACAAACTTAAACGAAATATTGACTTCTGGTAATCCCTCCCTATCTCTTTGGTTTGAAGGGTCAATGCTGTCAAGATGGTTGTGTTGCCTCAATTTCTTTTTCTCATCCAAGGAGTCCCATTTTACATACCACAATCATACTTTAAGCAACTACTGTAGGTTCAATAATCACGCCCTTCATATGGAGCTACAAAACAGTGCGTATAGCAAAAAAGCATCTGTGTAAGCCAAAGATGGAGGGAGGCTTTGGTCTACCTCTTTTCAAACTTCATCATTTGGCAACTCAACTGTCCACCATTGCTTGGTGGGAAAATGGCCCTACAGCCGACTCAGATGATTGTCTAGCCTGGTTAACATTGGAACGGTCCTTATGCTGGAGCACATCACCCTGTTAAATAGTCCCACCAAAGTAAACAAAACAGCTTACAGCAGCAGTATTATCATAGGTAACACCCTGAAAATATGGGGTCATATCAAGCGATACATGCTTATTAGGATAGCCCAATATGCAATAATCATGCTTTTACTCCTGGCATGAGTGACTCTGTGTTTTTGTTGTGGCAACAGAAGGGGATCAGACTTAGATTCACTGTAGAAGTTACTTTTGCTTCTTTTGCTCAGCTTCAGAATTTGTATGGCATCCCAGGGTCCAACCTATTCAGATACTGGGTCATTCCACGCCAAATCAACCAGAGCCCACGCACTTGCGTCTCAAAAAAATCTGAAAAAAATACCATGTGTGCCTATGTTACCCAGGAGACACTCTGTAAAATGTTTTTGTGCTAAGATCAATACTTTTCAAGTAACAGCCAGTTTTACAGGGGGAGGGGGGTGTCAAATTTGTTCTGCCTCTTTTTTTTGTCAAAGTTCACAAGCTCATTGCTCAAGAACTAGAATCCATAGGAGGCTCAAATTTTGCAGGCTGGTGCATAAATAGGAATAGTATGCAGTAAAATCATTACGAGTAGTCTGGATGATCCTGCATGGTCAAAGCAGTCCCTCAAAGTTGATCAACATTTTATTGGAGTTTTTGGCTGTGTTCTGTTTAGGCCTTCAGAAGACACATTTTTACTCAACATAGACTCTTGGGTTTTTTTTCTTATTGAGATAAGTAGAAACACTCTCCGAAAAAGCAATGAAGAGAAAAGAAAATCCATCAGGGACTGAACAGCAGACCTCACAAGTTTGAAAAATAAATTTGGATCTCATATTCAGAGCATCCTAACACCTTGTGGGAATATACAAAGATTTTTTTTATTTTTTTTTTCGTTAATCTGCATTACCTCTTCTTTTTAAAAACACCAATTTGACTTGTCTTATGCAAATCTTTCTTTTTCATTTCCCACCCTGAACAAGGGCAAAATGCACCATAGAGATCTATTGAGAGATTTGTTTTGTATAGAGTAACCACTAGGTGCCACTAAAATCACTGAATCACTGAAATTGCCGGGTGGGAACAAAACATATTGATCTCAATGGTGCATTTTGTCCATGTTTAGGGTGGAAAATGAAAAAGAAAGATTCGCATAAGACAAGTCAAATTGGTGTAAAACTGGCTATTACTTGAAAAGTATTGATCTTAGCACAAAAACATTTTATAGAGTGTCTCCTGGGTAACATAGGCACGCATGGTATTTTTTTCAGATTTTTTTGAGACGCAAGTGCGTGGGCTCTGGTTGATTTGGCGTGGAATGACCCTACTTTCAAATACGTGAATTCGCCAAAACGCATATATCTAATTACCCAAACAAACCTTGCCATGACACTCTCAACTCCATCAATGCATTTGACCCTGTCAGTCAAGGGGCGGTCTCATATCTCATCAGTTTGCTAAAGCTTACGCCTAAGGAATCCTCTTCACATAGACATGGGCCAGTGAGTTAAATGAGGAAATAGGTGAGGGGTTTTGGGAACAATGTCTGGCAAATATTAATGATTGTTCAGTGAATGTCCGACATAACTTGATACAGTTTGCAGTTTTTCTCAAATGCTAAAACACAAAAGCCAATCCTCTAAACCAAATGACCAGTTGTCTAAACACATCTACTAAATCTAGCCATATTTTTTCAATACCATAAACACATTTCACAAGAAGACACAATTCACAAAACACAATCCTCCGTTCTCATAAATCTAAGCACATTTTTCCTTGCTAAAACACATGTTGCAAAACATATTCTCAAATGAAAGCTCATGTGATGCAAAATGCTTGCCACAGTCAGCAATAACTGAACACAATGAACATACCTGGCGTCACGACTCAAAATTGAAGACACTTGTTGCTAATGCGCACAGTGACTGTGGTGTGTGTGTGTGTGTGTGTGTGTGTGTGGTGTGAATGAAGAAAATACAAGAACTTCCCTGATCATGTTTTCATACTGTTGTGTGCAATAGATTCTGTGTTTTGCATTGAGTTGTGTTACAGTAGTGTACTTGCAGAATTTTCTGTACTCTTCATATGAAACTCACAACTCTAAATGAAGAGCTCTTTTCCAAAACGCTATACATCCGTTTTTGAAAACATTACTGTACTGTAACAAATCATGTTACTGTATTTACAGTAATTGTGTGTTTCAGGTAATATCAATAAAAATGCAGTTGTTTTGTTTTTATTGAGTAAAGATAAATTACTGTAACTACAAACATAACCCAATACAGTTTCACTGAGATTACTTGAAAAACAAAATTTAAAAAATATTTTTCATTAGTAAAACAGTGGACATAGCGTTTTGGAAAAGAACTCTTCAAATGCCTAATCCTCTGACGAGATCTAAGAAGATCCGTTACTCTAAAGTTTTTTTTAAAAAATATGCATTGGCAGTTATGAAACAAAGAACCTTCTCACAAATTGAGCATTGTGCTTATGTAGCTTTAGAAAAGGTTATTGTGTTTAGACATTGGGGAACATGGAGGAAACGTTTGTGAAATGTGCTTTAGCATTTGAGAAAAACTGTAAGACACTACACCGTCTGTACTATTGTAGGACCAAGGTGCATAAGTTTGACCCATCTACATCCCCACTTTGTAACAGATGTAAGGTTTCAGAGGGAACACACGCTCATATTTTTTGGTCTTGCACAAAATTGTCATCTTACTGGTCTGATATTTTCCAATGTTATTCTGGTGCTTTTAAGAAGAACTTACACCCAGACCCGCTTGTTGCAGTCTTGGGAGGGACAGGGTCTCTTCTTTTGGCTAATACGTATCAAGCTCAAGCTGTTTCTTTGGGCATGGTTGTGGCGAAAAAAATAATTCTGCATATGTGGAAAAGTGACTCAGCTCCTAGCTATGAAATGTGGTTAAGGGAAATGGGGAATAATCTAAGCCTTGAAAGGATCAGGTATCACAACATTGATGCGTTGAAATACTATGACAAGATCTGGGACCCTCTGCTATTGTACATAAAGGGCGAAGTCTGACAAACTCCTATTGCTGTTTCAATTTACAGTTTTTCTCAAATGCTAAAACACAAAAGCCAATCCTCTAAAGCAAATGACCAGTTGTCTGTAATTGTGTTTACACATTGGGGAACATGGAGGAAACGTTTGTGAAATGTGTTTTAGCATTTGAGAAAAACTGTATTTTGCCATTTGTATACTCTGTATTGAACTAATTACATTCATGACCGTGATGACTGTTTTGTCAATATGCGCTATATGTTCAGTCTATAACTAAAATAATAAAAACATTTATACATTTAAAAAAAAAAAAAGATATACTGAAAAATAGATTTCAGCCTGGTGGTGGCGGCCATTTTGAATCTCCATTTTGAGGTGTTTTGGGACATTGTTGAGCTTCATATACAGCAGATTTGGATTCAGCACTCCTTACAGTTTTTTTCAATTGCTAACAAGCGTTTGTCCATTCAGTTGACACATTTTCAAAACTCTAAACACAGTTAGCACAGCATCGGTCTTTCGTGGCCATACCATTCACACATTTCATGTTGTTTTCACACAGTATGCAGTCAGTGAATACATTTTCACAATGCTTACATTTTCTTAACAGACAAACTATACCTCCCAACAAAATAATGGATCGTTTTTGTATTATTTTCCAATGTTAACACACAACATCCCACAATAGTTAAAACAATATTCCAAACCTTAGATAGGCCTACAGTATAAAAACCTCTGCTTCTGCAATGTTATCAATTCAAAAGCAATATATCTCAGCTGATAATAAACAAACAATCGAATAATTGACACACAGATGATTTATGTTGGGTAAATTGGGCCAACCACAGCTGATTTCAGTCTGTCTTAGACTCAGTGGCAGGGGTCTCTATTACATTGACACTTACACAATAAAAAGAGGAGGTGATGTTTTTGGAAGCAGAAACAGAAAAAGACAAATACTGTAATGTCTGGACAAGGAAGAGCAAGCGTAAGGGGCCCAGGGAGAAGAGCAGGCCTTGTGAGAGATGCAGTGAGAGGTGCAGGAGCACTGAGAGGAGCAGGTGCAGAGATTAGACACAGTAATATTGTGCTTTTTATTTTGTTCACCCCCTTTTTATCTGGGCTTTTTGCTGTTATTTTTTGTTCAGAATGCTCTTGTGTATCATGGATATTTTGTTCACTGCAATGCTGTAAAACTTTTTCTGTTCTATCATAGTCTTTATGATAGAACAGTATTTATACTGCACCTCCTGTAGGCCTAGTGAAGAAGGAAAAAAAAAAAAAAAAAAAAAAAAAATGCTTTTTACCGGAATGCATTTGAATGTGAACATTACATCTGGACATACAGTTCCTAACCAAGAATTTTACAGTAGTGTAAAAATGCTGGATTGCATGTTTTGCATGCAAATACCTGTAAAACTGAAACATAAAAGTCTATGCAGTTTTTGTATTGTGAACAGTAGCCAGTATTTTGAAACCTAGTGTACTCTGATTGACTGCATGTATCTTGTGAAGTGAAAACAAGTTTTAGTCTTTGACAAAATAACATTTTGAGTCAGGTTTCCAGTGTTTTGGTAAAGTAAGTGTTTGCAGAGAAATGACGAGTTAGTGTATATGTAACAAAATGTGGTGTAAGAACATGGGATGTGCTTTTGAGAGGAAAATGATCCATTCGGCCAATTGTGTTTTGTAGGTGAGAGTCTGTGTTTAGAGTTTTGAAAATGTGTCAAATGAATGGACAAACGCTTGTTAGCGATTGAAAAAAACTGTAATACCCCTATAGTCAGGTAGAACCCCAAGATAGGTGTGACATAAGGTACTAATGCAATTTTTTTGCATAATCTGATAGTTTAGGGGGTGTAGACTCAGAATCTGACGGGTGCCGCTCCCGCACCCTTGAGCATTTTCCTTAAAATTACATCATCTGCCACACCCCTTTTTGATCATACACTCTAAACCCAGATTTAGTTCTAATTAATCTTTTAGGTTGTCATTACTAATGTTCGTGTGTTTTGCGAAAAAACTCTGTCATAACTAAAACAAATTAGTTGATTGTAATATTTAAGAGAAATATACAGTGCACTGATCATGTTAAGTGTAGACAACTATAAAGTTTATGTTTTTGCAAGGCGGAGGAGGGGTCTAATCAATATTCTGCCCACCATGCCACCAACCGTTCTTCCCGAGTCCCGATTCAAACACGTCTGAGTCATCACACTCTGTAGTCTGTATCTTCATATTGCTGCTGTTACAACATTAAACGGTGGGTGAACTTTCTGATTAACTTTATGACAAATTATGATGAAATTATCCAAAATACTGTTCAGTTGACAGATAGCAGCTAGTTACCTAAATGTTCGTTTGTGTGATTAACTTACAAACTGTGAGAAAACTCCAGTAAAGTTGGCCTGGTTGTTAGCATGCTAGGTATTTCGGTTAGATGTTAGCTCATAGCTACCCTAACATTCAAATTGGTGTGTATGGCAGATCATAGTTTATAATATTAACACGTGTATTTTTGTGTAAATGTACTTGTCTTGCTGCTTTAGATTTAGCATAACTCAGACTTTATCGTTGAAATTGGTGTTTCTGCCTAACAATAGCAGCACACGTTGGTTAGCTTTTGGCTAACGTTAGCTGAAGTACATTCATAGTGATGATTTAGCAGACTTGTAAACGGAGTAAACGATCATGGACTAACAGTTTGTTTTCTTGTGTTCTTTTGTTTGATAGGTTCTTCATCTGGGAGATACAGTGGATGTGGACTATTTACGAGTTTTGATGCTGGTTGTTAATTTATCAATAATAAAAAAAACATTCCTACATTGAGATGAATTCTTTCTCTTCAACATTGAATAAAACAATTAATTTAATACAGTAATCTCAACATGAAACAACAATACAGAACTTAGTTTATAGCCTATTTTAATGAGCCTTTTTAATATTCAAACCTTAACCTATAATATTTATTTATTTATACAACTGCAATTCCTGAAACAGATCATTCAAATGAACTAAAGATTTTAAGTACAGACTACTAATGTAGCTTAATTGGTCTACAGCATCCACATAAGATTCTTTGTTGACACAACTTAACATGTTTAGTTTTATGTTTTGCCAAAACTAGAATGGTTTAAGGCAATCGGTTTCCACGCAATGATCTAGTAATGACAACTAATTTGGGTTTAGAGTGTAGAAAGTCGTCTAAATATACATTAACATATAAACCCATCATGTATGGTATCAAATTAAAGCTCTTCTCATAGAGGAATCAGCTTTGACCATCAAAAAGATGAAAAAAAAAAAGTTTTTAATGACATAATCTGCCACGCCCCCTTTTGTTGACCATAAAAAAAGAACTAGACTCACATTACTGTATAAAACCCATCATGTATGGTATCAAATGAAAGCTCTTCTCAAACACAAATCAATGATGTCAATTTAAAAAAATGCTAAAAATTATCCCTCCAGAGAACATAATAACTGTAAAATCTGGTACGGTCACACCTCTGAAATGGTAGGCTGAGCAACAAATTGTATCAACCCTCACCAATTAATCAAACAGACAACAAAGTAGTACTTTATCACAGATTTCTGAAAGCAACTATATCAAGAACATGTTGCCAGGCTGGCCTTTACACATCACAAACATCAAATGTCTCCTCCAAAGAACATTCATTCAATCAGACATTTCTCCCTCGCTGTCATCAGTATCCTCCACTGAAAGTCGAATATTTATTTGCACACTGCTCATCACCTTTGCAATGGATCCCTGAAGCAGACGACCACCTCGTGACCCAAATAGAGAGCCATTAAGAGACCAGGAAGGGCAGTACATCTGCTACACATGTGGAGAGTCCGGTCACACCAGTCAACAGTCATGGCCAAGTCACCCGGCAAAGACATGCTCCAGGAGAGGCAGACAGTGCACAGAATACTCCACCAGAGAGCGAACCAAGGCCCCCTGGTTAATCAATGATCAGGAGTGGGCTGGCAGACTGTGTTGACACTGAAGTCGACCAGTTCCTGAAACAAAATGCATTTGGTCACTGCTGGACGGTTGACCTGATGATCTCTGGAGTGAAGACAAGCTGCCTTTGGGACACTGGGTTTGAGGTCACCACCATCAAAGAGTCTCACTTTAGAGAACACTTTGGGGAGGAACAGCTAAAGTCCACCCATTGGGTGGAGCCTATGGACTGAACATGCCGGTCCTTGGTTGTCTTGAAGCAGATGTTGAGTGTTTTGGAACCACTCTTTAGTGGCGGTGCATCTTCATACTGAGAGACACCCATCTGAATGTTGTAAAGATGTAAAAATGGGCTCCCTGGCATTATGGGGATGAACATCATCAAAGATCTAGTGACCTCTCTGCTGGGTGTGGATGCAATGAGGATGAAAAGGCTGCTCCACCAGAGGCAAGTGTCCGTCGTGTGTTGGCTAGGGTCAAGAATGAAGTGGAATTCTTGGATTCAGATGGCAAAATTGGGTTTGTCAAGGTGGCTGGCAGAGAAGTGATCACCATCCCACCACACAGATATAATATTATTATATCTATATAATACTCAATAAAATGAATTACTATTGAATGATTGTATTCCTGTATGTATTAGGCCAGGGGTTCTTAACCTTTTCAACCTTGAGACCCAATTTGTTATAGTAGAAAGTGGCCCAGGGCCCATTTAATATTCATCATTCACATCCAAAAAGCGCACGTTTTTGTATTTATTGGTAGACATTTCACAAGTGCAATTTCATTACGTTACGTTAACGGTATTTGTTTTTAGACATGGCTGGATTCACTTAATGGTAGCTTTCTGGCGATGAACTTCTGGCCATCCATTCATTCTAACACGTTGGGCAAGTCTCCCCTTTAGTGAAATGTGTAGTGTCAGAATCCCAGCAGTTTTGTAAGGATTCTTGTGAGTGCATAGGTATAACGACAATGTGCTAACGTAGCTAGCAGCATTTGCAGTACATATCCTCGATACGGATATACCCACAAGGTGAATGGCAGAGGTGGAAAACTCCAGCTTCAGAAAGTAAAAGTCCAATCATGTATTGGCACTTAACAGGTGATCTCATCAATTAGCTGCTTGACCTGGCTGAAGAGTTGTGTTAAATAGAATCAGCTGGTTTGAGTGAGTGGTTGGCACAGATATGTGGTAGGACTTTTACTTTCTGAAGCTGGACTTTTCCACCTCTGGTGAATGGAATTAAGTCTCATGCATTACATATCTCTGATGTCTTCATTTGATAATCTACCCAGTACTGCGGCCCTTGCGGCCAACAGGTGCAACACTGAACATTTCTTGCGGCCCTCTGGTTAAGAATCACCGTAAGTCTGGGCCGCGGCCCTGTGGTTAAGAATCACTGTATTAGGCTAAATGACAGTTCCATCATTTATTCAATTTAATACCAAAATATGACATGATTTAGAGTTAGCTATTATGCGGCAAAAAGGAACGTAATCTGACCTTAAAGGTCACTTTGCAAATAGTATTTTGTTCTCTGAAGGGACCTGAACTATTTTTTCATCTTTTTGATGGTCAAAGCTGATTCCTGCATGAGAAGAGCTTTAATTTGATACCATACATGATGGGTTTATATGTTAATGTTTATTCAGACTTTCTATGATAAAAAAGGGGTGTGGCAGATGATGTCATTTTAAAGAAAATGCTCAAGGGTGCCGGAGCGGCACCCATCAGATTCTGAAAGGACACCCCCTAAACTATCAATTTATGCAAAAAAATTGCATTAGTACCTTATGTCACACTTATGCCCAAATTCCACAAAGTTCTACCTGACTACTAGAAAAGTTATCTAATATATAAATAATCACAAAATGCCTTCAGGGTTCTAATTTTGTGAAAATTTACCCTATGAGAGGTATGTATCAACTCATGTTAGTTAAGGGAATAACATAGTTTACAGTTTTTCTCAAATGCTAAAACACAAAAGCCAATCCTCTAAACCAAATGACCAGTTGTCTAAACACATTTACTAAATCTAGCCACAATTTTTCAATACCATAAACACATTTCACATGAAGACACAATTCACAAAACACAATCCTCCGTTCTCATAAATCTAAGCACATTTTTGCTTGCTAAAACACATGTTGCAAAACATATTCTCAAATGAAAGCTCATGTGATGCAAAATGCTTGCCACAGTCAGCAATAACTGAACACAATGAACACACCTAGCGTCATTTATTACACACAACTCAAAAATGAAGACACTTGTTGCTAATGCGCACAGTGACTGTGGTGTGTGTGTGTGTGGTGTGAATGAAGAAAATAAAAGATCTTCACACCCTGATCACGTTTTCAAGAGTACTGTTGTGTGCAATAGATTCTGTTTTTTTGCATTGAGTTGTGTTACAGTAGTGTAGAACTACTTGCAGAATTTTCTGTACTCTTCATATGAAACTCACAACTCTAAATGAAGAGCTCTTTTCCAAAACGCTATAAATCCATTTTTGAAAACATTACTGTACTGTAACAAATCATGTTACTGTATTAACAGTAATTGTGTTTTTCAGGTAATATCAATAAAAATGCATTTGTTTTGTTTTTATTGAGTTAAGATAAATTACTGTATAACCCAATACAGTTTCACTGAGATTACTTGAAAAACAACATTTTAAAAATATATTTATGAACATTCATTAGTAAAATGGTGGATATAGCGTTTTGGAAAATAACTCTTCAAATGCTTAATCCTCTGCAGAGATCTAAGAAGATCCGTTACTCTAAAGTTTTAAAAAAAATATGCATTGGCAGTTATGAAACAAAGAACCTGCTCACAAATTGAGCATTGTGTTTTCAATTGTTTTGCTGTGGTGTGTAATGATGTGTATAGTGTTTACATTTTTGAAAGCTTCGAGCTGCTCTTTTGGTGTGAAAGTTTGAGTTTTGAAGTGAGAAGGTGTGGTTGTGCTTATGTAGCTTTAGAAAAGGTAATTGTGTTTAGACATTGGGGAACATGGAGGAAACGTTTGTGAAATGTGTTTTAGCATTTGAGAAAAACTGTAATATGAAAAAATGGTGCAGTGTTCCTTTAAGTCAGGGCTCTGACTTTGCCACTCAAGGACATTTACCATCCTATCCTTAAGCCACTGCTTTGTTCTGTTGGCAGTATGTTTTGGATCATTGTCGTGGAAGGTGAATGACCTGCCAATCTTCAGCTGTCTAGAAGAGGGACGCCGGTTTTCCTCAAGAATTTGGGTGTACTTGGCAGCATCCATTTTCCCTTCTATCCTGACCAATTGCCCAGTCCCCGCTGAAGAGAAACATCCCCACAACATCATGTTGCCCCCACCATGCTTCACTGTAGGTGTGTTTTGGGTGGTGTACAACGGGAATGCAGAAGTGCCGTTCACCCTGTTACGAGTTGATGAACCACTGAAATGATTTTGGAACCTTATTTAAAGGTACAAAAAACTCTTTTGTGTTGCTTTATTGCTGCTTGGTGCAGGAATACCTTGTCAGCTCCCAAGGCATTGGGTAAACCCCCTTACACCTATCATCCATTGTGTTCCTTTAAAAACACAGGGCTTAGCATCTCAGTCAGACATGTCATTCTGATTAACTGCTCATTTCCTAAAGTTTTGTTACTGAAGAATATTGAAGTTCTTGAAAATGCTTAAAATTACAAAAGCAACAAAATCCATCACACTAAAATAGCACATATTGTGCTGATACAAAGGGTCAAAGGGTGGGCTGTTGCCCAGTGATGATGAAATGTGCCTGCACTGCACCCTAGCAACTAGGGAAGAATAGCTCGCTGACAGCTGCACCCAAGACTGCAATATTATTCTGCTATATTGACCTAAAAGACACACACACACACACACAGACACACACACACACACACACACACACACACACACACACACACATGAATAAGAATAATAATAATAAGAATAATGAATGAATGAATGAATGAATGAATGAATGAATGAATGAATGAATGAATAAGAATAAGAATAAGAATAAGAATAAGAAGAAATACTTTATTCATCCCGACGACACAACAGCACCGTCCTGTATATCTAAACAAACATAAAAGTAAAATAAGTTTAAGAAAAAGATAAAAGAATAATGATAAAGTCATATCACATCAGTCATCAGCCACATTCCTGTGGAGTTATACCAGAGTTTGATTGGAGGAATGACCTTCTGTGTCTTTAAGAGGTAATGGTTTTAATGATGGCCTCATTCAGATCAATCCTGTGCTCCAAGTGTAATCCTTACATGACCTCTGTTGAGGTAATTATGATTGCTAAATCCACATGGTGGCTAAATAAACAAACACACCATTGACCATTTATCAACCTCTACTGCCCCCTGCTGTAGCTGGGAGCTGAGGGTAAGAATCATTTTACAGTCAACTGTCCTGAGGTCACACATCCCTCCAGTGGGGCATAGGTTGTACAGCAACCAAAGAGTTCTCACTGACAGTTACAGACATTGTACTCTATAGGGTTGTGGAGATGTTCAACATTGTCAACTAGCATAGTTTCTAGAGGAGATATCTGGGGCTAATTAACATATCATCCAAAGGCCCTTTTCCACCGACAAAGAACCAGCCCCGTTCCCGTTCCCGAACCAACATTTGGTCGTGTTTCCACCAAACAAAAGCCGGTTCAGAACGTGGCACCTTGGTTCGGAAGTCGAACCAAAAAATACTTGTTTTTTCTTGCGAACCGGAGTGGGCGTGTCATGTGCCATTCAGTGGGGAAAAGGCTAAAAGCACAAGTTTTCCGACCATATCAACAGTTGCCATGAGTAAACAAAACGATTCAACTAGCATTACACTGCAGACATTGACTAGCATTTTAAACAGCTAGTTTCTGCCGTTTTTTTATTTTATCACTCTCCCGTTTATGCATCTCATTAACTTTTGCTTTTGCATGCACCACCGATTGTTGATGACGCATCCTTGGTTCGGTTCAGAACTGGTGTAAATGTAGCCTGGATGTCAGACCGAAGTTTAGCCCCGCCTCCATTCTTTTTCTGCAGGGAACTTCGGTCTGGCACTGCTCCGTTCAGCTGCTACTATTCGAGATACAGATCTGTTCGGACCAATCACATTTCACAGGGCGGGCTTTACGTGATGATTGACAGATGAACAGCAGTGACGTGCACGGCTGCATGCGTCCTCGTTCAACGAGTTGGGTGTGAGACCATGTTCGCTTAGGTTGATTTTGATTGCAACAGAAACGCTATGGCTATGAATGCATAATTTGTTCATGCAGTTTGGCCTTTCGTTTATCTTAGCTATTGAAACAGAGGTTTTATCACGGATTCGCACAACTATTTCTGAACACTTAGACCAACGAGGATATGTGGGAAAACCTGGGTTTCACTTTCACCCAGTTAAAACAGCATGTTTGGGTGATGTTGTTCCCGTTTGTTTAAAAATGTCTGTTTGCTCGTTGGTTTAACGACACACTTCCCCAGCTGTTCATTGCATATACAGTTTGAAGGAATTATTTTTAAAAACGAAGGAGGATGTTTTCCATAGCCTACCCTGCTACATATTTCTGTCTTAGATTTCGCAGATACTGACAGCCAATAACTTGTTCTGTTTGGTTTGGTCTATCCAATGAGTGCAGAGCTATCCCCCCCCGCACTGTATCGGTTGAATCATGCCCTATAATCGCAGCTGAATGGAGCAGTTTCAGACTCATATTCTGATAAGAAATGATAGCTTCAGCGAAAGTTCTACTAGGGAGACTCGTAGTGTATCTTTCTTACTCCACCCATTCATTCACGTAACGAATCATAGCCATGTTTACATTTTCGGGGAACACCCCCAATCTACGATTCATTCAATCAGTGCTAGCCTATAGGAATTCAGCGGGTGTTTTAAAACTGTTCTTTCTAACACTTCTCTCTGCTACTCAGTACGCCGTCTTCGTCGTTCAAAGCTCAGTCCTCAACGTTTGCTTACTTTCTTCTTACGTAATTTAAAGACATTGTCTTACCATGTCTGCTGGTTCGTCTCCCCTGCTAACCGGTCGTCCTAGCACGTCACTCCAGCGCCTCGTAGCCTACGAGGTAGTCTACTCCGATCCCGGCCTCTCCCACATCGCCTCAACCCATTCTGGACGCGGTTCTGCGTCGATCACAGCAATCGACTCCAGGATTCAGGCGCTGGGATGCCAGCGCCAAGCTCTACTGTCCTCCTCGCTGTCTGCAGCACCGCCGGCTCCCGCCGCCATCCAGTGGCTCGTCCCCCTCCAAGCACCAAACACCAGCACGGGTTTTTCTGTGGCTAACCCAACTACAGTTTTAGCTGTCACTCAAGTCTCGCCGGCTTCTCTGGCAACAGCTCTCCCTGCTCCTACTCGACAGGAGCTTCGTTGCTCCCTCCACTGTCTCCATACCTACACAACTCAGGCAAATCATTCTCCAAGGTAAAGACATCTTGCTTCCTTGCCGTTGCCATCTCCCGCAATCGATCGTCGACTTGTAGATTGCGATGTCGTTCAGTCTTTTAAAATATTCTGATCAGTTTGCTTGGTCCGTATCGCGACGTCATCTGCAGCGTGTAGGCTATCCTGATCGCAGAATAGAACTGGATTCTACCTACACCATGGCCGGAGGTAGCCTTCAATTTCCTACCAGTAGGCTATCACATGCATTCTCTGCGAAGTCCGCTCTTCTATTTCGCTTTATAATTACGCCTGGACTAGTCTGGACTGGACACTTTTCACCCTTTCCGTGTAAACTCACTCGGCGTGGCTATAAGGAAATAGCCCAGCTAACAATTTCTGGTTAGGAGAACGTTTTTAGAACGTTTTTTTCCTGGTTAGGAAAACGTTGCCTGAAAGTTGCGAAAGTTGCCACAAGGTTCCCCAGGAAAGTTTTCTTGACGAAAATACTACGTTTTTTTCTGGTTGTTTATTTTGGTTAGCAGAACGTTCTCCTACCCTTTAGGGAACTTTACTATATTTGGTTGCATTAACGTTCCCCTAACCTCCCAGCAACAAAGTGTAAAGGGGGAAAAAATATGTAGTATTATCGTGACATCGAGGCATGGCTCCGCTGTACACTTGCCGTCTGCGGCGACAGCCTATCTGCATCCTGGGAGAGCGACCGTCTCTGATGACTGATGACCTTTAGGCAATGATATTACAGGCTACCACACACATGCAAATTCACTTACCATTAGCTGCTTGCTAAACTGCGACGAATACGGCTTGTTATTACGACTAAGTGTCAGCTAAGTATTTAAATGCGGTTAGGTCTAATATTTTCTTGTCTACGGTGTCTTTTCCTATAATAAACGATTAGTCCGATCAAAACATAAGCAGAGCAGGCGCTAGCCTAACACACTGTTTCAACATTCAAAACAGGCTGTTTTTATTGCATCGTATGCCATTAAAAGTCCTCGGTTCAGAATTATGATGGATTTTGGTAGCCTGGCAAGCCAAACTACACAGAAATGTATAGTCTGGGGTCGGACCATTCACAGAGTTGAAGCCTGTGGGTGGGATGAACAGTTGTCTTTCAAACTGCTTCTGCACGTAATAGGCCAGCATTTGTGACCAATCGTAGCCGGTCGGCAAAACGGCAACAGGGCTGCCAAGTTTCAGAAAATTGCAAGCGACAGTGAGATGCGTTCGTCGAACATTTGTTTGACTGTCTGTCACACTCAAAGCGTGACACTTGGCAGCTCCGATTAGATTCGCTATTTCAAGTGTGAACTTACCAAGACAGACGCAAATAGATGTTATGTTACACAGCTCTGCAACAAGTATAGGACAATGATAGACGTAGCAGCCTTAACATTAACTTGGAAACTCAAAGAGAAACAGCGAATCAACAGTGAAGAAAATCTAGCAAGCAGGAGAACGTTTTAAATCTAATTATCGGAGTCGGCGCTGTTGTGTGTGAAAGATAAGTTAGATGCCAAGACCCGCCTTTCGTTGCTTCTGATTTGTTTATTGCGTGATGCCTTCGGGCTCAAGGACTCCGTATACAGATAGAGCGTTCTGATTGGTCAGGCCGATCTGCAGCCTGGCGCAGTCTTGGCCTCAACGGTGCGACCCTAGACCATCCCGCTAGGCAAAAATATTTTTGGCCGCTAGGGTGCGTCTAGATTTCTAGGCTAGGATTTTGGTTTATTTTGTTTTAAATTGGGACTGGGAATTGTGGGATAGGCTGAGTGAACAGCACAGTAACATATAACTTGGACTACGTGTTAATATAAAACAATTCTCCCCCAGGAACATTGTGCTGTTTAAGATGCAGTCTCAACGTTTGAGAAAGAATCCATTGGAGTCCTCATCATCATATTTTCATAACAAATAAAGCTTTAAAAACATGAATGCATTTCAGGTGCCACTAATCGATTATGGATTAATCCAAAACTATTCGTCAGATTAGTTAGCATGAAATCGTTGTGTGCCTGCCTGGGACTATGGCTAGCTAGCTCTTCCACCCGGTTTACCCTGTACAGTGTTTTTTAAAAGCCTGTTGGACTTAATGGAACAAGTGCATGGAGAACGATGTGAAGAATGTGATCGATACCATACAGCCAGCCTACGTGAGTAACTTTATCTCTGTGTTATCCAAATGTCTTAAGTTAGCGAGGTTGAGTCTGCTAAAACACCAACACCCCAGAACTCACGGAGATGAACGTTTCTCAACCTAGCTTCTCGCGCTGGTCCCTTTAGCTGACGGGCTGGCTTTGGTCGACCGAATATCAATCCAACAGAGGGGGGAAGAATAGAATAGGGCTATATGTCGATTTTGCAACAAATTATTCCGACTTTGCAGTGTGGCTGCTGGCCGTGTTCAATTGGAAACTCATAGAAACTCTGGGGCGATTTTCATCAATCAACCCCACGCACATAATCAGAGAATACCGATATGGTTATACAAATAAGATACCTAAAAACAACTAAGTAGCAACGTTGTGTGAAAAGAGAAATGCAACCAGAATATAACGTTTTTTTCTTTAGTTGTAATAACGTTCGGGAAACTTTGATAACCTGGAGCTAACGTTCTCTCCAGGGTATTAGAAGGTTACTGATAAACTAACCACAGGAGAACCAGCGGCTAACGTTATTTGCTTGCTGGGATTCAACCAGAATATAACGTTTTTTTCTTTAGTTGTAAAAACGTTAGGGGAACGTTATTTGTTTTGACAACCTGGAGATAACGTTCTCTAAACGTTATTAGTAGGTTGCTGAAAAACGAACCATAGGGGAACCAAAAGCTAACGTTAGTGAAAGTTAGCAGAACGTTAATTGTTTGCTGGGAGGCTATACTCTGGCAAGAAAAGGCTGATTTTCGACATGTCTTCACTCCGAAATCCGGTCCACGATATGATTCCTCTCGAGCCTTCTCTCCACTAGGCCTATGTCTCCCGGATAATGCTATTCGCCTCATTAAAATCGCTGGTCAAGGCGCTCTTCTCGCTAAAGCCGTCATTAGTCTACCGACGCTTCAAGCAGGCTATAGGGAGGGAAAGTAATCTCATCGCCATCTAGTGGTTGCGTTCCTAGAGGCTAGCGGGAGGGGATGGGATTTTCTTTTAGAAAAAATATATCTCGGCCCACGATGGGAAGTTAGTTAAATGCCTTCAATATGCTATGCATGTAGGTCAGCTCTATTGCTTCGAGTGGTCATACTTTATTTTTTAGGATCAGTTTAATTGTTTTGAGTTTGTTTGTAACATGGTGATAACGAACTACAGTAGCTAGCTACAGTAGCATTTGACGTCACCAGTTTGGGCGCTTCATCTCCAACTGATCAAAACGGCAATTTGCTTAACTGCTTATCATATTTTTGTAATAACAGAGAGCGATGTAAACCGCGTGGTAATTACCTTTATGTTGGGATAACTTGTGTTGTGCTCCTACTCACACAAGAGCTGGCAGTAAGTGTGATTGTCTACTAACTAACCAACTAGCTAACAGGCTAATAAACAAACCATGCTAGGTGAGTAACGTCGTGGAAGGGTGTCACGTCACTTGAAGTTGTAGTCCATTTATGAAATGAAACGAGCAATTACGTTTTTTTAAAATAAGGCGAAATAGGGTCTGATATTTTCACAGTTAGTAGATTATTACAGTATGAAGACTGAAAAATATTTTTGGTGGATAAGATCGCTGGTATAGCTGCGTAGTATTTTTTTGAAAAGTCGGTCTATGGGACTTAACATTGGAGCTGCTCTTCGATAGGAACGCAACCACTTGGGGCGCTGGTTTTCACTTTCCCTCCCTATGCCAATTCACCCCGCCGACTGGCCTCTGCGTATAATGGCAGTCGAAATTCTACTTCGCTTTAGGCTAAGGCTTCTTTCGGGTACAGGAGTAGGCCTAGTCCTCACATTTTCATTGCTTTCAGAAGCGCTGTGCTGGCTTTTGTTAAATGGCTGTCAATTACCGTTCGTTCTGCACCTCCTGGACTATTTATTTAATTAACTTCCCAGCTGAGACCAGTTCAGTTCTGGACGTCATTCGCAACATTTCCAGCTAGGGGTCCCCCTTTCTGCCGAAAAGACCCGTCACCTCTCGAATTTTGGGTTAATCCTCGACTCTGTTAAAGCAACACTAAATCACTTTTCTGTCGCACACACGCTTTGTTTACCCAGCAAATAACAGACAAGGTAGAATATGTTGCATGCTTTTATGAAGTAAGATGTTTGGTGACATCGAAGCAAGTCAAATTTGTAGTTTCCGATGTCTCATTTAATCGGACTGCAGATACGCTACCCACCTTGTTAAGTTAGGCTACTTCGTTATAGCCTATAGCCTACTTTAATGTCCCCATGGGGAAAATTGTCTTGGGCTCATCAAAGCAACCCAGTACATATAACATGGACATGTCAGACAACACATTACATAACATTACATAAATAGAAACACTGAGACATTGACACACAGGCTACTGACAGCATAGGGAGCCCATTGACAGGATGTGAACTGCCCTTGGAGCTCCAGTAACACTCAGTTAATGGGTTAAAAAGGATGGACGTTAAAACAAAGGCATAAGAATGGCATGTGGTGCAACCTACATATAGGCTATGTCTATTTTAGTCGTTGATTAAGAATATTGATGGAGATTGGGACTAATTTTTTTAAAATCCGTTTTGTCTGCAATGGTGAACCCACCATACAGTGCACAGCTCTCGGTCCAGTTTGCCCTGGACGTCGGTTGCCCGGCTCATCGCATTGGTCTAGGTTGCCTTAGACGCTGGTTGCCCAGCTCACGGTCCAGGTTGCCCGCCTGGACGCCGGTTGCCCGGCTCATCGCATTGGTCTAGGTTGCCCTAGACGCTGGTTGCCCAGCTCACAGTCCAGGTTGCCCTGGACGCCGGTTGCCCGGCTCATCGCTTTGGTCTAGGTTGCCTTAGACGCTGGTTGCCCAGCTCACGGTCCAGGTTGCCCTGGACGCCGGTTGCCCGGCTCATCGCATTGGTCCAGGTTGCCCTAGACGCTGGTTGCCCAGCTCATGGTCCAGGTTGCCCTGGATGCCGGTTGCCCGGCTCATCACACTGGTCTAGGTTGCCCTAGACGCTGGTTGCCCAGCTCACGGTCCAGGATGTCAGGATGCTGGGCATCGTATTGTGAAAAAAAGGACTTGAGAGGGGTCA
The DNA here is from genome assembly GCF_963854185.1 of Sardina pilchardus. Classification (NCBI taxonomy): domain Eukaryota; kingdom Metazoa; phylum Chordata; class Actinopteri; order Clupeiformes; family Clupeidae; genus Sardina; species Sardina pilchardus. The sequence continues at coordinate 33,351,415 of NC_085001.1, forward strand.
CAGAGTATTCTGTCTATCTGTCAGCATACATAGACTGACTGGGTGTTTTTGTGTTGTTTCTGGCCAATAATTTTCATCGCTGTACGGACTAAATGATTTATTTTCGTTTTAAAGTCACAGGGAGGTTTCAAATCAAGCCGTCATGCCATATCTGATTACGCTCTCCAAGGTAGCCTGGTAAAACATGAGCATGATAAACCACCGAAATGATTTTGGAAACACTTTTAAGGTAGCCTACGAAAACTCCTTGTTGCTTTCAGTCAAAAATTGACCAGAATCCGCGAAGTGTCCGACTCTTCCCTCTCAGTCGGTACGGTGACCAAGAGAGAACTCCTCTCTCCTGGGCCACCTGAATTTAGCGATGCTCTTCATCCAGCAAGGCCGCTCCTTACATCTCGCCTGTTAGACCCAGCCACTCCGTGGAAAATCCATCCGACTCCGTTGTTCTCAATTCGGGCTGTCGGTCGGATCTCGGCTTCTTGTCCAAGTTGCTGAAGCATTGGAACAGCATTTCTTTTTATAACGATCACACAGACTCGTCAGTCTCTCTCAAGCTGTTCACGGATGCCGCTCCATCTCTCGGCTTTGGGGGGCCTTACAATGATTTGTGGTTCGCAGATAAAATGATCTGATGAATGTCTCGCTTTTTCATCTGATGCTGCTTCATCCGCTCTTATCGAATCGTAGCCTATACGCTTATTATTCTGCCTGGTCCTGGTTCGTTATGTTTCTCAGCACCACCACACGCTGCCCTTCCCGTTCTCATTTCCACTGTCTGCGCATTTCTCGTGTATCGTCGGATCATCGTGGCCTCAAACTTGTTCCATTCGGAAAACACTCGCAGGCATTCAATTCCACGCCAGACTCCACGACCCTGGCTTCCCTAGTCTATTTTCAAATCCTCAAATTCGTCTTCTCCTCAGAGGCATCTCAAATTCCTCCCCGCGTTCAACTGACTCTCGCCTTCCTATTACGGCAGATATTGCACCGCTTAGTGACAGCGCTTAAACACGGCTACCACTCGCCTTACGTGGCTGCAACTAGAGGCCGTTTTCCTGATGGCTTTCATGGCTTCATTCGGTGCGGCGAATTCACTACGAATTCAGTCATTCGACCCCTCACGCATCTCTGTCTTTCTGATATATCCTCTTCCCCACTCACTTCACCTTATTCCTTAAATATCCAAAAACCGATTCCTCTGAGTCAGGTTCCACCTTTCAATTGCTAAAATAAATAGTGTTTTGCCCGTTTGTCTCCATGGTCAATTATCTTAAACTACGACCGCACGTCTCTCCTGCTTTACCTCTGTTATCACATCAGATGTTTCAGCAATGTCACGTTCCTGGTTCAGCACCCAGCCAATGTTCTGCGTAACCTATACGCAATCTCTCACCAAAGTTCACCACTCATTCCTTCCGCATCGGCGCAGCCACGACTGCAGCCCAAAAGGGGCTTTCATCTTCATCCATCAAAACTCTGGGAAGATGGTCCTCTGATGCTTATTCCGCCTACATCAGACTAACCCCATATGACATTTTCAATGCTCAGAAGTCACTGTCCACAATAACTAAGGTACCATTCAATTTACTATTCATAATCTGGTGGCGGTGGTTATATTCAGGCTTGCCTTACACATTTACTGATCAGTTAAAAGGGCACAGCATGCCAGTAGCTATTGTGGTATCTTAAACTTAGCCCAGTTGACCAGCTCATGATTCAGGTTGCCCTGATTACACCGGTTGCCCGGTCCGTGACATTGTCTAGGTTGCCCTAGACGCTGGTTGCCCAGCTCATTATCCAGGTTGCCCTGGATGCCGGTTGCCCGGTCCGTCACGAAGGTCTAGGTGGCCCTAGACGCTGGTTGCCCAGCTCACAGTCCAGGTTGCCCTGGATGCCGGTTGCCCGGCTCATCACATTGGTCTAGGTTGCCCTAGACGCTGGTTGCCCAGCTCACAGTCCAGGTTGCCCTGGTCGCCGGTTGCCCGGCTCATCACACTGGTCTAGGTTGCCCTAGACGCTGGTTGCCCAGCTCACAGTCCAGGTTGCCCTGGTCGCCGGTTGCCCGGCTCAACGCTCGGTCTAGGTTGCCCTAGACGCTGGTTGCCCAGCTCACAGTCCAGGTTGCCCTGGTCGCCGGTTGCCCGGCTCATCGCTCGGTCTAGGTTGCCCTAGACGCTGGTTGCCCAGCTCACAGTCCAGGTTGCCCTGGTCGCCGGTTGCCCGGCTCATCGCTCGGTCTAGGTTGCCCTAGACGCTGGTTGCCCAGCTCACAGTCCAGGTTGCCCTGGTCGCCGGTTGCCCGGCTCATCACACTGGTCTAGGTTGCCCTAGACGCTGGTTGCCCAGCTCACAGTCCAGGTTGCCCTGGTCGCCGGTTGCCCGGCTCATCGCTCGGTCTAGGTTGCCCTAGACGCTGGTCGCCTGGCTTGTTTTCACCCCACAATAGCGAAAACATGTAAAGTGTCCCTTAACAATTCCCCTTTAGTTCTCTATCTACACTCTAACGGCTAGGCACATCCTCATCGTCCCTGCCCACGCACGTAATCAAATGTAATGTCATACGTATATTAATCTTTATTCTTCTCTCAGATTTAGGTTACTGAGTTACTGCCCTGGCGGGCATCTTTCATTCTTTGGGGGTAGGCTCTTCGCCCCTGCTTCTTCGACCAGCAGGATCTGAGTTCCGTTCATCCCTGGACGGATTCGAGACGGGGGCCTGCGCCAAAGATTGATGTTTATCCCGAACTCTTTCTATACTTGTATTCTAGCAACTCCTTTCAAATTAAATTGTTATCTGATTCTATTCTGTCTACTGAGTCTTCCTGGTAGAATTGAGTATGACGTCGTCAGGCTAGTGTAAATGCGGGCTGGTTCACTAAATAGCACCACGGTTCAAAGAATTCTGAACGGCACTGTTCAACACCAGGTTCGTTTTCGGTGGAAAAACGCCTAGAGAGATCCCAAAATGTAGATCTGTAAAATATTTTTTGTTAAGTATAGAAAAAAAAAATCTTATCTAATTTGACATGGAATGTGCATGTGATCCTGTGCCCTGGGTATGAATGCCCCAAACTCTCTAAACTGGCTAAACATACAGTATGATCTATGATCAGATAAAAAGAAAATTGAGCATGTTGCCAACAAGCCAAGATGGGTTTGGCGTACACACAAGAATGGTTATGAAAAGAACCCATGCCTAAGCCTACGTATGGAGGAGAGTCTGTGATGTTCTGGGGCTGTCTTTTTAATCCAAAGGCCCTGGGAACCTCATGAGAGTTATTGGTGTCATGAAGTCCTGGGAATACCAGGGTATTGGATGCATCTGCCAAGACACTAAAAGTGGGTCAAAAGATCATCCAGCAGGTCAAATGTCTAGATCAACGCAACAATGGTTTACTGAACAATCAAGTTTCTGCCATGGTCATCTCAGGTCCCTGTTCTGAACTCCATAGAAAGCCAGCGCGGTGAGTTTAAAGGCCAGTCCAAACACAAGATCCGCGACGAGACGAGCTGCAACATTCTAAAAACCAGCGACGTTCTAAAACTCTGCAACTAAGATTTGACATGTTGAATGTTTAGTGACGGCTTGCAACTGCTTGCAACTGCTTGCAACTTTTGATTCACACCGCCGCAACTGCTCTCCGCAACCGTCTCAGACCGTCGCGAATCTTTGGTTTGAACTGGCCTTAAGAGGACAATGCACAATATGGATGATCCAGAGATATTCTGTTAAGTGGAATGCTCTCAAACCCCCAGCTTTATATTCTCCAACGTTATGAGATGTAGTAGGAGAAGATTAAGAGCGTTTTCTTTATCAAGATGTGTTTCTTCTCAAGGTTCACGTAAAGGCTTGACTTTTCCTCATTGTTTTCATTGTGTAACTAAGATAAAATGCCCATAAATGTGGAGGGGTTCTGTAAACATATTCAAAGCAAAATATTCTCAATCACTTGTTTACTAAATGAAATGAAAATTAAAACTATTTCAGTATTTCATAATTTTATCACTCTCAAGTATACATTGCTTGGTCTTTGAAAACTCCATGTTCATTGAACTGAATTGCTTTGTTGTTGCTGTTGCTTGGCTAAAGTTTACAGCCTATTTGTACCACACTAAATTGGTATGTCAATAAAACATTTTTATTATGTTCAGATCTATTTTTGTATTTTATGTATTTCAGCTATGCCTGTCTCTATGCCTATACATACACCATTGCCAGCAGTACACACAGAAGTACTTCTATATCATATATTATACTATTACTTAACTCATTACAATAATTGGGGATAATGTAAGGTCTCTGAGTTAAACTGAGTCTGGCTTGAATACCATAAGCAGCGTAAGTTGGAGAATGCAGGCTTGTCTAGGGCAGGCTTGGGGCTTAAGAAGATGACACAGATTTCTATATCAGACTGCCTGTCATAACATAATGGGGCAGGTGTCATCTTCTCAGACATGAAGCAGAGTCAGAACATGGCAGCACCCATCTTTAATTTCCTAGAGACAGACATGACCTGATGTTTGTGTCTCACAGCTTATACTAGGCATGCTCACACTCAGTTCAGTGATAAATAGGGCCTACATTACGACCTGGTATTAGGTGTTGGAAAAAGGGGGTCAACATGCTGTTTTGCTGGGTAAGGGCACTACTAATGGTTGTGGGGTAAGGCTCAATGTACACACATCTGAGTAAAACATTCACTTGTTATCACCGTAGATCTTTCCAATATGTCACATAAAATTCAACCTACAACTTGTCATTTAATTTGATTTGACTGTGATATTAACATGAGGATGAGGGTGGTGATGAGGCGAGAGTTGGCACACATGGCGGGGCTTACACGTGAAGAGTAGCGGTATGACCTGAGGAGTCATATCTCTGCTGGTAAAAATAGCATGTTGGTCATTCAGGCAGGCTAAATACAGACACCTCAGAGACACATGGGCTGTTCACAGCTTCACAGTAAACAAGCAACGCAGACAGAAACAAGAAAGACAGCACACAGAGACAATACAGGTAAGAGAATGGTTATTTAGATAAGAATCCAGGGGAATTCAGAAAACAGCAAAACTCATTGTCATATGCATCAGTCGTGCATTTGAATAGAAAGAACAAATAGCATGTGCTGTTTATTATTGACATTGAGATTTTGATACATTTTGACAAATGACACAAAAGTGGCGTAATGTTAATGTTGTTAAAGGATTTGTTTGTAAAAGCTGACTAAGAATAGTGATACAGTAATTTCCCGCATATAAGCCGCATTGTGTATAAGTCCCGATTGTTGCTCAGGAATAGTTCAGCCCTGTTCCATCTTCTACGGTGGTTCATGTTATGTCACTCTTGCGGAGATAGTGAAACCTCTTGTTCTTGAAAGAATGTCTGGCGTTAGGGGGCACTGTCTCTGAAGTTGCTAGTCAACTGAGTGAGATACTATACATTACACAAGACAGGTCAGACTATCTCTGCTGCTGACAGGAGGCGAATGACCAAAGCTTTGAAATTCTGTTATATATTTGCCTGTCATGTCTATCAACCTTAAAAGAGGGGTCCTTAAATAGATCAGAAAAATGTTGCACACAAATTATTTAAGGCACATATGTTCATGCTGGAGCATCTGAAATATTGCTAGAGAGTGAAAGTGAAGGTCAGAGGGGACTTAGAGCAGACACAGTCTGTCCCCCTTGCGTGCCATTGTCTCATCCCTTGGGACTTTTGGGACCAGGTTGGGACATTACAGTACGTTCCCACAGTCAGCCAATCGGCTCACTTACAGACGACCTGAGCTGAAGAGCCGGTGATCTTTTCAGAGTGATGACTGGCCATCAAAACATCAAAGTGCTGTCCATGCCAAAGGCATATACTGCATGAGCTAACAGGCCACAGCAACCTGTCTGCTTCTGAGGAATGCCAGCAGCTCCTCAGGCAGACTAAACGCTGCATCCATTCAGAGGAGTGTGTTAATCATAACACTTCCTAACTTCATTTATATAATCCCGTTACAACAGTAGAATCCAAAATAGCTGTTCAATTGTAACTGTTTCTGTCAGGAATTATCATGTAACAGGGAATGTTTGAACAATGTTTGAATTTGTTGTATACAAACACAGTGGTCATTCTTGCCACTAACACAATACAGTGCAGAACCCTAATGGCTTTGTTTTGAACAGGAGAGATAACAATGAAGTTTGGAATGGATTCTGCGGTGCATGGTCTATCTTTGATCCGAAGCATGTGGGAGAGCCGTATGGACAAGTCTCAGCAAAGTGCCACTACCCTTACTGTTTTTAAATCACTTTCAAACTAAGATAAACTAATATAGAGTTAATATCAACAAGTAAAGATAGATATGAACATAACAGTATACATATATTTCACAGCCCAACGCTAAGTTAATTGTTTAGCATGGACTAATTCATGACTTTGTTTTGATCAGCTGAATCAAGCACAATGAAGTTGGAGACAATGAAGCGAGACGTTCCGGTGTATGACCTGTCCCTGATTAAAGGCATGTGGGAGACCCGAGCCAACTACCAGAAAAAGAGGCAGAGGAAGGAGCAGGAGCGTCTGGCCAAGAGTGCACTCCAAAGGTGCCACACACACACAGTGCACTCCAAAGGTGCCACACACACACAGTGCACTCCAAAGGTGCCACACACACAGTGCACTCTGACAGTAGGAAGATGACTAATCACTGGAAAAATATATTCTTAATGTGTGGTGCCACACACACACACACACACACACACACACACACACAGTGCACTCCAAAGGTGCCACACACACACACAGTGCACTCCAAAGGTGGCACACACACACAGTGCACTCCAAAGGTGGCACACACACACAGTGCACTCCAAAGGTGGCACACACATACAGTGCACTCCAAAGGTGCCACACACACACACACACACACACACACACACACACACAGTGCACTCCAAAGGTGCCACACACACACACACACACACACATAGTGCACTCCAAAGGTGCCACACACACAGTGCACTCTGACAGTAGGAAGATGACTAATCACTGGAAAAATATATTCTTAATGTGTGGCGAATGACAAGTGCTCAACACAGTGTTTCTCTTCCAGTTTACAAGATGGGAATAAAGCACAACCAATATCAAAGCAAAACAAGACACCCCACTCCCAAATTCTATTCAGTACAGCTAATAACCGTCATGCTTCATTTACAGTTTGGTAATCTAAATAAGGCCTTCAACGGTTGAGCTTTGGGGTATAAATGGGGTTTTGGCGAATGTTGCGTACTGCTGGTGAGAGATGGAGCTGACGATGTGAGGTGTGCAGAGTGTTTAGGTGCTAATGCTGTATGTGCTGCAGGGTGAATCAGGAGTGGCAGTACCGCATAGCCTGCAGGAAGATGAAGAGCAGTGAGATGTCCGAGCTGCAGCACTACCTGGAGAGGTCATCACTGAGAGAGGTCAGCATTGAGCCATACCTGGAGCCAACGGAGGGGCCAACCACAGAGCCAGGTAAGCACAGAGATTCAGAGAGATGGTCAGATGGATGCGTTGACGTTGCGACAGGAAAGGATTCCGTTTATTGTACCATACACCACAAAAACTGCGTATCTAAATCCAACCAACTAATCTTCTATCAAGATAAAAAAAAATCTAGTTGGAAATGTTTTCAGTATAGAGAGACTTAACACTTTATCATGAAATCATTTGACTTAATCTAAGAAGAGTTTAACTTCTTTTAAGACATCTCATCCTGAAGACGAGCAAATTTGTCTGCCAGTGCATTGAGTATATTTGTCTTGTTAAGACTGTTTAGACTTAAATTAAGTCAGAATGATCTTTCGGGAGAACACTAGGTAAGTATCTTCATACTTAAAATAACACCAAATAGATGCTTTGTTCTTAGCATAAGATGAATAACACTATTTGTAGTGTAGTGCTCATCAAATTAAAGCCCTCACCAAGATTCTGTGTTGACATCTGTCACTCTATAGATTCCTCTGTGCTGGAGGTTGAAGAGAAGAGGTTCATTTTTGAGCTGAATGGAGACAATTGGAAGGTAAGGCCTGCAAACTGCTTTTTTCAGTTGTTGATATGATTTTTGAAATGTAAACAGTTTTTGAGATTAGTGTCAAGAGCACGTTAAGAGCACTTTTCAAAATCTGTGATGCACAACAGTGATTTTCAGGTGATTATCTCCGCCAAGGAGGTTATGTTTTCATTGGGGACCGGCGTATGTTTGTCTGTCTGTCTGTTTGTCTGTCTGTTTGTTAGCAAGATAACTCAAAAAGTGATGGATGGATTTCGCTGAAATGTTCAGCGCATGTCAGACATGACCCAAGGAAGAAATGATTACATTTTGGGAGTGATCCGTAATTCCGTTGGGATTCCAGAGCCGTTTATGTGTTTCGCTTAGGGGTGTAATGGCATGGTATGGCCACGTGGTGGCGATCTGAATAGTTTAGGTTCAAATGTATGACAACCTAGGAAGAACATGCTTGCTATTGTATTTTATACCTCTTGAATTTTAGGGTGCCTTTAAGATCTGGCTAGGGACAACAGATGGAAATTAGCTCTTGTAGCTAACTCTGGCTTGTTTACAGCAAGTGACTTGTCTGTTGATTAATGAGCACTGTCCCTATCAAATAAAAAAATAAATAAAATAAAAATAACAATACAGGCGGAGGTCTGCACTCTCTGAGTGCTTTTCTAGTTTATCAATGTGTTATGTCTGGTCAAGTTGGTAGTTGTAGGTTATACTCTGGCTTCTTGTTCAGTCTTTTGAGCTGATGTCTTTAAATCACAAAACACAAATATTTTCGCTGTAGGAGGTCCCTGCATCCCTGTTTGAGATGACCTATTTACGAGAATGGCACATCTCTGCAACCAAGATCACAAAGATTCCCGAATTCATTGCAATGTTTCAGGACATGCGTATTTTGGACATACCGAAAAATTCCATTGACAAGTTACCACCTGAAATAGGTAATCCTTAACATCCTTTGCAAATGAAACAAAACTGTTGGGTTACTGGTCATCATCGCAGCATGTGCTCTTGTTTTGTCACAGGTAAACTAACAAAACTGAGAGAACTTAACGTAAGTTATAATAGGCTATCAGATATCCCCCCTGAGCTGGGGGATTGTGAGAACTTGGAAAGACTCGAGTTGACCTCAAATCTCGATCTCATGGAACTGCCATTTGAGGTAAGCCATTCTAGATTTGATAGTTTCCATACATTCCTTGTTTCTATGATCCAAGTTTGACATGTCTTTCTATGACCAAAACAGCACCAAATGTACGATATCAAACTACCATACTACTCGCACACTATGCTGTTATCCTATGTGATGACAGCCTTCTGTAGCTCACTTTAGACCCTCCGGCTAGTCTCTAATGCTGTGGCAAAGATCTGAGCATCCTGGCATAAAAGCTCGAATTTGTACTTTCAGCTAAGCAACCTAAAGAAACTGGTCCACTTGGATTTAGCAGAAAACAAATTTATTAGCATACCCATCTGTGTTCTGCGCATGTCAAGTCTCCAGTGGCTGGACTTCAGTAACAATAAACTGAAAGATCTCCCAGAGGACATTGACAGGTGGGTGCAGACCTTGTCCAGCTCATCAGTCTAATTAAAGCAATCAAATATCAGAACAGCAGGTTGTCTAGTTTTACCCATGACCTTAACAATTTGTAAGAAATTAAGTGTTCATGCAAATAGGTCTGTTATTGGCAAAATATTTTGTAGGATCATGGTTTTCATTATTTATTTCATTTTAATATCCATATTAGGACTGTCCTTAATGTCTGAATAAATATGTTTGACATTTCTTCTCATAAAGACTAAAAAATGGTCCGTAATAGTCAATTATAAGAAACAATGGTCCATAATGGTCAATTATAAGAAATAATTGAAACGTGATATTTCCCTGGCGGTAACTGTCTACTAGAACCTACACATATGTATACAACTGTTTGTCTTGTATTCAAGGCTTGAGGAGCTGACCACATTGTTCCTTCACAAGAACCAACTGACATACCTGCCCATGACCATGGCAAACATGACAACCCTCACCATGATCGTCGTAACTGGAGATGATTTAGTCTGTCTGCCTTCGAAACTTGTTGATAATCCAGCCATGAAGTAAGTTTAATCCACTCATTAAAGCAAGTCTTGGTTTTTGGTGCACAGACTAAAGCCTTATTAGGACATACACGGTTATTTGTGATTTTGATTTTGTATGCACATCTACTAGAATAAGAATCTCAGGAGTCGATTTTTACCATCTAATTCAGGGCTTCACTAAGATACCTTGGCACACATGCATAGTGTTCACAACCTTTCATGTACTTTTTGTACAATGCAGGTTTATTAGATTATATGAAAATCCAGTTAGTCAAGAGACAACAGAACTGGAGAATGAAGGGCATGTCGAGCAAACAGTTCCAGATGAAAGTGAAAAGGAGTTCCTGCAGACCTACATTAACAGCCTCAAAGAAAGAGGTAAGCCCCAGTGAAGGTCACTGAACAGATTACATTTTATGTTTAGCATGAAAAACAGGCTTTCAAGCGCTAAAAGTTTTCTTTGATTTACAGAAACAGCTCCAACATACACAACAAAAGTTTCCCTGAGCTGTGTTCTGTGATGGAGACTGGCACGAAAGCAGCGTTTCAGGTCAATGAGGAAGACCTTCCAGCAATTACATATCAATGGTTATGTTTGTGTGAACTTCTACCTATGGGTCAACGACACCAGTAGATACATATTATGCACTGCTTCCTGGACGTTCCATGGTCTGTGTCTCTTCACTGTCATGATACATTAGGTGAATTTGTGACATGAAGAAAGTGCTTCTGAATGTGGTCAGAGTAGATGTTCTTTTGACAGTGGGTATATGCAGTGATTTTGTTGCACATATTTAACATTCAATAACAACTAATTCCTTTTTGATACAGCAAGTCTGATAATTGCATTAATTCTTGTATGGTTTGACGTAAATAAGCATTACATGGACTACATGGTTCAATAAGCGATTTTTGTGTGCTTCATCTGTGAATGTAGAACTGTGTTTTGATGTGACCAAACACATGTAGGGCAATAGTTATTCTGTTATTAGTTTGAGTGACTGGAAATAGGGTTGAGTATGAATGAGAAGTTGTTGGTATGTGAAACTTGGAGAATGTGTATATGTTGAATTTAATGTAAAATTAAAAGATAATTTATTCAGTGATCCCAGACATATTTGTAGCCAGTTATTTCCTCCACCTTTTTGTGAAGGTAGTTATAGCTACCAGCGACTGAACTAAAATAACCTCATAACTCTGGTAATATAAAGGATCACTATACTTGGAAGAAGGTATAACAGTGACAATCAAAAAATATTGCCATTTTTTATTAACATATTTTATGTTGTATATATCAGGCACATTTTATCAAAAGAGAAGATGTTGTATTAAAGAAATTAAAGCATCATATACACTGCAAAGGACCACTCATGAACCAAGGAAATCTCAAGAAATGATGCTAGTAACCATTGACTTAATACATAAAGATTGTTGCACAGCAAATATAAACACATGGCTGCAATAATATCCTAATATACAAAGTGCTGCTTATTTTTACAAAAAAATTGCAAAAACAAATCAAGATCTAGATTGTTTGGCTACATTTTGAAAAGATATGTTACATTTCACATCCACCAACAATGATGTGCAAATGCCTTTACAGAAGTAATTACACACAATACAATAGAATACTGCATTGCTGACTATTAAGACATTCCATTACATAAATACAGGTTAAATGTAACAGGTAGCTATGGCGGGATACCTGAAGTTAGTTGTATCCAGCAGACAGCCTTTTTTGAATATACACCTTTGAATGCTTTCTGTGGAAAGATGAGATGTTCCTGGCTGAAACCTGTAATTATCTATTAACAATCACAATTTCTGAAACCTGCTGGGGCCAGTACTGTTATGTGTGCAGTAACCTTTTATAATATAGCATTATCTTAAATTATTTTATTGTAAAGATATGATAAGCTTTGTTTTTATCTGTATTTTAATTTAAACTTACATATAGTGGCAAGCTAGGACAGGAATGTGACTTATTTGACATTTATGGTTCTTACCCTGCAGAAAATACCATGTGCAACTAAAAATAGTGCAGCACAGATAGCGCTCTATATGCTACTGCTGAGACTGAGGAGCAAACCCATTATTATTATATTATAAAAGAGTGATAAAGTCATAAACATAACATCTCAATTCCCCCTGGCAACTCTGCTACATGTGTCAAACTGTGGCATAGAGCTACACAACTATTGATTCAGTCAAGAGAATCAGCCACTGCCTGTTCAATGCCATTGGTGGTTAAATGCTGACATTTAACAGACATATTAGTCTTGACTAACCCATGACTCTCCATCATAATTAATCTTTAGGGAGTTAGTTAGAACAGAGCAAAGAAATGTACCATGGCCACTGGGATGTGAACATTTTGATGGTAAATTATCTAAAGCAATCAATTCTATCTAAAGCTTTCTTATGCATTATGGTCATTGATGGAATTTTGAATGTATTTGATGGGAGAAGCACACCCATGTCTGTGCCAAGAGAGTTCACACCAGCTGAGTGCTAACATCTAAGGCATCTGCTTACGGAGAGCCAATCATTTAATTAAGGATCCTTTAGAAGGCATCGATGCTTACTTGTAAAAGATTTGTCATACCACTTGCTATAGTTTCTCATGACTAATGAATGACAAGGGATCCTTGAAAAGCTTGACGTTTAAGCTTAGAAGACCAAAAGATAAACTTCAAAATCTACCAATGTGTATGATTGGTTTGTGTTAACTAAATATTCAATAACTAATAGTCGAATTATCCAGTTGCATGATTTTGACCAACATGCTTTCTCCCATCCGCACTTGTCACATCCGCAATGTGTATGCACAGTCAGACTTACTTAGTCTGATTTCATTTGATTTGATTTAATTAGAATAGAACCAGACTGAGCCACAACCTCATTCATCTTGGCTGTTATGAAAATGGCAAAGATGGATTTTCTCAACCTCAACAATGGCATTTAATTCCAGGCTAAAAAGTGCATAGTCGCTTAATTTGACTCCGCGCATTAGGGAGAATACGGCGGTTAGGGTCAGTAGGATCACCAGGCTGAATAGATCATTTGGATCAAATTGATCAGAAGGATCACCAGGCTGAATACCAGTTAACACAGATGCATTTTATGTCTGTTTGTGTGTGCATGACTGTATGCATAAATTCAGGTTTGTAAAGTTTTGCAGTTGTGCTATGCATGGCTGTACCACTGCTTGTTGAGCGCGCAAAAAAACATTGAGATATAGAAGACCGTTTATGCAAAACTATCAAAAAAGACAAAAAGAGGTTTGAGGTAGCTGTTAAGATGCAGGGCAGGGGATTTCAGAGGGGCCTGAATGTTGCTGGCATTGCGCATTTATTAACCAAAGTGAAGGGAGGACTGCTCACCACCACTAATCAAAGTGTCTTATTGTGATATATGCACTGCATGTGACTAATTACATTCATTTAACTGAAATAAAAATTAAGCAAAACCAAGGCCAAACCAAGGTAGTGATTGTAATGGCACAAGTAACTTCAAAGTAGGTTGTAACACATTATTAGGGATCTAAGCTTAAACCATTGGCTAATATCTGTTATGCCTTGACAATCTCTAGATGTCTTTAAATTCTACAGCGCAGGTACGCCAATGCCCAAGTAAAATATGAGCTTGATATGTTACGCACATGGCCTGGCAGCAGGTGGAAAATTGGAAGCATTTGTTTGTTCAGGTCTGAAACGTCTAACGTCTTTACACATATGGGCAATTCCATGTCAAATAAAATGTTTTTAGAAAAATGTCCAAACTGACCATCTTGTATTTGCACCCAACTTTGTGTAAACATCATCAATGTACCAAACAACTCATGTGCAAAAATGTAAGCTTGTACCTTGTACCCTGAGATACTGAGGTTTATCTTACAGTGAACATTGTTAAAAAAAAAATGTCATTACATTTGAACAATTCATGAAAATATTCAAGTTGCCCTACAGTTGTACATTTACTATACTTTGTTGAAAATTGTATTTGAAAATATTTACTGCTTTGGAGCAACTTTTACCCAATATGACATCATACTGAATAGTCATGTAATAGTACTGTCTTAGCAACTAGGTGCATATCTGAAAGAAATGGTGTGACGCACTAAAAAGTGACACCTAGATTAATAAAAGTCTACAATAACAAATACCACTATAATGACCACATTTTAATTAGCATATGCCCAATAATAAGGTAATCTTGAACCAAACTGTATTTATTAAGTTATTACATATGCCACATTCCCTTCGAAAAGGTTTCTATCTCAGATACTGAAGGTACAGGCTTAATGTTTTGCACACTAGTTGCTGAGTTCCATAAATGAAATGTACATAAAGTATGAAGGGAGATCAGTTGGGATTTAACATGAATGACCCATATGCCCCCTACAAAGAGGTAGTAAGCAGCGGAATGCAATGATCTAATAACATCTTATCCAGATTGCGTTTTTCACAATTCAATACAGTTTTTATGGAACACTTCTGTTCTGTGGCCTTTTTACAAACAAGAACACAGAATTGTACATCCTATGAATTTTTGAATTTGTTGACTGAAAACTGCATTTTACAACTGATACATTGGAGAATGGTAAAGTTTGCTGTTTACCACAGCAAACCAGTACTACGAACTGCAATTATTCCATCAAAGTCTGCATTGTAACACCAGCTACTTGACTCCATAGGCACCTGTGTTTTCAGAACACTACAACCAGATTGTGAAACAGATGTCCACCATCATGACAGTCATGACACAAAGCTTTGATATCATCTATACTGCTATCTATTTCCAGGGCAGTGTGAGAAAGTACAGGATGCCGTATGTCTGAAACCATCTATAACATTTCCATGACTGGACACAGTATGCAGGATAAATGCAGTACATTAAGTGGAAACTTAAGAAATGCCAGAGGACATTGGAAATAAAAATAACACGTCATAAAAAGGCACATATTCTGATGAAAAGGATCACACCATCACATCTCCTACTCATCTTGCTGCTGTTAATCACTCATTCCTAGAACAAGGTGCTTTAAAAGGACCCCACCCTCCCACACACACACACACACAACCCTAAAATGTTTCCATCTAAAAACACCGCCCTGAATCCCATATGTTCAAAATGTAACTAATAAACAGTCGCTTCATAACAGAGTGTCAAACCGTAAATTCAAATCGGAGGGAAAGAAATCTCCAAACCCCATAAAGCCTGGCCTCTGCTGCTGGTGGAGGTTCTTCCAGTCGTGGTCCGGTGGCGGTGGGGGGGGTCACGTTCACATGCTGCTGTCCTGCAGGAGTGGCTCGATGTCGTCGTCGCTGGGGGAGGGGACGTGGCACTGCAGGCTGGTGGCCGAGGAGGGGCGAGCGCTGGAGGCGGAGCAGGTCTTGACGGCCACACAGGGCTGCTGGGGGATGAACACGGCCACCATGAGGGCCAGCACCACCGAGCACGCTCCAAACAGGAACGGGGGGCCCGGGATCACAGGCTTCTGCAAGCAAGAGTAGGGACGCCATCATCAGTCAGCCATGATGACCATAAGCTGAATAGCGTGAAGAATAAAGGCTGAGTGGTGTGTACCTCATTAGGGTCTTTGGGTATACTGCTCTGGCTGCTGCCTGTGGGGTCGATCTCATTGAGCTCCACATTAAACAGGAAGAAGATGAAGCCAAAAAGGGCCGGGCCAAGGCCATTGCAAAGACCACGGATTCCTGTAATCATGCCCTGTACTGCACCTATAGCAGACAGGAGAGAACAGAGGGTTGGGCACACATATTGTACAGCTATTCAAGAAACAGCAAGAGGCGGCAAGAGGAGAAAGAGGAAGGTGAGCTTGTTCTTGAGTTTCTATCTAGACTCACCTTGTTGGGCAGGGTCTGTACAGTTGGAGACAAGAGCGCTGACAGCTGGGAAGGATATGCTGGACATGGCAGCCACTGTGCCTGCAGCCCACATCATCCTAAACAAAAACGAATGCATACATGAGCATCGGAAAACTGTTTTTTTTTGCAACTGCCGGCATCCGTTTTCCATTATATTGGAACCCCAATATGAGGACCCCCTCGAAAATGAGATGAATCATCTCAAGGGGCTTATCCTAACAAATAAACATATATTCCTATGGAGTAGACCGTGTTTTCAAAACAGTTTTTTTTTTTTTTTTTAACGCTGTTACCTGCGTTTAGTTTTTTATACAGCTCAGAGAATCTTTTTCATGTTGCGAAAAGTTCAACTTCTTAGAAAAAAGCGCACTTCGTCATACATCAGCTGACCAATTACAAGCGGAGAGAAACATTCGTATCCAGCAGAACTTGAGACGATAGCAGGGAAGAAACGTTACGATCGACTGACCACAATGAGCTAAATTACATGACAGTTAAACTGTATCACCATATCTATATAGAAACATTCCTTTTTTCTGATCAGTGTGTCTTTATTGAAAAACTAGCACGTTAGCAAGCATTATCACCCAGAGAGAAGAAATACTCTTTTCTGAGGAGTGGAAACCTTAGACATAGATCTAAGATAAAAAAAAAAAAAAAACGGAAAAAAAGGAAAAGGAGAAATGCAAAATTGATCTGCACGCCGAATCTCATTACAGATATAAGTCAATAAGGGCTGGATTTGGTCCGTGGGCTAAGAGTTTGAGACTGACCTTAAGACTGCAGCTATGAGAACTGTGTGTGTGTGTGTGTGTGTGTGTGTGTGTGTGTGTGTGTGTGTGTGTGTGTATCTGTGTGTGTGTATCTGTGTGTGTGTATCTGTGTGTGTGTGTACTTGGGAGTGGACTCACCATGGTTCAGAGCCAAAGCCATACCAGGCCAGCTGGAAGAGTTGAAAGCCCAGCCCTAACAACACCGTGTTCTTATTCCCAATGGTCCTCATCAGGACACTCAGCAGCAGAGTCTACAACACAACAATACAACACCTGCACTGCAGTCAGCCCGCTACACCAACAGTGAGCTCAACTGTCATCTCCTATCTAATGAGTTCACTTGGGGTGCTCCAAGCCACAGCTCATCTTTAGAAAAGCTGTGGCTTTTGAAAATAAAGAGGGGGATGATTGGATGAACTCAAAAAGGCTTTATATTCATATATGTTTCGTTTTACTCCATTATTCCATTTTGAAGAGGGATTGGATAAATGCAGAGGCTATACTATACCTGAGCTATGATGGACAAGATCCCAACCATGGCTATGTAAGCAGCTATGGTTGCAGAGCTAAAGTCGATGACCTGTAGGAAAGAGACAACATCAAGTCAACTTTTTCAGAAAGCCATTTCACAAAAGCATTGTCAGGACATCGTAGCTCAACGCGTTTCATGAATGTCAAGCCAGGGTAAGTACAGTAGATGTTTTCACACCAGCTGAGCAACAGCTTTTGATAGAGGTTAACAAGGAAGTGAAGTATTTCATATGTAAAAGGAGAAAGAGCAAGAGTAGTCATGGGAGACCAACTGAACACGACCACACTTCTATATCCCAGCTTACTCCGCTATGCAGGTTTTGTGTGAAAAGCACCCCTGTAGTGCATCCGTGTGACTTATCACCCATCATAAACTTCAGGCATTGCACAATACTTAGACAAGAAAAACATTGACACCATTACCAGGTGGTGACCAAGTAAATAGGGCAATGTAAATCTCAAGAGATGTGGTGTGTCACTGGTCACCTGTCTCAGGTAGAGGAAGAAGCTGGAGTACTGGCCTGCCTCGGGCAGGTAGGACAGGAACACAGTCACACAGATGAGCAGCACCGTGGTGTCCTTCCCCACCTTTCGCAGGGACTGCAAAGAGAGCAACACACACACACAGAGACATCATCACACATGCATCATACAGCCCACTTAGACACAATATTCACCCTTCACAGGTTTATTTAGCAACATTTAGCTTTTATGCCTTTAATCAGACAGGACAGTGTAGAGTGACAGGAGGCGAGGGGGAGAGAGAGTAGGGGTGGGATCGAACCCGGGTCGCCGGCGTGCGGTGTAGGTTCCCCAGCCAGTCGCGCCACGACTGGGGCCAGCAACATTTAAAAATGGCTTAAATACTTGGCTCAAGCTATTCTTTTTCGTTCATACCATTTGGAGACAATACTGGGACCAATTTTAAATTACTGACTGTCAACCAGGGAAAAAATAGATATACTTGTCAAAGTTTTATAAGATGGGGTTTCCTAATATCAATATGCAATACGGGAAATAATGGTATCAGAAAGTGGACATTTTCCCCGCCAGAACCTTCAACATAAATAAAAAAAAACTAAGACGATTTAAGAAGCCTTACACTGATGCCTGTCAATGGTCTGTGCACAATAGTATAATAAAAGCTTCCCCCAAAAGACTCCAAAAATGAACAATTGAACGACTGACTGACAAAGTCTGACTAGGCTTTCTGTGTGGATAATTTTCTTCAACTGATTACTGTAACCAGGTTTAGATAAGGTCAAATCAAATTACAGAGGTTTGTACATGAACCTCTGACAACAGATGCAAAAAATCAAGTCTGTGCAAGAGAAAATTAAACTGCCATATGGAGAAATCTGAGGACTACCTTAGTAGACTGAAGAATGTGTGTGAATGAAAAAATGTGTGATAGTGTATGGTATATGGGATTAGCATATGAAAGCAGTTGCCAATGATCAGTTGTGCGTGTGAGACATTGTAGATGCAGTGGAACAACAGTGTTTGTGATAAGAGGCCGAGGCCAAGACCTCTGACAGAGTGTGTGTGTGTGTGTGTCTGTAAGGTCAAACTGGAGACTCACAGCAAAGGGGTCGGCCTGCTCCCAGGAGATAGGGGAGCCCCAGGAGGAGAGGCGCATCTTGTCAGGCAGCGACTCTGGCACCACCAGCAGCACAAAGCAAATGTCCAGCACTGCGATGATGGTTGCCACAAGAACCACCAGGCTGTCCCCATATGTGGCCGACAGGTAAGCACCGATAGCGGGACTCGTCACCAGACTCGCTGCAAAAGTTGCAGACACCTGAGGGGTCAAACACAACAATGAATCCATGCACACATGCATATGCAAAGATGCGTGCTTATCTTCACATACAGTAGCCTAGAAATCTAGACGATCCATAGAGCTAGGGAGCTGAGAAACCGAGAAACGGACGGGCAATCACAGAGTGTATAGTCGGTGGGCGATCCTGCTATTTGAAAACAAGAAGATTATTCGTTTAGCGTTATCCTATTGCGGAGAGGGAATTAAAGACAACTGTTTATCCCACCCCTCCGATTGAGCCCTGCCTACGGTGAGTTCCCAGACCCTACATCTTGATGTGGGTCTGGCTTGTCAGGCTACACATACAGAGTAGGCTTATATCAAAGCATTGGTTGGGATTAGAAAATGCCAAATCAGCCTAATCATAACCGGTTGTCCTATCATATAGTGTGATCAGAGCCTTAAAGGAACACGCCACCATTTTATCAAATTTAATTATTCAGTCTCCTCTAGAGTTAGATAAGTGAGCAAAAGCATTTTTTTCTCTGTGCATGCATTGTCTTGGTCCAGCAGTGCCCCCACTAGCTTTGCTTAGCATAGTGAACAGAAGCTCTCGTCGCCAGATAGCATGTCCTGAGTAAAAATTAGCCAACAAGAAAAAAAGATCACTAATTACTTCTTGTGGTCTATGTGTGAGTACAAATGACAAAGTGAAAAAAGGTACTCATGTGTTGCGTGAGACCTCTGCGCCCAAGTAGCAATGCTTGACCAGTGCTTCGCCCCAAGGCTGCCTAGGAAATCACTTAAATACAAATCTGCATTGCCATTTGTACTCTTTATACTCTACATGAAGAATTAGAATGGCTGAGCCACATACTTAAAGAGCATTCATAAGACATTTACTCAATGCTATGGCCTCCACCTGTGCAATCTTAAAGGAATACTCCACCCAAAAATGAAATTAAGCCAGTCTCGGTCACCCCCGGACTTAGAACAGTGAAAAAAACCCGGTTAAAATCCGTCTGGGCATTGTCCTGCTTTGGGAGCAGCGTTTTTAGCTTTAGCTTAGCAAAGTTGCTGTACATGAAGGATGTCAGTTAGCACGCCCTCCAAAAAAAGTGACCGAGACATCTACATTTTTCTCTAAATATATCTTGGGAGCCATGTGTTCAAAATGAGTGCATATCATAATGCAAAATTGAACGAGGTTATTACCTGGGCAGATATTTACTTGGAACTAAACAGCTCACAAAAAGTAAGGAAACTTGACTTTGGCCCATTATCTTTCCCCTTTAGTAATACCAACCAGTAAAGTGTTTCATATCATTGTTTTCGTTGATTTGTCACCTTTACAATGAGGTACAGCTTGTAAGCATAGGGCAATCATGGAATGAGCAATACAGCCAAATGTCTGAGTAGTGCCAACCAAAAATGTGCCAAAATGGCCAGTAATAGGGTTCTGCTGCCAGACATCTCGTTTTGGGCTTCAAGTGCTACCAGGTGAGTTTAGATACCGGGATGAGATTCTGGAGCCAGTGGCAATTCCATATCTCCAGAATATGGGACCAAATGCCATCCTCCAGGATGATAAATGCTCGCCCCCATAGAGCTGGGATCATCAGAGAGTATACCTCCAGAATTTGGGAGTGGAGAGGATAGAATGGCCTGCCGTGACGTGAGTCCAGACCTCAACCCAATTGAACACTTGTGGGATCAGCTTGGGCGTGCTGTACGTGCCAGAGTCACCAACAGAACCAGGTTGGCTGACTTAACAGATCTTTATCGAGGAATGGAATGCCATCCCACAGCAGAATGTAGCCAGGTTGGTGACCAGCATGAGAAGAAGGTGCCAAGCTGTTGTGGCTGCATATGGATCCTCTACACGCTACTGAGGACCCTGACACTGAGTATAAAATGAACGAATGTATGCCTAACATGTTTTGTTTTCCTCATTTCTGTGGGAGAGTGCAATCGTCAATGCTTAAAGTAACAAAGGTGAATTCCAACAGCATAACAGGCCATTTTGGCACATTTTTCATTGGCACTACTTACACGTTTGCTTGTGTTGCTCATTCCATGGGAGCCCAATGCTTACAAGCTGTACCTCATTGTAAAGGTGACTAATAAACGATGAAAATGACATAAAACACTTTAGGGATTGGTATTATTAAAGTGGAGATATAATGGGCCAAAGTCAAGTTTCCTTACTTTTTGTGAGCAGTTTATATTTGGCCTCATCACAGGCGAAGCACCGCTAAATAGGCGCAAAGTTCTCACGCAGCAGCACTTGAATCCCATCCCGTGAAGTACAGTCGAATCTGGAAGTTAGGAGTTTTCAAGTGCTACGTGCTATGGCTACGTGAGACTAGCTGTGCTTCGCCTGTGATGAGGCTGAATATAGTTCCAAGTAAATATCTGCCGAAGTAATAGCCTTGTTCAATTTAACACTATGATTTGTACTCGTTCTGAACACACGTCTCAAAAGATATATTTAGAAAGAAAAATTAGATGTCTTGTTCACTTTTTTGGAGGACGTGCTAACTGAAACCCTTCATTTACAGCAACTGTGCTAAGCTAAAGCTAAAAACGCTGCTCCCAAAGAAGGACAATGCCCGGACGGATTTTAACCGGGTTTTTTCACTGTTCTAACTCTGGGGGTGACCGAGACTGGCTTAATTTCATTTTTGGGTGGCGTATAACTTTAAGAAACTTAATTTCATCAGTTCAATCAAAAGTAACTTCACAAAGAAAGAGTCCAAAGTGCTTGGAAGTTCAAAGCTCAGGCATTCAAAAGTGTTTGATGTTGGGGACCCAATAGTTATGGGAAAAAGAAACTCTTCCTTCAGAAAAAAAAATGTGGTTGCCCCACTCGCCTCACTTGTTTTCAATTATGAGATAGCCCTTAAAGGCTTTTTATATTTTTTTCTGAAAGAAAGGTGCCTTGGATTTCCTTTTTCCTGAATCTTAAGTAAATTCCTACCAGGCCGTATGCTGTGCTCCTCTCTTGCTCCTCAGTGATGTCCGCCACATATGCAAAGATCACAGAGAATGTGACCGAGAACAATCCTGACAGGGAGATCAGTGCAAAATACCACCTGCATAGCCAAATAGACATTCAGAATCAGTGATACAGGTCAGAATATTCAACGTGAAGGCATTACTGCACAACATGAAGTTCACAGCACCCAAAAAGCACACGTATGTTCTTAAGCAGCACGACATTATGCAAATTAACGGCAAATTTAAAGATGATGACAAACAATGGCCATCACAGGACTATCCTTATGCTTCACAAATGCATGCTTATTACACTAATTACACTATTACACATATTACACTAATGTACACACATTACTTAGAGGACTAAACTGATGTGTTCATATCCACACAACACTGTCTGATTCAATAAAGTCAAATGCATTCAGCGGGGTAGAGATCATCTGAGCCAGTGTCAAGAAAAAGGCCAAAATTTGTTATAGTCATCAGCAATGCACAAGGTGGACCTTAAACATTTACATCAGTTCCAAACTTGAGATCCAACACAACCTACAAAAGTAATGGGGAGCTGCACAGGGAGTAGAGGGAGGCTACTGCTCCGTGATGCTAGAGTGAAAGACTCACATGAGAAGCATGTGACCCATATACAAACCCTAGCATGGGTCTGGGGCCTGAGAATGTGTGTGTGCAGTGAGAGTGTCTCCAGATCTGCATGCAATTGTCTTGTTATGGTAGTTAAGTATGTGCAATATTTGTGATAATCAAATGTATTTATGCATTCAACTGTGTCAACTTATCTGACTAAGACTGTGTATACAACTTTAAGCATGTGTGTGTTTGCTCTTATATGGAGATGCCTTCAGAGTGGCCATACCTGGGGCTGATGCGCATCAGAGGGATGGGTGCACAGGTAAAGAACACGGTCAGAAGGAGGAAGGACTTCCTGCCCCACACGTCTGACAGCGCTCCAATAAGAGGAGCACTCATGAAGGACAGCAGGCCCTGTGCAAACACCACACTTCATATCATAACAACCACAACAACAACAACAATAATAATAGAAAGACCCAAACCCAAAGAAACACATAAAACTAAATCTACAGCTTACAAAACACTAGCATCAATCACAATATGATCAAATATAAAATAGCCATCCGACCAACCATTCTATGTAAATGCACATGGCAGCCTCAAAAAATCCCAGAGCACTTGTAAATTCTACAGTGGATTCACAGAGTCAGATAACTGTCGACCATCCCAGCTTACCTTTACTCCCTGAATGAGACCATTCATAAGAAATGTGTGTTTTGGGAATGTCTCATGCAGAACCTAAAGAAATGCACAAAGGCAGGATACAATCAAAATCATAGGTGACACAAAAAACACATGATTTCAGATCATCTTCCTGAATACCATTTTGGACAAGCTTTTGTGTCAAAAGGGCTTTAATGACTCCTCAGTTGCTGTCTGATGCATCTAGTATGACAAACATCCCTACAACACAGTATGGGGGTAAATCGTTAAATAAGGCTACAAAAACTAACATCTTTACAACTAAAAATACATAATTAAACAGAAGTTTTAAAAGCAATATAGCACTGCTGTGCTCCTGGGGAGTACCGTGTGAGGTCACCTCTGAATGAAGAGCTATTTGGGCATGAAGCACTCTGAAGTTCAGCTGAAGTAACACAATGTGTGTGCAAATGAAAAGCCACTAGCGAGGACTTAAAGATCACTAGTGAGGTAAAGATTGATTTAACCTAAATACTTGAGCCGGAAAATAATCAGGCAATTTCTTCAGACATGAGAGGTTTAAAAAAAAAAATCTGGCTGTAAAGTCATGACCAGGAACGTGTTGACCCAGAGTCTTTAGGCAAGACATTTCCCATCATAAGGTGTGACCAAGTCAATCACAGACTACTGATAACAAAACTACCAACCAGTACTGCTTCTACAAACTTTTTCTTGTGCTGTTTTTACTCACCGTCAGCATGGGTGTCGTCAGAAGGCCCCAGGCAAAAAACTCAAGGAATATGACCACTACTGCATGGGTCACCTTCGCCCTCCCAATGGTCCTCGTCTTACAGGACAGAAGAGAACATTCCATCAGCTGGGGAAGATCTGATACAACTCATAACAGAATGCACTCTAAACAGTAGTTGGCTACAACAGACAGTAGTACGGCTCACCTATGGTGTAGCTAGCTACTGTAAATCAAAGATGAATAAGCTTAAGGTGCCATTTAGTCCTTTTCCTTAAGTGTCCAAGATGGTTGAGTGCTAGTCATATGTTTGTGACTAGTAATGCTTCTACACTTCATTCTGTGCTAAGGAATTTTCTGTACAGATTTGTGTTGATCAATTAAAGCAAAGGAATAGAGTAAAGGAATGCAATTATAATGCGCTTCATTGATCCTGCACTAGTCTAAGTGACAAGATAATCTTCCTCCTTTTGGAAACACTGGAGGCGTGCATGTGCACTTTATGTAATGTGTACTGTCGTATTTCTATCTGGACTTTGAGCCCGTAAATAGTTATGTGTAAGAACTGGAGTCTTTCCAAAATGTTTGATCCAATCTAAACACTTAAAATTAACTGTAGAGAAATGACCATGTGGCAACAACCTGACCATCCTTTGGTGCGACATTATTCATAGAATACACTTGGTCTTTTATCTGATACATATTTCATTGAAATTGGGGATTTGTTATCTGTTAGTGACAACTTGACTAGCACAACATAGAGGCCAATTAGTAAAATGCCACACATTTGGCTTAGCTGAAATACCACAACACATACACACTCAAACTAAATGAAAGAGAATCAAACTCCCTAAGCACAGCTGCCCCGTGGCAGCTCGGCTTACACTAACTTGCCGTCATGTGCAGTCGCATGACTTGCCAGGTGCCTGGTTAGTTTGTGACCGGACCAAACATTTCTCCACAATAATATAAATGTTGCTGTTGTGCACTCACTGATACATTATGCCTTGGAACTGCTCTAAACCATTAAGTAATGCGGGGTAAAGTATCGTTATGTCCAGTACAACACATTCCCTACATTCAGTTTAACGTTAGCTAATATGCTAAATCGTCAGACCGGTGCCCTGCGTGGACTTACGAAGAGGACATTATTTAGCAGAGCAGCTGGATCTGTGTAGTTAACACCAAATGGTTAGGCTGTGGTCGATAACTGACCATACCTGCGTTTTGTTCAGGCATTTGTCAAGTAACAATAACGTTAGATGTGAAATGCTAATGCTAGCTAGCCTAGCTAGAGTGGCATAACATAAACACAACATGGTCAGCTAGCTAGGTAGGTAGGGGGGGGGTTGACTTGGTCAAAACATTCATTAACAGTTCAAACGCTTCCCACATGGCCCTCCAACATCAAGCCATATATTTGAGAAAAATATATCTACTTACCATTGTTGAATCTTTAATGATTTTGACTGGCATGATAGGGTCAAGGCATGGAGTTATTATGTTTTGCCTGCCTGGGACATCACTGACATCCTGCTTATTCAAGCTAATCTTGGTAGCTAGCGTTAATTAGCTAACCGGCTAGCACCCTAACTAGCTCACAAATCGACCCATTTTGTACGGTCGGCTAAACTAGTAAAACTAGTAGTATCTCAAGAAAGCAATTCCGTAACCGTGTGCTACTGCCGAAAGAGGCTGTCGCGGGCAACTTTCAGAACCAGTCCAGATTACTCGAACGGAGACTTTTCGTTTCACTCCCTAGAACTCTTCCTGATGCCTTCGACCCTCAAGAAACTAGGAGGCGTGGTCGACACCACAGCAGCCTTTCACAGCGTTTGACTCCGCTCTGACTCCACCCACATCAGGTTGGTGACACAGTGCTAGTCTGTGCTAGCCTGATTGCCATCGACTTGTGTTGTCACTGGGAGGGCGTGCCAGGCTAGAGCCCACTACATCAACACAACATAAAACATATCTTTTACTGTCTATGCATAAAACTTGCACATTAGCCTCTATAGTTTATTGCATGCTTAGGGGTATGTTACAGTGCATGCAAATGCACTGTTTCTTCTTCCTGGGCTTCTTCTTCTTCTTCTTCTTCTTCTTAATATTCTCCTAACCAAAATTTCTGCGTCTAATTCAGCTTCAACCGTTTAATGTAGAAACTTGGTTCAAACTTTGTTACGTAGGTCTTGAAAATGAGACTAAGTGAATGTATATTTCAGTTCTATAAAACTGTATACTTTTTGAGATATTAGCAAAATATTTTTCCCCGTTGACTTTTCATTGCACTGCACTGCTGTGACATCACAGAGGATTTGATGAGGATTTGAGCTGATTTGCACCTGTTTCAAGGGCCAGTTGCTCAAGGCCCTATCAAGTTTAATTGACAGCCAGTTAAATTGAACCTGCACCTACTGCTGCTCAGCTCAGCTCTCTCTGTCAAACCATTCACTCATCCACACGCACACCTGACTGCAGCACTTCATATATACCACATTTCTCCATGCACTCCACAACACTCTCACCTTAACCTAACTCCCTCACTTCACTGCATCATAGAAAGCCACATTCCTTACAGACAACATCCACACACACACACACGCACACTCACACTCACACGCACTCACAATCAGAGGTGGAAAAGTCAAGTCCAATCACGTATTGGTTCTATCTGTGCACTTAACACAGGTGATCTCACCAATTAGCTGGTCTGGTAGCTAGCTGCCTGGCTAAAGAGTTGTACTAATTAGAATCAGCTGGTTTTCCACCTCTGCACACACTGCCCCTTACCAGCATCTTATTAAGCCACATACATACAACACCCTTTCCACAGGTGTATACAATCAAGCACCATGCAGTCTGCATTGATAATCAAGGTGCTTGATTGTATACACCTGTGGAAAGGGACCTGATGAAACCCATGAATACTTCTTCTTCTTCTTCTGTAGTATTTGGCGGCTGGACATGCCGGAGGATACCCAGCAACGCTTCGTCTGACATCACGTGAAAAGGGCGGACAGTTCAGAGAAATAACTTCCCTCCTCGTCACCCTCCAACAGTATTTCAGTGAGAACAGTGGGGTAGCCTAAAGTGTGCCCTTTCCATTGATTAATAACCAGCGTTCTTGACCATCTGTAGTACCGCACAAGCTGAAGGTCTGTGAGGAGGGTGTTGCAGTAGCCTAGTCGAGGCAAGAAATTGCCATGTCTGTGCCAAGAGCTGGGTAGATGTTGGGCTAGGTATGACTTGATTGTTCTTATATTGAATAGTAGGCCTACGAGGCAACACGACTGGTCAACAGAGGCAACATACGGTTCTGATCATCAATCTGTAACTGTAACTGTAAATGAGCCTTTGTAAAAAGTTTTCACTCAACCTTTATTTATTCTTGGAGGTTCGATGAGGGTAGTACACTATATGAAATAACAAAATATATAGTATAATTGTGGTGAAAAAAAAAAGTTGGCCTATAAATTAAACAAATGAAAAGAAATAATAAAATGATAGGCTATAGAATAAAATGACTGAGGAGGAATGGGGGAAATACAAATACGCTACATATTATTTATAAAATATTAACAATAATACAATAACATTGATTTAAAACAGGTACAATTTGACATAGGAAGGATTGCCATTGCAACAACACATCATCAGTAGTAAAGCAAACCTGTCTCACGACGGTCTATTAGTGGGTGAACAATCCAACACTTGGTGAATTCTGCTTCACAATGACAGGAGCCGACATCGAAGGATGTCAACAGTAAATGCTGACTGTCACTGTTGATAAAAATCAAAGTTTCCTAGGGTTAACCTTTGAAATTCCATAGAAAATGCTTGGGGTCATTTTTGACCCCGTATGCGAAACTGTGGTAGGCTAGCCTACTGTATAAAACATTAAATTACTTTAAAAATATAACAATTAGACACAAATCCAAATGGCCTCATGTTTGAGGAATATGGCATGGAAGGTTAAATGATAAAAATGTCAAATTAAAAAGATACTGCAAAAAAACAACCACTGGGGTCATTTGCCCCACTTATGTATCTACGGGTTAAGAGCTAAACCCGCCGAAATGATCTAAATCTAGGTGCTGATTCACAAAAACGGTCAGAGGGTTGCTGGCAAGACGTCTCCGGTGCCTTTTTGTGGCGCGTGCGCACAAGCGTCTCCTCAGCCATCACTAGTTAGACTAGCTAGGTGGCTAACAAACTACTAACTAGCTATCGGTTGTAGTTTCTCAGGATTGTGATATTTTCCACTGCTTCTTCGTAATCCACGGGAAGGGTTGTCGTTTTGGCAAGCCTCGCTTAAAGCATAGCCTTCCGAACGAGTAACAGTCTGGTAAGGAACTGTTTCACGCATGGCGTTTGCAACCATTATGTTCAGCCAATTTGTCTTTTGTAGCTATAGTTGCAGGAGGAGAAGGAATGGCCGTTGTAGCGCCATGCCCTTACCATGGGCTTTGATCTCACCTACTGACATAAACTCTGATTATGGCCTGCAACTCTCCTAATATGTGGGTTTTACCATTGTCGTTGTTGTGTTAGCTATTCCTCACGCAACAAGATCAGCAGACAAAGTAGGACCAGTCAGACAAGAGACTTCTGCAGCTATTTGTCCATGTTATCATTCGATACAAGCAGAGATTTGTAAGTCATTTTAACAAGTGGTTGTTGACATTACGCTACCACACATTAACTCTAAATGTTCTGTAGCACATAAATTGGGCGCAGTTGATTTCCACAGATTTATTTGATGTTACATTGTGGCTTTGAAGTTTAGCACCTCCGAAATCACAACAACAGTGTGGGTCGAGGAGAACTAACTTGGATCCCTCGGTGATGTTGACAAATGTAAGTCAGGGCAATATATTGATCTCCTTTGTATTTTTTCGCTTTTTTCATGACGTCCCCCAAACTGGCTTAACGTTAGTTTGTTGCGAGATTGCAACAAGCAAGTATCCCTCAAACGCTGCTTGGTCATTGAATACAATGACAATTCGCTAAATTCACCCGGCGTCCATTTTGAAATCAGAACGAGGCTGAGGTGTACACAAACCCGGAAGTAAACCGGAAGCGTTGAAGACGATACAGGTAGCATACAGGTAGCAAACACTCAGCAAACACTAGACGGATTAGCGCTCATATTTAAACTTCTCTGAGAGGTCACGATGTGAGCCCCCGTTTGGACCACCAATCTACTTTCCTGGCCAGAGCTAACAGTTGGAATATTACTGCTACATTCCCCGGAGGTCTCATACACGACGTGGAAGGTACGTTTTTTCCCTCTGCAACTAGCTTGTTGGTTAGCCAGTTAGCTCGCCTATACTTAACGCTAGTCACTTTAAAATATGAACCTGAAGCATACGCCGTGCCAGACTGTGATATTTCATATTTTATTGAAATCTTAACATGTATTTATCCGACTGTCAGAAAGAACAAGACTTAACTGTGAGGGCTAGACTTCGTCAGAGTTGCCCAGTTCAAAGGGCAGCTACTGCAGGGCTGAGGAAAGCTCTGTTCAGGCTGCTTGACATTTACGGTTTTCTCTGGCATACGGATTACTTTATTATTGTTGATTATGTTATGTTTCTATTTGGGGGGGTATCCTAATAATCTATTGTAGGTGTATATTTAGAATTATGTTTCAAAAGCCATGCTCAATAAACAACATAAAACGATGATGATGAATGATGTAGATTAAAACTATAGGTGGCAAAATACTGTTTCCAAAATCGCATACTGTAGCCTACTGTTGTTTTGCAAGTTGTACAGCAGTAGCACATATGCTATTTCGGAAACAGCCACTGTAGTAATGCATTGTTAACTTAAAGGTATTCCTCAGTTTCAGTACACTGAGTGTCCATGATTATGTAGTGTGTACCTAATTAATGATGCCCTCAGTGTTACTCTTTATAGGAGATAAGCTATTATAGAAGTTGTATATGCTGTATGCACACAGTCACCACTCAATTTTCTAATATTTTATTATTTTTCTAGGTGGAGCTTTCCCTTCAGCTGCCTCTCATTGGCAAGAGTAAATGCAGCTGCAAAGCTGGTTTGGAACAGTGCAATCTATACCCTGGCCCATTATGTTAAAATGGGTTTTACATCTGTCCCTCCAACTACAAGCAGGACAACCCTGGCATGTTCCAGCTAGGTCATTAGGTGTTGTGTCACTAAACCAACTATAATGTATATAGCTCTTATTTTCATAATTGCCTTTTCATAACATTGCATGATTTTTTAATCACCTTGTTCTTGTATTGGAAGCTTTGTTGCCCCTGTAGTGAGAATATACATTGAAGTCTTTTTAAAAATACTCCCCCAATCATGTGTATAGGAAAAGTAACAATAAAGTTGAAACTCTGTATGAATTTGTAAAAAAAATTAACAAAGTTTCAGTTTTGCATAGATACAAGGATATTTTATTCACACACATAGATACTGGTGTAAAATATGCAGTGAAATTAATTCTAAATGTCAGTCTATACTGTGCTTAAGTTAGGGTGGGGCCGGTACAGCAAGCAAAGTGCATAGAATGCAGGTGGGGTGGGGGTATAAAGTCCAGTGTCAGTATGAGGGTGGGGCAATGAACAATGACAAATCTAGATTTTGTAAAAATGAACAACAATCAAGTTTTGTATTCATTTGTAAAAAAAAGAACAAAGTACAAGTTTTGTATAGATTTGTAAAAATGAACAACATTGAAGCTTTGTATAGATTTGTAAAAATGAACAATAACAATGAATACATTGCAATACAAAAATCACAATTGACTCGTTGATAACCTTGCGAGCGGCCTCAAGTTGTTCCTGTAGTGTAAGGGGTTAAACAGCATGATCAGGATGTGGTGCTGGGGTCTCTTCACTTGAATTGTGGAGCAAAGAAAATATTGAATCCATGTCCAAATCATGCTGGTTCTCATCAACTTCCATTGCAGCAGTACTGAAAATAATAAGCACAGGACAGTCATCACATCACCACCTGTTATTGTTTTTATTCACACTATACTGAAATGCACTCCTGCACTTTCTCTATGCAGCTAAATACTCTGCTATATTCTACCTCCATCCCACTTTGAACATTATCAAAAAGCAGTGCTCTTAATACAAGTATACTTGTGCCCTGTCTTGTTGTCTGCCGCACTTTATGTATGTATTATGTAGCCTGTCTCATGTATTTCTATGTATCTCACATAGATAGATAGATAGATAGATACTTTATTGATCCCCAAGGGGAAATCCAAGGTCCCAGCTTAAGACACCACACACAACATACATTACAATGTAAACAGGAAAATATAAAGCAATCAACAAATCAACATGACTAAAGGAGCAGTAAAATACTAAAGATAAAGATGTGCATGAATGTACTGAGGATTGGTACTGTGATCCAGTATGAGGTGTGTGTCAAGTTGGTAGTGCAAATAAGTTCAACAGTGCAATATTAAATTCTAGTGACCAGCAATAAATATGTACAGTTCAAAAATGTAAGTATAGTAATAACAGTACTAGTATAAATATACTGGACAATTCAAATAAATACAACATAGTAATATAAGAGTTATAGCAGCAGTGCGAGGATATTTAGATATGGGTGCAGACATTAGTCATTGGTCAAATGTTTCTTCTCACTAGTGTACATGGGTGAAATGACAAAGCGTGCAGTAATTTCTCTCTCTCTCACATGGGCTTGAAAGGGAGACTAAGGTTATATATAATAAAACACTTAAATATGATTAAGTTAACCAACCTTGATCTCCGAACGATGGTTCTCCTCTCTGGTCTCGTTGAGCTCCACGCAAACAAGGTAGGCACAGCATCCATTTTGAGTGTTGTGATTCCTCCCATGGTCTTCACAAAGCACTTTTAAGAAGTGCTCAGAGCACACCTTAGTCTCTGTAGTGATCTGTAACAGTAGAGGTCACGACATTTTGAATTTCTTTTGCAAACAAGATGATTTAGCTGATATAATCAAATACTTGCACTATAACTTTGTTAGCTAAGTAAGCTAACATTAGCATATGACATCGTTATCGTTAACCTAGGTGTATCATTGCTGTATGCAGAGTGAAGCAAATAATCTGAAAATCACACATAGAATATAGTTTTCGTGAGAACAAATTTATATTTTCCTGTTTTCATCATTAGATTAGGCTGACTAGATGGCTGTTTTAGCGCCCTACCACGAAGCCTACTTTAACATTAGCTGCTGGTAGCTACCTCAGAATGACATTGCTAGCTAGCTAATCTAGTGCACACCACAAATCATAATTATCTTACCTTGAGTGACGACCAGGATTCCCCCGTATGTTTTTCCACCCATTCACGCTGAAGAACGGCATCTTTCGGGAAACGATGAAAAGTTTGTCCGCGATATTACTTTTTCCTCTTCGAAGAAATGCATGTGGGTACACAGCAGTGGGGCGCCATCGCTGTCAAACAGCTGCCTGCTAACGCTTCGGCAACGTTCTATTTTGTGTACACCTCAGCCTCGTTTTGGTGCTCGGGTGAATAAAGCGAATGGTACTGTTGTCCATGTAGGAACTTGTTAAAAATGTGTTACATACTGGCAATTTGAGCATGTTCAATTGGATGATTCTGAAAACATGATCTTTGATGGCCCATAGGCATAGGTTGTACGTTTATAAACTGTATTAAAGTAGCAAACAAACTGAATAAATGTGTGGGGCTTTGCCGAATTTAGAATGTTCCCTTATGACCAAGCCGTAGGTGAGCTTTTGCCGAGCCTGTTGGGGCCAATATTACTTTATTACCGTGAAAGCCAATGAAATCGAGGCGATTTTCCCTCCTGCTCACTACTGTTCAACTGGGAACCAATAAAGGAGCAGTGTGTCATTTTTAGTGGCACCTAGTGGTGAGGTGTCAGACAAACAATCCTTTCTTTCCCAGCTGAAAGGGGAGTGCAACTATTTCCAAAATTCTATCATTTTCCAGAACTGCATATGTCAAGTAATACGCTTGATATGTTTAAGTAATATGCATTGATATTTAGAAATCGTATTCAGTTATTGAATTGCTTATTTCTCTGTACTGTTAATTTTGACATAGTTGATCGTGGTTTTAGGATGATGCCAGCTCTATGTTACCACAATGATTACTAAGTGAAATCTCAAGGTGTGATCAGGGTATGTTTGGTTAAAGTCTGTAGAAACTAAGGAAAGATGTAGTGTTTGCAGCAGATGTCTTTGTGATTGCAGGTCATGGTCTAACCCCAAGAAGTATGAAGCGCAAGAACTCTTTCAAGTAAGTCTGATTCATTTCCATCTTGGCAAATGCATCCAAAAGACACTCTATTAATTTGGGGAATAGGCTAAATGCTCGGAAGGCTGTTCCACCGGAAACAACATAGCTCCTGAACAGCCTTCTCTGCATATAGCCTATTGGCCTTGTCAAGGAAGTACAACCATTGGAGTATTAATATTATTGATTCAGTTTGCAGGCATTGAAAGATGATCATGATCTAGACTTACCATACTCTTAACTAAAAGATGCACACTTTAAAGTCAGCCAGTCAGTCTAGATGTTGATTCATTTGTTAAAAATGAATTCATGTGTTTTTTTTCATGATTATTCTTAAAGGGAACATGAGGGCCCCTCGCGGCCTGGTGCGGTTGTTGACCCCCTGAAGAGCTTGGTTGGCTGTCAAATCCAACATGGCTGGAGAGATGCCCCGGGGAAAATCTCCCGCTGGAAAGGCATTGTGCTGGACCAGGTCACCATCACTCCCTCCCTCTACCTGGTCAAGTATGAGAACGTGGACTGTGTCTATGGCATCGAGCTGCTGAAAGATGGCCGAGTGCAGAAGCTGGAGATCGTTTCAAATCGCATTGGTAAGTATTGCTCACTTGTACTTTAAGTTGGTCAGACCTGTATACTGCTTGAATAGCAGTGGAGGGCTTTTTGCATTTGCTTGAGTCCCAAATATTTTAAGGGGTTTGTCGCGAATCAATTTCTAAAGAATATAGCCATGTATGGGCCTATATGTGTGTCTGAGACTACCTGAAACAATCCCAAGACTTTTTCCTTAAAGCAACACTAAAGAGTTTTTATACCTTAAAATAATGTTTCCAAAATCATTTCAGCGGTTCATCAACTCGTAACAGGGTGAACGGCACTTCTGCTTTCACTTCGCAGCCCTCTATCGGCTATGACCGCACTATGTAACTTTACCAGATCGGGTAGTGTATCTATAGTTCGATGAAAGGAGACATCAGAAACTTCAAATATGACTTGCTTCGATGTCACAATACATCACACTTTCATAAAATCATGCAACATTGTAGTAATGTGTCCGATGCAGATGGAGAGACTCAGGTCGAGAAATGCCAAGTAGAAGAAAACTTTCTTTTTTTATTAAGCTACCGGTAGGTTTTTAGACAAGAGACATAAACAAAAGAAAAACACTGATCAAAACAAAAAATAAAACATGGGATAATGCCCAATAGCTAGGCCCTTCACGCACAATACATGACACAATGTACCCTCTCACGACAGAGGCCATCCTTGAATGAAACGCTCCATACCATTATATTCCATTGGCGCCGACCAAACAGAACAAACAATCAATCAGCGCAACCCCATATCCTCTTAGGCTACACACTATATGCGCACAACACATTACTTTATAACATTCATGTGCAATCATCAAGACTTTACTACAGTCCCCCAAAATAACAAATAAAACAAAACAACTGAAACACCCCTGTCTCTATGAATGGGTCTCACCTCCGACATTCTTGTTGCACCCCAGCACCCCGGAAGACAGGTAGCCATCAGGTAAGGTGAATACACAATACACAATACACAATACACAGACAAACATTGACACAGTGGCAGCGGTTTCAGTTAAGATATAAATTGTGCGCGCACGAAACCCGCCCCCAACTGTCCCGACATTATGCCTTGCATCCCCCGCTACTGAAATAAAGCCATGTTTAGCGCACGCCCTATTCACTATTTCTTCACATCATACAAAGGCACAATACATAGTTATTCTTTACTTTTCAACATATGCATTTAATTTCTTTATCTCCTGTATGTATGTACTGTATGTAATGTCTGTTCAAGCGCAAACTCTGTTCCCATTGTTCTTACTGGCGGGAATGCGCCCGCTTGCGTGACAGACACGGTGCGCTCTGTCACAAACATATTCTACCTTGTCTGTGGACATCGTTATTTGCTGGATAAACAAATAGCGTGTGTGTGACAGAGGAAAAGTGCTTTAGTGTTGCTTTAATCAGTTGAAGACTTTACAGCTTAACTCATCTATTGGCTAATATGTCATGTGTGGACCAGTACAATACCGTTGCTCCGTGATGTGTTGCAGACTCTTACCATGCGATTGACAACAAGCAGGCAAGGTCCATGCTAGGCCGGGCTGTGCAGCACAAGTTTGAGAGTGAAGATGGCTCCAAGGATGAGTGGAGGGGGATGGTGCTTGCCCGAGCTCCTATCATGACCCCCTGGTTCTTCATCACCTATGAGAAGGACCCTGTTCTATATATGTACCAGCTTTTTGATGACCTCAAATCAGGGGACCTCCGGTTTATTCCAGGTGAGAGGGGCATGATGGACCTGTGTTACCTTGCTTATGGCAATGTGCTTATGTCACATGGCCAGCATTTTGAAAAGAGATCAGTATAAATGGATTCATTAATAGCCTAGAGGGTACATCATCACCCATATAGAAGGTAAGAGAATGATGTATAAAATATGGTCCTACATCTTGCTTTTTTTTGGCAATCCACTGCTTCTTGGGAAACAATGAAAAATATAGCCGCAAGCGGCGATGGCGGGCCCGAGCACCTGCGGTGCGGACCTGTGACATTTCAAAATCTATCGAAGCAACATGTGCGTATTGGTGGGCATGTGCATAAGCAACACACATGCCCACCAAATCTGGTCAATTTTCGTGAATGTATGTGTCAACCACAACCGACAACACGTTAGGTGGCGCTATAGACTCCCTAAACCACACCCTAGGCCAGAGCTCTATCTCTGAGTAGCGATAGCAATAAGACACAAGCCCACCAAATTTGGTTCATTCTCATAAATGTATGTGTCAACCATACAGGTAATAGACAACACAATAGGTGGCGCTATAGAGTCCCTAAGCCACACCCTAGGCCAGAGCTCTGTCTCTGACTAGCGGTAGCAATAACACACATGCCCACCAAATTTGGTTCATTGTCATGTATGTATGTGTCAACCATAATAGACAATGTGTTAGGTGGCACTATAAAGTCCCTAAGCCACTGCCTAGGCCAGAGCTCTGTCTCTGACTAGCAGTAGCAATAGCACACAAGCCTACAAGATTTGGTTCCTTTTTTGTGAATGTATGTGTCAACTACAACTAGGGTTGGGCACCAAAACACGGTTCTAGTATGGAACCGGTGCCGACGCAAACGGTAGTAACCATACCAAATAACAACGTGAATTTCGGTGCCTCATTTCGGTGCTTCATTTAAATGGCGTTTTTTTTTTTTTTTTTTTTTTAAATACGATGCATCACTGCACGTCATGCATGCGCCATATCTAACTTCTTGCTCTGATAGCACCACATCCAGATACAGTTAGCCAACATAAACACTAGATGCTTAAAGCAGAGGGATGCAGCACATACAGTATAGTGGACAGTGTTTGAGAGCTCACGTGAGCCCATATCAAGTAGCTCTTGTCAAAATCTCGCAGTACACAAAAGGCTATGAAACAACATCAACAGTATAGCCTACTTTACTCAATAACCTTGCTAATGAGCTAACTGGGATCTATTTGAAATGGTATCAGCAAACTGTAGCCTAATGTGAAAACGTTAATTGTTTCACCTGTGTTCCTTACAACATAATTAGGCTACATTACATTATGTTATGCATTAGGCCAATATAGGCCTAGTAGCCTATCACAATGAATATGAAGATCACGCTAAATGTTAGCTTGCAAAACCATAAATATGCAGGTTACAAACATACCTCTGCGTTGATATCCCTGAGTTGTCAAACAGGCTAACCATCTCCGGCGTAGGTATCGCTAATTAAGCTGCTCATAGGGGTAGCCTATGTTAGCGCATTGGCTACTAGTTGCTTTTTTTTTTTTTTTTAAATGCCTGCGCTGGGAATCAAAACACTTCAACATCAGCACATGTAACATGTTTAAAACTATTCCGTGTTATGAGGGAGGACATATTTCTTGAAGCATTTGGGAACACACTGAACGAACATGAAAGTCCCTCAACGTCACTTAGAAATGCGTTTGACCTGGCAGTTCTATGGCAAGCGATTTTAACTTAGCCTACCTTATAGCAAGCCACCTAGGCCTATATTGGATGAACATGAAAGCAGAGCTTACCATTGTGTGTGCACCCATGGCAAGCTGTTTTAACATTTAAATATATTATGCATAGAAGCAATGAGATATTGATAGTAATTTGAGTATAACAGTTCAATTTCATATTTTGTGTGTGTTAAAATTGTTATTATTGGGGTAACCATATCTTGTTGGAGTGAGCATATAAGGAGCTAAATATAAGATAAGATGCAGATGCAACACAGCTAATGCCGGAAACAAATGAGGTACTTGAACAGCCTTCCGTGCATATAGCCTATTATTCATGCTAGACCATTTCATTGTGAAAAAAAAAGTACCGGTTCAGGCACCGTTTTGGCACCGGCACCGTTTTAAAAGTATCGATTTGGCACCGGTATCGGATAAAACCCAAACGATACCCAACCCTAACTACAACAGACAACACACTAGGTGGCACTGTAGAGTCCCTAAGCCAGTGCTCTATTTCTGACTAGAGGTAGCAATTCCACATATAGCTGCCAAATTACATCCAAATTATAACCTTTTTTCTGCCTATGACACCAACTTCCGGTTTCTTTAATAAGATGCCATAATTCAAACCTTCGCCATTTCAATATGCTTCGAAAATTCAAAAATCCGTTCGCAATTCCTCTCGGGCAACCCCTCAAGATCATTTTACTACTCATATGACATGATTTCGATAAAGTATTTCAAAATACATGATGTGCAAAAATCATAATCATAATCATAACTCAAATTCTTCTAAGATTCACTGTGTAGTTTCAATGTAAAAGTTGTTCAGATTAATACAACACACATGCCCACCAAATTTGGTTCATTTTCGTGCATGTATGTGTCAACCACAACAGACAACGCGTTAAGTGGCGCTATAGAGTCCCTGAGCCACACCCTTGGCCAGAGCTGTCTCTGAGTAGCATTACCAATTCTACATATAATTGCCAAATTTCAAGAGTATGTGTCTAAATGTCAATTAACGTTGACTGCCATTGACATCTTTAGACGTCAATTGCATTTTTCAATGGGGAGGGCTCATGGGTGAGCTTGGGAACGATCTGGCAGAGTTTCAGGCTTGTAAACAGACTGTACTAGCGATCCAAACTGCTAGATGACAGCAGTGCCATTTGGATGATTATCTGCCTGCAGAGTGTCTGCCTGCAGAGTGCACATGTAGAGATACAACAAGCTAACACACTCAAGATCGACCACAGTGGATCTAGTTTGCACGCGGTGCAGGGAATGAATATGCTTACTTCTTACATCAAGGATGGAAAACATGTGAACGGTATGATCCATTTACATTGGATATTGCTGTATAGACTAACAACAACTCTGCTAGTGCTATTGCTAAGTCTACCGTCCTGTTCAGAGTCTATAGCGACCATCAGAGTCCCTAGCAACCTTGACGAGACTGACGAGTCAACAGTGCAATCGTGGTTGACATACTACTGAAACGCTAACGTTAAAAAGTTGATTTTCACAAAAAGATAGTTTTCTCCATTTTTTGGTCAGAAACAGGTGTTTTTAGCCAAACTAACCTATGTTCTACTGACGATTACTAAAGAATGGAAAACGATAGAAACAAACCATTTTTTCTTGGTGAAAGAAGAGAGTCTACTCTTTCATTTGGTACCTTCAGTGTTTACATAGTCATAAAGCTCACCGTTCGGGGGGATCTTGAACAATGTTAACTATGCTAACAATGCTAACCAGGTTGATTAGCTAACTTAGTTGATGATTTCTAGCAGTTATGCTAAAATGCTAACTGTGTTAACAATGTTAACTATGCTAACAATGCTAAACAGGTTGATTAGTTAACTTAGCTAATGATTTCTAGCTGTTATGTTAAAAATGCTAACTATGTTAAAAATGCTAAGTATGCTAACTTGCTAGTGAGGACTTTTATTTTGAAACATTTGTTGCTAGGGTATCCATTGTGGCCACTATCAGGAAACAAGAAGTTACTGCAGTATAATCATGTCAGTTGCTATGGAAACTGTCATAAACGCTTAATTTTAATGGTTGCTTTGTTGGTTGCTAGGTACATGGAGGTTTCATATAGTTGACTGGAGGCACAATTGATGATAATTGGCAGTTGGAATGGTCGAACAGTTAAATAGTTGAGTAGTTTCAATGGTTAAATGATTTAATAGTGTATTATTGCAGTGAGGACTTTTATTTTGAAACAGTTGTGGACAGAGGAAACAGTTTAACAGGATATGTAGTCTTCACAGACAGATTGTATGCTTAAAGCCTGAGAGAGAGAGAGAGCTACAACAGGTGGCCCTGGCCACCTGGCATACCACCAGGTATACGACCTGACTGTGATGTCATAAAGGCTAATGTTAAGTCTTTGAGGAAATTTGTAGTAGTTTTTATTTAATAGTTAAAAAAGAATAAAAGCTACGAAGTTGAAAAATAAATAGCTGAAGTCACCTAAGTAAGACCTACGCAGCGCAGTTTGAATGAAGTTTCGATGTTAAACGGTTGAAGCTGAATTAGACGCACAAAATCCGTTAGAAGAATAATAAGAAGAACTGGGATAACAGTAGAGTGCATTTTCATGCACTCTAATAATAAGAAGCAACCGGATTTCAATAGAGGGGATGCATCCCCTCTAATAATCTGAGCAGAAGCAATAGGGCCTTGCACCTATGGTGCAGCCGCTGCTTCAGTGGCCGCACCTCGGTGCTCGGGCCCTAAAAATAGTTTTTAGTAGTTCTGTCGTTGGTAAGAAATAAAGTCTGGTACACAGCAGTAAGCTGTTGCTTCATTGATTCACTCACAGCAACTTGCTGAACTTCCGATGGCCAACTCCTTGTTTTCGCACAGAAAATATTAAAAATGGCTGTTTTAAAAAAATGGCTAAAAGTGACTTTTTGTATAAAGTAACAAAGTCATAAGTCATTTAGCTGGTTGTCAAATTATCTTGGGCCGGAAGTATGTCCGCTCAACTCTGTGTAAAAGATAAGGTTTTGGGTGTGTAAACAAGGAAACACTAGGTAAAACAATAAAGTAATGCACTCTTGAGCTATAACTCAACTTGAGAACATGTCACAAGATGGACGCGTTTGAGCCTATGCCGTCTTCAGCATCTATTTTTGTCAAATGATCTCATGTGCATTCTAGACAGACACAGACAAATCAGGGTAGAGGTGCACCAGCAATCTTAGTGGCTGTGTACACAGCCTTCTCCAGAAGCTTTTTCTCTATGGCAGGCAGGCTACCACTCAAACTGTGATGAGAACAGTGTCCTGTTTTGCATCTGTAAAATGCTGAACCTGTTAACAGCTTTCAGTTTCAGCCGCTTTACGACATAGTTTCTATAATTAGCCTGCAAAGTGGAGAATAGAGGAATGAGCCACGTGTGCTGGTATTGTGGCTGGGATTGGCTATTGTACTTGCCATGGTCATATCCCATCATCTAATCCAGTGGAAATTAAATGATATATATGCTGAACTGTATTTGTCTTAATTTCTGGCTCCTGAGTTGCCTCATTTTCTTTCTTTAAAAAAAATAAAATAATAATAATCACTAGACCAAGACTAGTACATAAAGGTTAGTCTCCTGAGGGAATATTACAAATAAAGACATGTCAACACTTAGAATTTAAAAGAGAATATTGACTCGCATCACAACATATTTTGTCAAACACTGATGTAATAATTAAACTACACTGAAGATCCACAGTACAGTATTTCACGTAAGTCTAATCTAAATGTTCTGTGTATGTACTATGTACAACATTGTTTTGGTACATTTGATTTTGAGTAATTTCCATTTTGTTTTGTTGAGAGCAGTCAGAAGCACCTTGTAATCTCTATGCTGTTTGACTATCTGAACTTCTATTGCTCCATGTTGTCCAGCACTGGTAGACTTGCTAATAAATACTTCAGCATTTGGATGGCTTCACTGTTGTCGCTGATGACAAGGCAGTTGTCCCGGCATGTTTGAGTGCTGTAGCTATTACAGCAATGAAGTTGCCTGAATAACCGGTGGTTTGAAGCACTGCCTAGATTGCAAGCGGATGTAGCAAATGCCAAATTGCATTGTTGGGAGCTGTTGTTGTGAGTCATGTCCTCTTATGGCTGAAGGTGAGCTGTGTGTTGTGTTGTGTTGTGTTGTGTTGTGTTGTGTTGCGCCACAGAGGAGTCGTCCCAAGAGGAGCCCGAGCCAGGCGAGGTGGTGGACAGCCTAGTGGGCAAACATGTGGAGTACAGTCGGGAGGATGGGGGCAAGCGGATCGGCCTGGTCATCCAGCAGGTGGAGTCCAAGCCCTCTGTGTACTTCATCAAGTTTGAGGATGACTTCCACATCTACGTCTATGACCTTATTAAGGCTTAGGCAAAACACTGCCTTTTCCTTTTAACAAAAGAAAGTTTTGTATCCTATCACTAACCATGTATGATTTTCCCCTTCCACTAAATTTTTTTGCTGCCTTTGTGGACTGATAATCTGTGATTATAACTTTGCCAGCATTAGCCACATTTGTCAAGTGGATTATTAATCAGTCCATCTGATCATCCTAATTTCGGGCCACTCCTGTCAGAACACTGGATGCTGATTGAACTCTCAAGTTGTGGACCTCTCTTATTACCTCATCTTTAGACATGGCGTGTAGTCGTATAACCTGCTTCTCTGGGTTTGGGAAAATTT
The DNA here is from genome assembly GCF_963854185.1 of Sardina pilchardus. Classification (NCBI taxonomy): domain Eukaryota; kingdom Metazoa; phylum Chordata; class Actinopteri; order Clupeiformes; family Clupeidae; genus Sardina; species Sardina pilchardus. The sequence continues at coordinate 33,393,474 of NC_085001.1, forward strand.
CAGAACTGAGTGTTTTTCTTCTTGTCTTTTTGTTCATATTTTATTGTTTTGTGTACCAAAGTGAGTATTTGCATTACATGAATAATCTCTATCAGTAAATCGCCAATGATGCATCTACATCAAAATGCGGAACACAGCAGTTTCACTTATATGGGTTGTATCAATCAGTTTTGCAGTGTTTTCAGTAGCTTATGCCTACTTTGCTTCACCAGTCACACCTGTTTTTATTATTTGAAAATGATATCTTTATTGTTAGCTTTATCTTAAAGGGACACTTCACCGATTAGTATTAAGCTTTGTATCTTTAGAAAACCAGTCATGTTTTTGAATGGTCGTGCATCATTCCCTCAGTTTGCCTTGAGATGGGAGATATATGGATTTCAATGTTGGACTTCCTGCTTTCAATGATGTAAAAACCATCATTTTACATCATTGAAAGCAGGAAGTCCTATTCATGGGTTTCATTGAAATCCGTATTTCTCCCAGGCAAACTGAGGGAATGATGCACGACCATTCAAAAACATGACTGGTTTTCTAAAGATACAAAGCTTAATGCTAATCGGTGAAGCGTTCCTTTAAGTATGCTTACTTTTTTCTGGCTTCTATGTAGTATGTAGTAATTTTGTACAATTTCAGTAATGTGCCCTATTTCAAGTGCACTTCAGAGCATCTGTCTTCCATGAGCGTCAGATGTAGACAAACGTGCCTTAACTATTTACAGTTTTCCCACCTGAACCTCCAAACAAGGAGAGTCTGTTGTATATTAATGGTCAGTGTGGCTGTAGGAGTTGTTCCAACAAGGCAGGAACACAAATATTACAACTTTATTCTGGTGAATCATGTGAATCACTGAGGTCAATCAATGGAGTTTGATGTTTAAAAAGGTCCACTGTGGTTTTGCTTAAATTAACCGTTTGGAGATTTAGATGGCAGCGCAAGAGTTAGTGATTAGAAGAGCATCATGACTCCAGTTAGACAAGTTAACAGAAATGTCTTCAGCCAGACATTCAATGCATGTTTCTTTAAATTGGATTTACTTCAAAGTCAGAACTAGCCCTGTGCTTGTTGGATTAATATAGAATTTTCCATGGGGACAACACAAGTCTCATGACCGAATGTGATCCTTGTGCACGCGTGTTTGTCAGTGAATGTCTATCAGAAAGCTATTCATAGTACACCGTCCTCCTGTTTACCTGTTGTTGTAAAAGGTGTATTACATTCTGTGTCATTGTATGCAGTTGTGAGTGAATGGTAGGCTTATGTAGAGTCTGGGTTTGTGGCTATGAAAATTTTGAGTCATTGAGTTGTTTCAATTGTCAGATGATTATCATTTTATTACTATGACTGGAACACATGCAAACAAGGCCCCATTATAAGCTGTGTCATTTTCTAATAAACACTTTTTTTGAGGAAAGGACAACTCTTTGAATCCTCTGTATGCTCATTCATCTAAAACTGACCTAAGATATGGGGAGAACAAATGCTGGGTGTGCCGTGATTATGTCCGTAATTCCATCTTTAAAACTCATCCGGACTATAACCAATTTCATCTTCATCACGGGTAGCCAACAGTTTTCTTATGTTGGTCTGGTTTCCAGTCATATCTACAGATGAGTCTTCTTGTGTTACCTTGGCAGCTAGTGGCTTTTCAATGAAGTAGTATGAATGGGAAGCAATGTTATGTAGGCTTGCTATCCGTACCTCGCAATATCATTTACATCACCACCAGCTACGTCATAGTGGTCACTGAATGTGAACTGAACACTTTCTTCAACGCTTTTGGGAGGAATGATATGTAATGCACTTGGTGATTGCACCTTAACGTTAAGGTTACATTCTTTTATGGTACCACGTTTTTCACACTAAGTGGGAACGAGATTTGATTACATTTTAATAAAAAAACCCATCACTGTTTATCTGCATTCCATGTGGAAGAATATGTTTGTCAACTAAGAGTAAAAACTCGGAGCAGCACAGATTAACTTAAACTGGATTTTAATTAAGGTGCATGGGGACTAAACAGCAGTCCACCTGCACCTTAATTAAAATCTAGTTTAAGTTCATCTGTGCTGCTTCGAGTTTTTACTCTTAGTATATCTACACGGTCCCCTCTTGTCTAATGCACCAGATGTCATGCTGCAGAAGCGCGGTGGATCTACTCTTGTGATGTTTGTCAACTGTTTCAAACTCTGGGCTCTAAACTGCATTGACAAATAAAATCGAATTATTACTGTTTACCTACTTTTTTTTAATATAATAGGGAACTAAAAATCAAAAGTTAGCTTATAAGCACAGAGCAAAAGCCTGAAATCTTCACAAAAACTCCTTAACTTCCCTTAACTACAGTGGTAAATACAGGAATAAATGCAGTAAACGTCAGATGAATAGTCTGAGTAATCTTGCAATGGCCAGTTCCTGATATCAAATAAACACAGAAAAGATGCATTCCTTGTGGTATAGGGGATTTCCCACAGTGACCGATTTGTTTTGCATGCTGCATGTTGTTTTCTGAGTATATCTCTGGCCTCACTACACTGGCTTCCAGTAAACGTTCACATCCATTTGAAGGTTTTGATAATGCATTCCGTGTCTCGGTGCCGTGTTTTACACTCCATATTCCTGTGAGACTGCTCAGTGCTCAGATTGGTTCATCAAGGTGTGGATGTCAGAACTGGTTCCTCTGTGGCTTACTTTGTAAAATGCATCGTATTGCCTTTCGTGATGTGTGAGTATTGGTTAGCTTGATTACTGTAATTGTATATTGTCAATTAATTCTGATTTATGTAAACATTTATGATTGTGTATTCAGTTTAATGATTTATTATGTTAATTCATGTGAATTTTCATATTGACCTATAGATATTTTCATATTTTGTATTATTTCTTTATACATAAATACAAATATATAAAATATACCTGAATGGACAGAACAATACTACTTGTACTAATGCCTTTACTTACCTGTCAGGTAGACAAGCACAGTTGGCAACATTTTAGTGAATCTAAATTTCACTCCAAATAGTTTCAGCTGTAAATGCTCCATGACTATTCTACTACAGAATGATAGGTACATAATTCTATATCGTTGTGAGGGCTACATTCTACTACACTTTCATCAAATTACCTTTTTAGTACCAATAGGACATTCTGGGAAATCCATGCTAATTTTAGATCATGCAGCCTGAATGGACAAAATTGCTATGCAGTTCTTGTAGGCAACGCACAGTATGGAATGTTGCAATATTATAATGAATAATTCTTCACATCTTGAAGTTCCAAACATTTTGATAAGAATGATTATAAAGACTCAAGTCAGTCAGATGTTCATGAATGCCATAGGCAAAGCAAAAGTTCTCTCACTGATTGAAGCATGTTTTGGAGAAGGGTAGCTTTATCATGAGGGGCTGGAGCAGGGTAAGCAGGCCCTCCCAACTTCCTGTGCATATATGGAGGCAAAAACAACCTCATTCAGTAACCTGCTACTGGGAAGGAGGAGCGTGAGGGAAAAGCCGTCCGGAACAGAGGGAACACTGAGTAGAATTCCCTGGCAAAGCAGGTCACCACAGCAGTGTTCCAAGCCTCCACTAACTGCTGTTTACCCTTCTGGAACATGCTCTGCTGCCCTGCTCCAAGTTTCCATGATAGACAGAACCTTAAACACTACCATCAGAACATTAGTGATGTGCAGACCTACTTACAAAATGGCTCAGGGGCCGACAAGTTAAACAATGATACATTTGAGCTCTTGGGTTAGGTTGGAATACTGTGAGGTGTTGCTGAGGAAAGCATCAAGCAAGACATGGTTACCCCATGAGTGGGTGGTGAAAGGACTGTCGAAGAGACATACACTGTGGTGAGTTTGATGCTGATGGGAATTGTTAGTTTCCTAAGTGTCCTTGTTACTTGAGGAATGAATGCTACATTCATTTAGTTGAAATGTGTGTTGGTTTATTAATTTATTTGCTTCATCAACTAACAGTAGGTGAATAGAGCTGTGTGTCCTGTTTACAGGTTTTATAAAAAATATATGGCCTTCAACACGCTATCGCTAGGCCTAAAGACATGCACTTTGCAGTTGAATGGGGCCAAGAACAATGATCTCATTGTGGGGGGAAGAAAGGCAAAATGTGCTAAATCAATTTGAAGCCTCATACTGCTTTAATTTAAGTGGCAAGCACCGCTGAAGTAATCAAAAGGTGTAAAATCATTTGAATGTGTTGATCTGAAGGCTAAAAAAGTCATTATTCTATCAGGGAAATTGGTCTATTTTCTGACATTCATACCTGGTCCACAGATGCTGGACTGCTCTGAAAAATCTCTGCATACCCAGCACAGCCCTCCTGACCACATATCCCACGGTGGCAATTGCACTGAAGCTATCTTTGTGTATGTTGTTTATGTGTGTGCCCCAGTCTGCCTGCTGCACAGTTGCCTCTTTCTTGTTGGGCAGAAGGGTGATCTTACTGAATGGGTTGGTTATAAGGCTGGAGTGAATGCAGAACTATCTCCAGGGAAATGGTCATATTACTGATCCTAAATTAATAGGGTCGTTTTTTTTTTTTTTTTTAAATGTCAAATAACATAAATAGCAATCAAAAAGAAAAAGTACTGCATTTAAAGTTGCTGATATTTAGCAGATGCATTTATCCAAAGAGACGCAGACTCAAAGGCATGTTGGCACATTGAACCCTGCCCAATTGATTGTTAGTTGGTGGCATTATCACTAGGCTACTACTCTATCTTTTCCTAACATTACAAAATAACCAGTAATAGCCATCTGTTTTAGTATCATTTTTTATCTTTTATTATGTATCCTTCTTGTATATAACTAAATAACATTTTTATTGCACATTTCTTTTTTCATACAGGTTTTACCAAAATGACTGGAAAGCCCTCATTTCATGGGAGTGGGAAGGTACAAATAAAGTCTTGAATATAAAAAGAAAACACTGAATTTAGCATGAGAAAACCTTTCAGCAATGTATAGCAATTCTATTATAGTTTTAAAAAGATCTGAACCATGGACACAAGGATGGCCATGCATATTTCCTTTTGTCCTCATATCATATTATCTTCTGTAGTGGAAATTAGTCACTGACCACTTTTCTGCACAAAGCACAGAAGGAGGTGACTGTGGCTGACTAGCGCGTGGCTCTACTGAGGGACGCCATGCTCCAGAGATGGTGCCTTGCGACTGTGACCCGCCGTGGGCTCATGCTGGTACTGACATGCGGTGGCCTGGTCCTCCTCCACCTGCTTTCCTGCAGCTTCAAAGGCTCGTATCCGATTCACAGGCCCTCCTCCTGGGTAAACAGGCCTGCGAGTGAGCCTGAGTACCAGGTGCTGCTTCAGGAGCTGGAGGAGCAATATCAGCACTATGTGCACAGTCTGACCAAGCAGATATCCCAGCTGAAAGAGGCTGTGGCCCTGAGGAGCATACAGCTGAGAGAGTCGCTGGGCCACTCGGCCACTGAGCTCCTATCAGAGACTGAGGGAAACCCTTTAACAGGCCAGCTTAGCCTGGAAGAGTTTCTGCAGAGCCAGTTGAATCGTGCAGAGGTTCATGCAGGAGCCAAAGTGCCCAGTGAATATGCCCTGGTGCCCTTCGAGAGCTTCACCCTCCATAAGGTGTACCAGCTAGAGATGGGGCTGAGCAGGTTTCCTGTGGAGAGACCTCTGCGTAAGGACCGGCGGAATGAACTGGTCAGCACTCTGGAGACCGCGCTACACATGCTCAATGCCCCCCGGGACAGTGATGACCCCCAGCTGCGTAAAGTCTACTCCCCATCTGATTTCATCGAGGGTATGTGTCATATTCAGTGCCCTTTATAGAAGCAGCTAGAACAATATATCTACTTGTAGCAGGAGCTATAGGTCTTCAGTGATATTGATGATTTTGCTTTTACATCGAGTCAAGAAGCAAATACATTTTGCCTCATTTGGTCTCTGTGTCAGTCAGTCTGTCCGCAACTGATGTCTCATGCAGGAATCTACCGTACAGAGAGAGACCGTGGCACAATGTACGAGCTGATGTTTAAGGGAGACGGGCCAGAGGACTTCAAGAGGCTGGTGTTCTTCCGCCCATTTGCCCCTCTGATAAGGCTCAGGAATGAACAGATGGACTTGTCTGGTGTGCTCGTGAACATGATTGTGCCCCTGGCTAAAATGACTGACAAGTTCAAACGCTTTATGGTCAACTTCAGGTCAACTTCATATCTTACATTCCTTATCTTAAAGTTTGATATTCATTTTGCGAAAGTCTTACCTAAAGTGATGCTATTTGTTTGCTACGTATTTCAGAGATGTTTGCATCCGCCAAGATGGAAAGATTCACCTAACGGTGGTTTATTTTGGGAAAGATCAGCTTGAAGAAGTGAGAAAAAATCTTGAAATGACAGCAAGGTGACAAATATATTCTTCCCCTATATCAATGTATAAAACTCCCCTATAGCATGTTCAGCGATGGGATTAAACTGTTTCAGGGTTACATAAAATCAGTTTTCAGGTTTGGAAATTTGCTCTGATTATTTCATTTTCAGAATATTGTTGATCTGTTGCGATATATTTACAGTAGGAAACAATCGTCTTTTTTTGGTGTGATAATGCAGAGAGACAAGCTTCAAGAATTTCACACTGATACAGCTCAACGAAGAATTCTCACGAGGAAGGGGCCTTGATGTGGGTGCCCGTGCCTGGAAGAATGGAAATGTTCTCATGTTCTTCTGTGACGTTGACGTAGTCTTCACTGCTGAGTTCCTCAATTCTTGTCGCCTGAATGCTGAGCCAGGTTAGCCAAGCCAAACCTCAAATAATGTTCACTATTATGCATTTTGGAGCAATACAGCATCACTAATGACAAGGAAACACTCACTTGTCCTTGTAAGCTAAAACAAAATACTGTAAGAAGTGATTTATCATTATTATCATTATTATTATTATTATTACAAGCAAATTAAGCCAAATCTCAAGCACCGTCCTGCACATACACACTAAAGGGAAAAATAAATTTGTTCATCATTGCGGCAAGGGAGGAGGTGGTTAAAAATGTAATTAAAATGAGAATGTAAAATGGAAACGATCCTCTACGTCTCACAGCTGGGGGAGATCAGCCTTTCAGGGGATGAGCAGCGTTTTTTAGAATACTCATTCATTTCTCAAGCAGGTGCCTCTCTGTCATTAAGGCTGCGTTTAGACTGCAGATCGGATATGCTCAATTCCGATTTTGTGCTCATATCCGATTTTTTTGATTGCATGTTTACATCTACTTTCGCCAGTGACCCAAATCCGATCATGTGTGTTTACATTTGCCAGACACTTGAAATGGCCCGCATGCGCATGGGCTAAAAGTTTCTTGTAGGGGAGAACCAGCACAATCGTAACACTTTTTTATTTTCTCAGTTCAAACTAGCTTTACACAAAGACGATAGACTTGAGAGCAGTGAAACTTGACCAGAACAGAGTCATACATCTCTACTCCATGAAAGTTGAAACAGAATGTAACAAATATGTTGCAGTTGGTTAATAACTTAACTTAACAGTGACATGTACCTTTGTTCCAACCTACGCAGCCATAAAAAAGTGCGGTAGGCTACAGTTGTAACAGTATAGCGTCATGGTTGTAACAGTGCTAAAAAATCGTGAATCCTATAACATATTTTAACACAAAACACTGCTGGCTTAAACAAAGAACATCTGTTTTCATATATAATCAACAAAAAAAGGTCCAAATGTATGTTAAGATAGTTGTATGATTAGCCATTGCAAACCATACGGTATTATGCTAGCTCACAATAACCTTTAAATAGGCTTATTTTGGTCATATCGACTTGATAAAACCTGTTAATATAGTTGATGAACTGCTTATTTCTTACATGTCTGAAGCAATTGGTCCAACACTGATATTTGAAGTTGCTGTGTTAACTTTCATTGAGTGTGATCGCGGCACATAAAAATAATCCATAACTCGCAATCATAATTGCTCGCACATGCGCAATAAAATCAGTTAATTTTGCCAGAGACGGGTGTTACAACTAACTCTTTTACTGTCTATGCAACTAACCCGCACAGGTCTAGGTCATGTTTTTTATTTTCATTTAATTGCATTTGCTGTGACTATACATCAAATGGCACTCATGTTAACTTAAAACAGATCGAGGGACTGACGAAATGAATGACATGTGATTGAAGTCTACACATTAAAATTTCACGAAAACAAACAGAACTGCAGTTGCAGTTTTAAAAATAGGTTAATAGCTACAAATCGCGATGCTTGAATTTGGTACTTTTTTGCTTAATAGCTCTGGTTGTAGCAGGCGCGTAGGAACGTAGTTAGCACTGGGGGGGACAAGAATGCGGTCTGTCGTGCGCGCACAGCGCGCGCCGATTTTTAAAAATATATTAATAAATAAAGGGGGGCGAATTATAAGTCACACAAGACACAAAAACCTATTGTTTAAGTTTTAATGGTGCTCTGTAAGATGCCGCTTTGAAGACATGTACTTCAGTCTTCTTCTTTGATGACCTATTTTTGGAACTGAACATCTGCACATATTCAAACACATCTCTTCCCTGAAAACGCACACAGTCTGTAGGATAAACTGACTCCCCCAATGCTTCCCCGCAGCACGTTTGTAACGGTTGCAAAAATCACCTTTTTACATGGTTGCATAAACGTTGCTTAAATGAAAATATGTTTCTTCTTCTTGACTTTTCATATGCCGTCTGTAAATCTTATGTCAGCTGACAGATGGACGCGCGTTTCGGGCACGAATGAATGGGTTTGCTATAAGTTTAAATGGAGGCGCTGGGAGCTGTGGCTATTGTTACCTGTATGCAGACCAGTGATGCCAGTAACGCGTTACTAAGTAACGCGTTACTGTATTTTGACCACTTTTTTCGGTAACGAGTAATCTAACGCGCTACTATTTCCAAACCAGTAATCGGATTAAAGTTACTCATCAAGTCTCCGTGCGTTACTATTTTTGTCATTTTCATTTTGCTTTCTTCTTGTCGTGAGGCCATGCTCACGTTTTCAGCATGAGGACAACTCATGTGTAGGCTCCTCGCACCGACACAAACGCAAACAGCAATGCAGGGAGGAGAGAGGCGCGTTTCCTATATGAAAATACAGTCAGTAGGCATATTTTGAGTTTGAGTCATCTACACATGACAACATTAAGGTACGTTGTACACTCTGTGTTGGCGACAAAGTGCTAGGCCTATCTAGCCAAACATCCCGAGTTCGCATAGCGCCTCCCTGACGCACGCAACGGAGAGGGAGAGAGGGAGAGAGAGGGTGCTGTGTGTGCCCGACGCGCATCCAAAACAGAGCACCCTGACTGGGTTGTTTCGTTATATCATTATCAACCGATACGTTTTCAGTGTAGGCGGGCTTTTATCTCTTTTCTCCCGAACTAAATTAATCAGTTCAATATAGTACAGTAGCGTCAGTCAGTGCCCCCCAAAAAGTAACATTTAAGACCGCATCTAACTCCAGACAACGCGAAAGTGTACTCTTGTCTCATAAGAGTAAAAAATAGTCTAATGATAGTCTTGCGCACTGCACTGTTAGTAACAGTGATTTTAGCATCGCCCATGGTGGATTAAATGATTGCAAAAGACTTGTCGAGGTGAGTTTAACAAGTGCAATTTAATGGGCATATTCTAAATGGCTACAGTAGAAGGATACACGAAAAGCCCTAAATCTTCATATTTTATTAGCCTACCACAGTTTCTATCTATAGCCCTCCTTTATTTAGTATACTGACTAGACATTATTGAACAAAACATTCATCTGTAGGCTATTTCAGTACCTCAGTAGGTTAAAGTATTTTTAGAGACCTCCCTGAAGTTACTTTTTGAAGGTTGTTGCATCTATTGTTGATGGGGGGGGGGCTTAGTTTAAAAAGTAACTAAGTAATCTAACTTAGTTACTTTTGAAATCAAGTAATCAGTAAAGTAACTAAGTTCCTTTTTAAAGGAGTAGTCAGTAATCAGTAATCGGATTACTTGTTCAAAGTAACTGTGGCAACACTGATGCAGACAACTCAACAAAGTTACGTGGTTAGGAGATTACTGTATGCTGCATTGCCGTGACCCCTTCCTAGTGGATTTTTCTCATTGGAATACAGCTAACGAACACGAAAGCTGAGATTGCGTTGCACATCAGTGTTGGAACGACTACTCAACAAACTGAGATAAGCATTGTTTTTCGTGTCTGGGAGATCTCGTTGACGTTTTGGACTGTCGGATTCTTATGCTTATTGTTTGGACTTATGGACACTGAACTTTGTTTGTTTGTGCTTTACGAAGCTTTGTGTTATTAGTATAGCCTTCACCTCAGCGCGTAAGTTGCGCGCTAGGTGGCCACGAACTCATTGCTTAATTTGTCAAAGTCAAAGTCAAATTTATTTGTATAGCACGGTTTACAGACGGCTGAGCCGCACCAAAGTGCTTCACAGTAAAGTGCAAATATGCAGAGAGTAAGTAAAAAGAGACACACATTTAGTTAAAAAGATAAAATGAAACAAATAAAAACAAAAGGAGGGATATCAAGAGGTAACCATGGGACACTGTAGACAGGTGCTTAAAAGAAGGGGAACCCTAATTAAAAGCAAGTGCAAAGAGATGGGTTTTTAACAAGGATTTAAAACTGTGCACAGACTGGGCCGCACGGAATTTGTGACACATTACAGTGTGTAGGCCTATTCATAATTCATTTGTGTTTATTCATTTGTTAAATTGTTGTATGTTTGACGTAGTTTGTAATCATTCTGCCCGTTTATCGTTAGTCAACCGAGGCCTTCAATGCGGTTGCTCATATCCGCCTGTATATGTGCGTCGTGACAGTGTGTAGGCCTAATCTTGATTATAATAAGAGGCAAATTGTTACATATTTAATTTTAAAAGCATATAATATAGGATGAACAAAGTGTGGACTTGCTATATTAAATCCAGGTAACCAGATAGGCTATTTGCACGTCCAATTTTGCAAGTGACTATACATTAAAAAACCGACAGCCGTCTGTAAGACCAAAGACCAAAACTTATTTAGGCTATCGTAGACTAGGCTACTGTATTCGCCCACAGTAGGCTATCCTCTTAACTTTTTCGAAAAGAATGAAAGAAGGCAGTAGGCTATATTAAAGATATGGACTGTGAGATAGCCTTCAGCAGCTTTAGGCACTCAAGGTGAGAAAGTGCTCCATGCTGCATTATTGAGACGGGCTTCGTTTCGGGAAACATTCTTAAAACACAATGTGAAAGACCTCCGATGCGCACTGATAGCTATAGTTATGGGGCCGTAACTCAGGAGGATATAATTGAGCCTAAGCAATCAACAATGTCTGTACTTTGCAGCGTTTTTTTTCGGAGGGGGGTCCAACATTGCGGGTGTCCCGACCCCCCCGGTTCCTACGCGCCTGGGTTGTAGGCTATTTACAGTAGACCATTCATATTTGGATGGCTATAGGCCTACGATTGTAGATAATTAGGTAGGCTACAAATGTTTTATTCTCAATACATGGTCTACGGAAACGTAATAGTCTATCAAAGTATCAATAGGGCAACTTTTAACACGCTCCGCCAGCGCGCCCACTTTGAATTGTAACCTAACGTCACCAGGCGCAAAATTGTCACAGATTAATGACGTGTGGGACGCATTGCACTGGAATATCCGATTTGTCTGTTTAGACTGCAGACACATGCACACAAATCCGATCCATATCTGATTTAAAACCACATACGAAAGAGGCCTGTATCCGATCTGAGGAGATCGGAATTCATGTGTTTTTTTTCTGTTTACACTGTCGTGGCACAGATCGGATACGTGCCACATGCGAGCAAAAAATCGGATTTGGGTCACTTCAAACTGGCAGTCTAAACGCAGCCTAAATGAGTCAAGCTCTCCGTCTTATTCAGTCTATGAGCACTTACTTTCAATTTTTGTATCAATGCTAGTTCTAATAGAGCAAAATAGAGTGCCCATGGTTGCTGAATACAGAGCCCACAGCCACATTAAATGCAAGGTTATCTTGAAATCTTGGGCTGCGTTTACACTGCCAGTTTGAAGTGACCCAAATCCGATTTTTTGCTCTCATGTGGCACGTATCCGATCTGTGCCACGACAGTGTAAACAGAAAAAAAACACATGAATTCCGATCTCCTCAGATCGGATACAGGCCCCTTTCGTATGTGGTTTTAAATCAGATATGGATCGGATTTGTGTGCATGTGTCTACAGTCTAAACAGACAAATCGGATATTCCAGTGCAATGCGTCCCACACGTCATTAATCTCTGACAATTTTGCGCCTGGTGACGTTAGGTTACAATTCCAAGTGGGCGCGCTGGCGGACTCGGAGCGTGTTAAAAGTTGCCCTATTTGATACTTTGATAGACTATTACGTTTCCGTAGACCATGTATTGAGAATAAAACATTTGTAGCCTACCTAATTATCTACAATCGTAGGCCTATAGCCATCCAAATATGAATGGTCTACTGTAAATAGCCTACAACCCAGGCGCGTAGGAACCGCGGGGGTCGGGACACCCCCAATGTTGGACCCCCTCCCGAAAGAAAAACGCTGCAAAGTACAGATGTTGTTGATTACTTAGCTCAATTATATCCTCCTGAGTTACGGCCCCATAACTATAGCTATCAGTGCGCATCGGAGGTCTTTTACATTGTGTTTTAAGAATGTTTCCCGAAACGAAGCCCGTCTCAATAATGCAGCATGGAGCACTTCCTCACCTTGAGTGTCTGAAAGCTAATGTAGGCTCCTCTCTCAGTCCAAATATTTAGTGTACGGCCTTCTTTCATTCTTTTCGAAATAGTTAAGAGGATAGCCTATTGTGGGTGAATACAGTATAGTACGATAGCCTAAATATAGTCTTATGGCTGTCGCTTTTAAATGTAGGCTTATCACTTGCGAAATCGGACGTGGCACATAGCCTAATTATCTGGTTAGGCCTACCTGGATTTAGCAAGTCCATACACTTTATTCATCCTATTATAGGCTATGCTTTTAAAATTAAATGTGTAACAATTTGCCCCTTATTATAATCTACACACTGTCACGACGCACATAAGGTTACGGGCGGATATGAGCAACCGAAGGCCTCGGTTGACTTAAGATAAACGGGCAGAATGCCTGTTTACAAACTACGTCAAACATGCAACATTATCTAACAAATGAAAAAACACAAATGAAAGATGAATAGGCTACTCACTGTATTTTGTCACAAATTAAGCAATGAGTCCCTTCGTGGCCACCTAGCGCGCAACTTACGCGCTGAGGTGAAGGCCCGACAAATACTAATTAACACAAAGCTTCATAATGCACAAACAAACACCCCCTCAAAGTTCAGTGTCCATACGTCCAAACAATAAACATAAGAAGCCGACAGTCAAAAACGACAACGAGATCTCCCAGACACGAAAAACAATGTTTATCTCACAGTTTGTTGAGTATCGTTCCAACACTGATGCGCAAGGCAATCTCAGCTTTCGTGTTCGTTAGCTGTATTCCAATGAGAAAAATCCACAAGGAAATGGTCACGGCAATGCAGCATACAGGAATCTTCTAACCACGTTACTTTGTTGAGCTGGCTGCATACAGGTAACAATAGCCACAGCGCGCTCTCCCTGCGTCTCCATTTAAACTAAGGGCAAACCCATTCATTGTGCCCAAAACGCGCATCCATCTGTCAGCTGACATAAAATTTACTTAGATGGCATATGAAAAGTCAAGAAGAAGAAACATATTTTCATTTAAGCAACCACGTAAAGGGAAGCATTGGGGGAGTCAGTTGTCCTACAGACTAGCTGTGTGCGTTTTCAGGGAAGAAATGTGTTCTGAACAGCCTATGTGCAGATGTTCTTCCCAGTTCCAAATAGGTTAAGAAAAAGACTGAAATACATATTTTCAAAGCGGCATCTTACAGAGGGCCATTAAAACTTCAGCAATAGGTTTTGTTTATCTCTTATGTGACTTATAATTCGCCCCCTTTATTTGTTAATATAAAAAAATTGCGCGCGCAACGGAACTCATTCTTGTCCCCCCCAATGCTTAGGTCTACTACGTTTGCTACGCGCCTGCCAACCAGAGATATTAAGCAAAAAAGTGCCAAATTCAAGCATCGCGATTTGTAGGCTATTAGCCTATTTTTTAAAACTGCAACTGCAGTTCTGTTTGTTAAACTTTGCTTCGTGAAATTTGAATGTGTAGACTTCAATCACATGTCGTTCATTTCGTCAGTCCCTCGATCTGTTTCAAGTTAACATGAGTGCCATTTGATTTATATAGTCACAGCAAATGCAATTAAATGAAAATAAAAAACATGACCTAGACCTGTGCGGGTTAGTTGCATAGACAGTAAAAGAGTTAGTTGTAACACCCGTCACTGGCAAAATTAACTGATTTTATCGCGCATGTTGCGAGCAATTATGATTGCGAGTTATGGATTATTTTTATGTGCCGCGATCACACCCAATGAAAGTTAACACAGCAACTTCAAATATCAGTGTTGGACCAATCGCTTCAGACATGTAAGAAATAAGCAGGTCATCAACTATATTAACAGGTTTTATCAAGTCGATAGGACCAAAATAAGCCTATTTAAAGGTTATTGTGAGCTAGCATAATACCGTTTGCAATGGCTAATCACTCATACAACTAGCTTTTAACAGTCATACATTTGGACCTATTTTTGTTGATTATATATGAAAACAGATGTTCTTTGTTTAAGCCAGCAGTGTTTTGTGTTAAAATATGTTATAGGATTCACGATTTTAGCACTGTTACAACCATGACGCTATACTGTTACAACTGTTGCCTACCGCACTTTTTAATGGCTGCGTAGGTTGGAACAAAGGTACATGTCACTGTTAAGTTAAGTTATTAACAAACTGCAACATAGGCTATTTGTTACATTCTGTTTCAACTTTCATGGAGTAGAGATGTATGACTCTGTTCTGGTCAAGTTTCACTGCTCTCAAGGCTATCGTCTTTGTGTAAAGCTAGTTTGAACTGAGAAAATAAAAAAGTGTTACGATTGTGCTGGTTCTCCCCTACAAGAAACTTTTAGCCCATGCGCATGCGGGCCATTTCAAGTGTCTGGCAAATGTAAACACACATGATCGGATTTGGGTCACTGGCGAAAGTAGATGTAAACATGCAATCAAAAAAATCGGATATGAGCACAAAATCGGAATTGAGCATATCCGATCTGCAGTCTAAACGCAGCCTTGGAGTCTGTCAGTGTTAAGGATTGTAGTCAAGACCCAAATGCAGACCAAATGCAACTCAGCAGGTTTTATTGAAGATTTCCAAAGTCAGTAGCTGAGATCATGAGTGAACAAAAAATCCAAAAAGGAGAAAGCACAAAAGATCCAGTCAAAAGATAAAGTCCAAAAAGTAACTCACAGGAAATCCAGGGAAAAAACTCCAAAAAACAGACGGCAAAGTCACTTGCAAACACAGACCAAACATCAGGCTTCTGGTTACGTTCTGACACGGATCACAAAACAGACTGAACTTAAATAGCAGAAACAGGTCTAATTGAATGAGGAGCAAACAGGGAAAATCAATTACAATAATGAGCAAAGCAGGTGAGACTCAAATGAGGGGCGGAGTTCAAACTCAAAACAAAGGCACATGGAGTCAGAAACAAAGACATGTAATGTCACAAGGTTCCAGCAGGGCAGAGTCCATAGGCATGGGAGCTGAATACTAACAATACCCCCCCTCTAATGGGCGCCTCACGGCGACCCTTTGGGCAGCATGGGATGTTGGCGATGGAAGTCTTTGAGGAGCGTTGGGTCCAAGATGTGTCGCGCCGGGATCCAGCACCTCTCCTCCGGGCCATAGCCCTCCCAGTCCACGAGGTACTGAAGCCCACGGCCCCGACGCCGAACAGCCAATAGTCGCCGCACGGTGTACG
Source organism: Sardina pilchardus (assembly GCF_963854185.1). NCBI lineage: Eukaryota > Metazoa > Chordata > Actinopteri > Clupeiformes > Clupeidae > Sardina > Sardina pilchardus. The sequence continues at coordinate 33,409,414 of NC_085001.1, forward strand.
CCTCAGAGCCATCAACAAGCCTAGGGGGAGGGGGAGGTGTGGGGGCAGGGTGCATGGGACTGCAAATGAATGGCTTGACCCTAGAGACATGAAAGGTGGTGTGAATGCGGCGCAGGGGGGCAGGGAGCTTGAGACGGACTGCGGTTGGGCTGATGACCTTGTCAATGGGGAAGGGCCCGATAAAACGAGGGGAAAGCTTATAGGACTCAGTCTTGAGGGGCAGGTCTCGAGTCGAAAGCCACACGCGTTGTCCCTGATGATACGGGGGAGGTCGGGAACGATGTTTGTCAGCCTGGATCTTCATGCTGGCAGAGGAGCGAAGGAGGGTTGAGCGTGTGCGTCTCCATGTCCGGCGACATCGACGGATGAAGGCCTCAGCAGAAGGGACACCAACCTCCCTCTCCTGGTCCGGGAACAGCGGCGGCTGATAGCCCAAGGAGCATTCAAAGGGAGACTGGCCTGTGTAGGAGGAGATATGCGAATTGATCGCATACTCTGCCCATGGGAGTTGTTGGCTCCAAGAGGTGGGATTTTGGGAAGCCACGCAACGTAGCACCGTCTCCAGCTGTTGATTCGCCCTCTCCGTCTGGCCATTGCTCTGCGGATGAAATCCAGATGATAAGCAAACAGAGGCACCAAGCAATTTACAAAAGGCTTTCCAAAAGGCAGAAGTGAATTGGGGGCCTCTATCTGACACCACCTCCACTGGTAGCCCATGTATCCGGAATACATGTTGCACCATTAAACCGGCAGTGTCCTTGGCAGAAGGAAGGCTAGGAAGGGGAATGAAATGGACAGACTTGGAGAAACGGTCAACAACAGTAAGAATAGTGGTGTTACCGTCTGATGGTGGCAAGCCAGTTACAAAGTCCACAGAGATATGGGACCATGGTCTTCGTGGCACCGACAGAGGTTGCAGCAGACCAGCAGGGCGTCGGGTTGAGGTCTTGTTCCTTGCACAGACCGAGCAGGATTGAACAAACTTGAGAATGTCCTCTTTCATAGAAGGCCACCAGAATCGCCTTCCTATGAAGGCCTGAGTTCTTCTGGATCCAGGGTGGCCGGACAACTGGGTGGAGTGACCCCACTGTAAAACCTGTGGACGGACAGAGTTAGGGACAAACAGACGGTTACTAGGACATTGACTGGGCCCTGCCTCTCCAGATTGAGCTGCGACAACAGCAGATTCAATCTCAAACTGAACTGCCCCCACAACACAATGAGAAGGAAGGATGGTTTCTGATGCTGGAGGTCGGTCTCGAGAAGCAAACCTTCGGGACAGCGCATCGGGCTTCACATTCTTGTGGCCAGGGCGGTAGGATAAGGTGAAGTTAAACCTGGAGAAGAACAAGGACCAGCGTGCTTGGCGTGGGTTTAACCTCTTTGCCGTACGGATGTACTCAAGGTTCTTATGGTCAGTCCACACCAAGAACGGTAGTGAGGCACCCTCCAGCCAATGCCTCCATTCCTCTAGGGCCAACTTCACTGCCAGCAACTCCCTGTTCCCCACATCGTAATTCTGTTCAGCAGGAGTGAGACGGTGAGAAAAGAAGGCACAGGGGTGAACCCTGTTGTCCTTGGCAGAACGTTGGGAGAGCACAGCACCAACACCAACCTCAGAAGCGTCAACTTCAACAATGAACTGCCGGTTGGGATCGGGCTGGATCAAGATCGGAGCAGAGGTGAAGCGTCGCTTCAGGTCCTGAAATGCCTCCTCCGCCGCTGAGGACCAGATGAATCTCACCACAGGGGAGGTCAGGGCGGTGAGCGGAGCTGCCACAGTGCTGAAATTTCGGACAAAACGTCTGTAAAAGTTAGCAAAACCAAGAAAACTTTGCAGTTCCCGACGCTTAGAGGGTGCTGGCCAGTCCAGAACTGCCTTGACCTTCTGTTGGTCCATGTGGATGGCTCCAGGTGAAATCACATAGCCCAGGAATGCAACAGTGTGTTGGTGGAACTCACACTTCTCAGCCTTCACAAAAAGCTTATTCTCCAGGAGACGCTGCAGGACTCTACGGACATGGATGACATGATCAGACAATGACTTGGAAAAAATTAAAATATCATCCAAAAAGACAAAAACAAATTGATTGAGCATATCCCTAAGGACATCATTCACCAGGGCTTGAAAAAATCCTGGCGCATTAGTAAGTCCAAATGGCATGACAATGTACTCATAATGACCAGAGCTGGTGTTGAAGGCAGTCTTCCACTCATCTCCCTCACGGATACGAACAAGGTGATAGGCATTCCTGAGGTCGAGCTTAGTGAACACCGTGGCCCCCTGAAGGAGTTCAAATGCTGAAGACATAAGTGGGAGAGGGTATCGGTTCTTAACAGTAACATCATTAAGACCCCGATAGTCAATGCATGGACGCAACGAGCCATCCTTCTTTCCCACAAAGAAGAATCCTGCCCCTGCCGGGGACGAGGACGGACGGATGATGCCCGCTGCTAGAGACTCTTGGACGTACTTGTTCATAGACTCGGTTTCAGGTCGGGACAAGGAATACAAACGGCCTCTAGGGGGAGACATGCCAGGCAGGAGATCAATAGCGCAATCATAGGGACGATGAGGAGGGAGAGAAGAGGCTTTGGACTTACTGAAGACAGGCTTGAGGTCCATGTAGTCTGGAGGAACTCCGGTCAGATCTGGGAACTCCCCTGGGGACACAGGAACTGGAGACAGCAAAGTCTGGGCATGGAGGAGACAGTTAGAGTGGCAGAACGGGCTCCAGCCCACAATACACCGCCCTGCCCAGTCAATATGAGGATTGTGCTTAACCAGCCAAGGGTACCCAAGGACCACGGAAGCTTGTGGAGAATCAATAACATGAAAAATTAATTGTTCATGATGATTACCAGAGACAGAAAGACTCACCGGAGTGGTGGCTTGAGTGACGTTAGCCAATTTCATCCCATTTAATGCATTGGCCACCAGGGGGGTCTTGAGCCTTACAGTGGGTAATTCCCACTGAGCCACAAAGCCAGCGTCCATGAAATTCTCCTCGGCACCTGAGTCCACTAGCACCCCCACCTCCTGTTGTCGATCGCTCCACCTCAACGTGGCTGGGAGAAGTGTGTGTTGTGCAGAGGAGGGTTGTATGGGTGTCACGCTCACCAGTACCCCTCTTACTGGCGAGCGTTGGCTTTTACCGGGCAGGAGGCAATGAAGTGTCCTGGCTGGCCACAGTACAGACAGGAACGCGAGTCAATCCTTCGCTGTCGTTCCTCTCGGGTCAGGCGGGTGCGGTCTACTTGCATAGGTTCTGGCTCAGATGCATCTGGAGGTGGAGGAGGTGGTTGCACGGATGGACTAAACAAGAAAGTTCCTGGAGAACCTCTAAATGCTCTCCCCCGGCGGCGTTCTTGTAGCCTCTTGTCAATGCGGATAGCCAGGTTAACCAGGCCTTCACAGGTTTGGGGCAGTTCATGGGAAACCAGCTGATCCTTGATCTCATCAGAGAGGCCATTCAGAAAGGTGTCGAACAGAGCCGCAGCATCCCAGCGAGTACAGGTTGCGAGAGTCTGAAAGTCGATGGCGTAGTCTGACACCGATCGGTTCCCCTGGCGCATATGGAGCAGTTCACGTGCAGCCTCATGCCCGTGCTTGGAACGATCAAAGACCCTTCTCATCTCAGATGAAAATTCCTGGAAATCACCACAAGGAGGCATGTCTGCATCCCACATAGCTGTCCCCCATTCTCTAGCACGTCCAGAAAGCTGAGTAATTACATAGGCCACTTTAGCTCTATCAGAGGGGAAGGTAGATGGTTGGAGTTCAAAAATAAGGGAGCACTGAGACAAAAAAGAACGACATGTACCGGGCTCTCCAGAATACTTCTCAGGCGGAGGCAGCCTTGGCTCACGGACTGGTGGTGGACATGACGTGGCTGCAGTAGACGACTGAACAAGTTGAAGTGGCTGGATCTGGGCCGTCAGGTCTCTGATGCTAGCAGAAACCGAATCCAGCTGAGTTTGCTGACGCCCTAGGAGTGCGCCTTGTTTCTCAAGACAGGTCATCATCTGAGTCGGGTCCGCTGGGTCCATGGTGGTCAGAACGTACTGTTAAGGATTGTAGTCAAGACCCAAATGCAGACCAAATGCAACTCAGCAGGTTTTATTGAAGATTTCCAAAGTCAGTAGCTGAGATCATGAGTGAACAAAAAATCCAAAAAGGAGAAAGCACAAAAGATCCAGTCAAAAGATAAAGTCCAAAAAGTAACTCACAGGAAATCCAGGGAAAAAACTCCAAAAAACAGACGGCAAAGTCACTTGCAAACACAGACCAAACATCAGGCTTCTGGTTACGTTCTGACACAGATCACAAAACAGACTGAACTTAAATAGCAGAAACAGGTCTAATTGAATGAGGAGCAAACAGGGAAAATCAATTACAATAATGAGCAAAGCAGGTGAGACTCAAATGAGGGGCGGAGTTCAAACTCAAAACAAAGGCACATGGAGTCAGAAACAAAGACATGTAATGCCACAAGGTTCCAGCAGGGCAGAGTCCATAGGCATGGGAGCTGAATACTAACAGTCAGCATGGTCTGATTTGGAAAAACTGGAAACATTTTCTTTCCACAGGTAAGAGAGTGTTTTACCCAGTCATCTTCAGCCAGTTCAACCCTCTCTACGTTTACGGCCAGCACGCTGCTGTACCTCTCACTGAACCGGTAGGTTTTGTTGAACTGTCTTTTTTTTTTTTTTGAGGTGGTATATAAATACATGAATGCTGAGAATAAAATATACAGAAATATGCAAAATAAGAGTCCTTTTAGTTGTTGACTTAAGCTAATCTGCTATTCTGATAGGTAATGAAAAAGGATACAGGATTTTGGAGAGATCTGGGCTTTGGAATGACATGCCAGTATAGGTCGGATTTCATCAACATAGGTAGGCCTTATTTTTCCCTCACAATTTATAGTCTCCTAACTGCTTTAAAACACTGCAAATGTAATGGAATTTCAATTAAATTAGACTATGTCTGTTATATATCAAGTGACTACAGTATATAACACATTTGAGAACACTAGGAGTACAAACGTGCCTCCCGGTCATGCAGAACAGAAAAGGATAAAAGTGCATGACAGTGTATTTTATTTGAAAAGAAATCAATTAAATTGCTTCTCATTTACATTTTTATGTGTTGTATGCATCTACGGCAGCAATTACAATAATCATCAATGATTATGTAATATTTAATATCAATGAATGTGAACGTATTAGTGAACGTACTAATCCCTCTTCTCAACAGGTGGGTTTGCTGCGAGCACCCGAGGCTGGGCGGTGGAGGACCTACACCTGTACAGAAAGTACCTTCACAGTGAGCTGCTGGTGGTGCGGGCCACTTCGCGCAATCTACTGCACCTGTGGCACCCAAGCACCTGTTCTGACGACCTGCCTGAGCGGACTTACCACTTATGTCAGCAGCGCAGGGCCACCAGTGAGGCCTCCCACAGCCAGCTGGGAAGGTTGCTCTTTCGCAAGCAGATTGAGGAGCACCAGCGTCTCCATGGCTTATGATTGCTGAAAGACAAGACAAGGACTGTTTCACCATGTGCAGCCCAATTTTGCCCTTGATTTTCAATAAACACTTTACATAATGGGTTGCAGGTGTCATGACATAACAATTAAAGATTTCATGCAGAAAGAACTTTGAAGGTCCATGTACTCATGAATATCACATCAAATAGCCTATGAGGTTATAGTCTCTCTCTCTCTGTCTGTCTGTCTGTAGTCTGTGTTCAATGAATGTCTCAGGATGCAGTTATAAATAGGCCTACAGTACATACAGTAGGCTATATACAGTACAGACCAAACGTTTGGACACACCTTCTCATTCAAAGAGTTTTCGGTAACACTTTACTTGACGGGTTCATTCATAACACATTCATAACAGCTGTGATGAACTGCACATGAAGCATTCATGACTGATTCATGAAACATGACTCAACATTCATACCAACACTTTTTTAAGAAGCAGAAATATAGTATTAGCGATTCTTTTCCTCTTGCGATCGTGGGTTGCGCTGTTACACCCCACTACACAGCAACATACGACCAAGAAGGCAAAAACTAAGTAACAGGAACACACTAATAGGCGGGAGTAAATCCAAAGTAATCCATAGTAAACTAAGGAGTGAGGCTGCCAATATGGCTGTGCCCGCAAAGTTTTCATGTCATGATCCCGAGCCCTATTGATGACGTTTCTTCGACAGACGTGGCACCTGGACTTGTCAACTTTCTGATATAAACTGGAGACGAACTCATTAAAATATGCATGACATCTTTAAATGCCAGAATTGGTAGTAGGCTACGTGCACTGGATCATGAATATGCCATCAAAGAATTAATACCTAAATAAAGTAATTATAACGCCACATGGGATTCGAACCGCTTGCAAATTAAACTGCTTGATTAACAGCCCACCACGCACCTGTTCATGCCACGAATCAATCAACTTCTGTGGCGTGAAGTGTTGAACTTATACCATCAAAAGATGCCAACCCATGTTATCATGATTGTAGCAGGTTGACTCGGCTGATCATGTTATCTGGCTACCGAGTTATTTTGCTACCGTTGCCCAAGCCATTTAGTAGGCCTTCTAAGTTGGCTATCATGCATCCATCGATATCTCAAAGTTGCGACACTACCATTGACTCCCGTGTACAAACAATGGCGGCACATCTGGTATGTCATGGTCGTTGAAAGGAACCAATTGAGAATGAATGAATCTCAGGTGTTATAATAAGACTTTTCTACATGACTTATGGTCGTGTGCATAATAATGCATTTTCATTGAGTAATATATGTATGTGGAAATGCAGTTTATAGTAATTTTCATCGAGTATTTACCGTAAGTATGCGATTGCTGCTGTCAATCCCGTAGTAAATCAGGGACCAAGGGAACTACTGAGGCTACCCACTAACCACGTGACCGCTCTAATCTGGCTTTAACATGGAAGTCAGCGGCTGTCACAACTTTGAGATATCGATGGCTTTGAAGACTACATATCCTGTTAAACTGTGTTCTCTGTCCACAACTGTTTCAAAATAAAAGTCCTCACCAGGGTGGGAATTATACCAAGGCCATGAGGCCATGGCCGCCGTTGCCCTACACTTTGGCCTTGATGCCCCCTGACAAAAAAACCCAGCATAAGGCCACAGTGGCCTTTATGCCCCTGACTTAGGGTTGCCAACCATTCAGTATAATACGGAATCGTCCCGTATTTGATTTGTGGCAGGTAATTATCACAGAATGTACAGAAACCTGTCTGAAAACGGCTTATGATGCTTCCATGAGGGAAACATCCCAAAACAATGGTACTCATATTTGCTGTCGTTTTCAGAAGTATCTCATGCAAACATGCAAAAGAATGAACTATTGTAATTATATAGCCTATCTTACATTAGTAAAGCACACCCCTGATGTGCATAGTTTTCACAAACTTTTTGTAAACAATTTTGGCACAAACATTGACTGCTTTGAAGTGAAAGTGCATGTCTAACAATATAGCATAATACTAATTGTGATATGATAATCATAATGATGATTTGATGAGGGGTGGGGTGAGGTATGTGTAGATGGGCCCTATGACCCCGAAGTCTGCCATGATTGGGCCTCAACTTAAAGAAGTTTGAGGCTGTGTTAGGCTGTGTTAGGCTGTGTGCTAGCGGGTCTATGTATTTGTGTCGAGATAACCCTGAAATGTAAAACCATCGAATTTTACTCAGTGGCCTTTGTGCCCTATCATGTGGCCTTGGTGCCCCTAAAAAAAAAGAAGGTTAAGGCCAAATGGCCTTGCCCCTAAAATGACGAAATTCCCACCCTGGTCCTCACTGCATTCATTTCAATTATAGAGCGCCAAAACATGCACGTCTCATGGTGCTTTACAGAGTGTTAAACATTCAAAGAGAGCCCATGAGTAACAGGGGCAAGGAAAAACTCCCTAGAATTGGAGATACATATAGGAAGAAACCTCAGACTCAAGGGCCCAACCCATCTGCCTAGGGTAAGTTACAGAAGAGTAACGTTAACTTAGTAGCTAAGTTAACCAATCAACCTGGTTATCATTGTTACCATAGTTAACATTTTAACATGAATAGAAATCATTAGTTAAGTTAGAACTGGAATGTTTAAGCTTAACTGTCTACCTTCACACATCAACTTTACTATCCTACTACAAAGGGTTAAATGCAACCACCATGTTTACCCTATACACCTAGTAGCCATATCTATCTACATTTTTGCATTTTCATGCACTGGTAATTCCTTGGAATTACATTTCTAGTTCATAGTTTTGATGCAGTGTGAATCTACAATGTCAATAGTCATGAAAAGAAAGGAAACTCATTGAATGAGAAGGTGAGTCCAAACTTTTGGTCTGTATAGGATAGAGTATAGTTACATTAATTATAAACCTATGAAAACTGCATAAACTTAGGCTTATACACACCGGTAGCCTATGAGAGAGAGAGAGAGAGAGAGAGAGAGAGAGAGAGAGAGAGAGACACACACACACACACACACACACACACACACACACGTTTGTTTGTTCATTTTGGATGCATTCATATTTGCCATGTGTATTCCAAACATTATATGTAAATGTCCTTATTTTCCTCTTATGTGTACATTGAGCTTTGGCAATAATGTTTCTGAAACCTTCATGCCAATAAAGCTATATTGAATTGAATTGAATTGAGAGAGAGAGAGAGAGAGAGAGAATGTTTTGTTTGTTTGTTTGTTTTAAAAGATTGAACTAATTGCTATGGAGATGCTGTGAATGTCCAGTTCTAATTTTAGTAGACCTTAACGTCTGTCAAAAAATACAAATGAATTATTGTGTATTTGCACCTCATTAATCTTGTCTCGTGGCACTGACGTAAGCTCGAGGAGTAGGCTCGTTGCTCATCCTCCGCAAGTCCTTCAGAAAAAGGCGGAGCAGTGTGAGGATTTTCGTAGTTGCATGGCAAAGCGCGCAGCACGCGCTCTACACGCCGCTTCATTGGTTTGCAGCTCCTTCAAGCATGTCAGCGCCGGGGCGGCAAGCAGCGGGATGACGAATAGAAGCCGCAGTTAAAATGGGTTGGATGATTTGAAGTCGAGGACTAATTTTAGTAAAGTGGGAATTAGCACCTTACTACACCGCAAACATCGCTGGTGCGATAGGTGTATGTGCAATGTTGAGCTATTTAATCCTGTGATAAGTGTAGGCTATGGGTTAAAGTTTCTAAGTGTTCAGCTGGTAGATCCTATAGGCCTACCTGAGGGCTTCTTCGACACACCTTCGTTGGACCATTTTGAGGAGACCGATTAAGGCTAATAATGTTCGAAGCCGGAGGAATTTCTGTTGTCCTGCTTGACTTGACCTGCATCGTACTTGGTATGTATGACTCCCATCATCGAGCTGAGTATGGATTTGATACATTTAGTGAAGAGTGCCCTAAAGAGTCCTTGGTGGGAATTAGCCTACATCTAGACTGGCATTTGCCATGTTATAGGCCTACACTTATAATGTAGGCCTAAAATTTGTGGCATATTTGGCTGTTTTAAAGTTTGCTTTAGGCTGGGTCATTTCAAACACCCAGCCTCAATTAAAAATACTGAAATGTGTTCTGTCATCTGGCATTGCTGGCTACAAATCATTGGTAGGCTATATCTCACTGTAGGGGGAGGCAGTTGATAGAGCTGTCATTCTTCAGGTCAGTTTCCGTGTCACCGTGATGTAGGCCTATTTGACTCATTTAGTTTAAATTAGTTTTGTGTGTGCAATTTGATTGCCTCTTCAGGAATGCACAGATTCTGGGGGCTATTGTTTGTACAAGCTATTGTAACCAGTAGAATAATAAATGCAAGTGTTACTTTCCATTCAACAGGGAGAGCCCAGCAGTGTTTTTCTGAGCTAACAGTATGAACATGCCATCCCAAGTTTTAATAGAAAACCTGTGACTGCTAGGCTAACCCATTTAGGATGTCTTCCTCGAATCAGAGAAGAATGTGAGGCAGTAGTGGCATTTCAGCCCGTTGCCCAGATTTGTCTTTGTTCACGTACTTAGAGTGTACAGAGACTCCTTAGCCTTCAGATAATTAGTTTACCTGTTAGTGAATAGCATATTGTTAATTAGTTTAGGCTACTGTATGTGTCTGTGAGTGGTAGCGATCAAAGTGAAAACATGAGCAGTCTCTTTCATGCATAATTTAAATCATTCAACACTTGTGTTGTCAAACGTCAGGGACAACTGCACTTGATTTCTTTTGTGAGTGCTGTATGTGGGGTAGTGAAACTCATTAGGCTATACCTTTCTCACTTTCTCTCTGGCAGCTGCACTCCCATTCGCTGTGTTAACACCACAACACAATCCATTCAAACGAGGATTCTTCTGCAGTGATGAGTCGATTAGATATCCCTTCAGAAGTGACACAATATCGTATCAGTTGCTGGCTGGAATAATGGTGCCTCTGACCATTATTGTCGTACGTATGTCTATTTGATGCATGTCTGATTTGCGAGGAATGCTGTAACGAAGAGGTGTCATTTAGGTTTAGGTTTAGGTTTATGTCATTTAGGTTTTTTTTTTTTATTTGTTTTTGTTTTTTGGGGGGGAGGGGGGTACAGAGATTAATAGGGAAGTTTGCAGTTTGCAGATGTTGTGTTTTGCTGTGCTGTCCTGTGTTATTCACACATCTCAACTCTTTTTTTGACAGATTGTCTCTGGTGAATGCTTGTCCATATACTTGAGGCCCATCAAGTCCAAGCAGTCATTTGGCAACAGTTATGGGCCGTGTGTATATAAGGCAGTGGCCACTTTCTTATTTGGAGCTGCTATTAGCCAGTCTCTGACTGACATTGCCAAATACACTGTTGGGAGACTCAGACCCCATTTCCTTGCCGTTTGTAAGCCTTTGTGGAATACTGTAGACTGTAAGTCAGGAGGCTACATCGAAAGCTTCACCTGCACTGGAGACAAGAATTTGGTGAATGAGAGTAGGTGAGTTGAAAATGGTTCATTGCCCTAACAATCAAGGGCTTGACAACCTTTACATTTCTTGATTCAATGCACACAGTCCACTTCTCATTCACACAGAACAGATTTTTACAGAATGCCAACCACACAGAAAAAGAGTTTTGAGAGACCTTTTAATATAAGTGCAGAAACACAATAGCCAAGAAGCATTGATTTAGAACAATATACTCCAATATAGCAAAACTCTGCAGAGATGGCATCAGGAGAACACTGAAGTATATGACCATTTTGATTATGATTGTTCTGTACAGGAATGATCAGTGTGTATCTGGTAAACAAACCAGGTGAACCACCCTCACAATTCACCTGAAAGAAACAGAAAGTCTGCATGCCCAGTACACTCACTGCAATGGTGAGATTCTGGAAGAAATATCTTGCCAAGCAGATAGACAGTCTTAAGTTGTCATTCTGTCATTCAGTGTGTAGTGCATACCCTTGACATAATTGATGGGTCATTTTGAAATAGTTAAGGCAGACATTAAATCTATGAATTTAAAGGAAGAAGAGGAACAAGAAGTACTGTACACCAACAATAGTGTGACGGGTAGACTACCTTCCTGAAAATGTTAAATGGCTACGGTCCTACTGAATGAAATGTACGAAAAGGTATACGGAAGATAAACAACATTATAAAGTATGGCTATAACATGGAATCCAATGATGCCAGTATTGTCAGAATTGAAGCCCTGTTCATTCAAAATGTGATGTGACTTTAACACCTTTTCTCTCTTATATAGGCTTTCATTTTATTCAGGCCACTCTTCCTTCTCAATGTACTGCATGGTATTTTTAGCTGTAAGTATTAATCATCTCTGAAACTGAAACATCATTATTACTCTTGGACAGTTCAGATTCATTCCAGCTTTACCCCTTGTCATGTTTGTCTGGTTAGATGCAATCTGCATTTAGTTGTCTCTGTGTTAATTCTGATCGAATCTAATCTAATGTAGTTTAATGTTAAGTAATGATTGAAAACATACACAGACATATTTATATTTCTTCTCTCCTTATTTTCCAAGCTGTACCTACAGGCAAGACTCCAGACAGAATGGTCCAGGCTTCTCCTGCCCACCGTTCAGTTTTTCCTGGTTGCCTCTTCCCTGTATGTGGGCTTGTCTCGTGTCTCAGACTACAAGCATCACTGGAGTGATGTGCTCACTGGACTCCTTCAGGGTGCTGTGGTGGCACTGCTGATTGTGAGTACAGTGAACTGTGGAAGAAGAACATCTTCTCCCATAGTTCTCCCATGACCGCATTTAAGGACTTGCTAACTTTGCAGTCAGCAAGACATATTTTGCACTTTACACTCAGGTGTGGTTCATTTAGCAAAGAACTGCATCTGTGGTATTTTTATGCAAACAAAGAAAACATCATTGTTTCACAAGGTCATGCGATGCAGACCTCTTTATCTGTTAGAGACAATCACCCAACTCTCGAACAATGGGCATCTTGTGGCGCTGCATGCTCTGTCCTTGTGGTACATTGTGCTCCACTATGCATGGCAGCTAGTCACAGTTGCCAGCACAAAACATTACAATTACAAGGGCTGAATTGTAGGAATTGAGTAATTTGTATTAAACTCATACAGCCTGTTAAGGTACACATCTTAAGAATGGAAAAGAGCATTTCTTTTCCCCACAATTTCATTGATTTTGTAATTTTGTCTGTACAGTGCACACATACAGTACAGCATACTCTATGTACCTTGATGGTTTCCATCTATCTATCTATGACCTCTATTGTGACCCGCTTTTCCTTACCTATAGGTGGTTTTTGTGTCCGATTTCTTCAAAAAGCCAGCAGCGTTGGAGCATGAAGAAGAGATCTCTCATACCAGTTTACAGGATACTGCATCTAATGGGAACCACTATGGCAGCACAGATTAACAATGACTGGGGGAGCCCTCACAAACTGCCAAATCATATACACTGAGGTCCTAATAACTCATGTGTGTCTCTATGTGTTGTGAAATACTGTATCTCTTTGACCAGACTATTGCTGCTTTGAGTGTACGTGTGTGTGTGTGTGTGTGTGTGTGTGTGTGTGTGTGTGTGTGTGTGTGTGTGTGTGTGTGTGTGTGTGAAGAGAAAGAGATTAGGAAATATTTTTAATTTACATTCTGTTATCATTGTTTTAATGTCTCATTGAACTGAACCAGTAAATGTGTTTAAGGCTCATATGAGGACATGAGTTAAAGTAGCTTTATAAAAACAAGTGTTGACTATAAATAGAATAATGTTCACAAAGCGTGTGCATTATTGGTTTTGCTAATTTTCTGATGCAGTGCAATTGAAAACATCCATGCCAATAAACACCATACACATATTTGTTTTGAAAATAATCAGTGTTATCCATTTTGTCCCAGGTAGTTTTGTTGCTGATCAATAAAAATGTTACCTTCTTTTTATATATATCTTCGGGGTGTTCTACTCTTGTGGGATGTATTCTTGATATAAAATGTGTTTTTATTTAATTTGTTTGATCAAAAGCCCAGGCCTTCCATAGTTAATCTGTTGTCAGTCTCTTTTATGAACAGCAGGAATGTTATGGAGGAGGACATCTTGAAAGTTAGTGTGGTGGTGGATGAGAAATTACAGTGATTAGCCATGCATAGTCACAGTAGAAACTCTGCACTGCATTTGACAAATTCATCTCAGTTCTTGTAAACCATAGTGTGTTGTATTTCTACCTGAAGTTGACCACTTTACCAACAAATATTGTAAGTTTTACATTGCCGTTGTTTTATATATAAAGTGCCATCATGCCATTTATATGCCATAAACTGTTCTGGCACAGAAATTGAGTTTGGAAAAACAATTGCATATCTGACACAACCAATTTAGTAGGGATTCTGCAGTTTCCTTTTTTCTTTTTTTAATCTCGGTTGTTTGTCTTGCTACCCTACGTCTGTTTTATGGCTCATCCTTTGACATGTGGACAGATTATGATAACATGCTTTAGTCATGACATTTTTGTAAAAAGAACAATAGACATGTCTGGTGTCTTAAAAATGACACCATACAGCTTACTTTGAGTATTTCAAGGGATTTTGTCGGAGGCATCTGTTGCCCTCTCCCAAAGTATTGCTACTGCCAGGTGTCACTGTGGTGGATTCACAAAGGAGAGGGGGAGGGCTGACCTAAGCAGGCTTGAAAGGTCAGTGGGGGATGGGGAAATGTGGTCCATGATGATGTCTGTTGCTGCTAGACAGTTTACACTTCCTGTCTGCTCATGAGGCAACACCTGTAACTTCAAGTATTTAGAGACCACAATGTTTTTGTTACACTGTCAAAATGCTTCCAAAGTTGACCGTAATACACATAAAAATGTAACATAATGAATTTGTGACTTGAACCATTTTTATAGTGAAAGCTACCAGGAGCCATTTTGGCTATGTATTGGGAGACTGGTGTCCCTAGTGGTAGGTTTGAGTAAGCTATTCTCCTTCGAATCTTTGTGCTCCCGTAGCCATTCCCTGTTGGTAACGTTAGTGGTTTGGTAGCGTGTTCCCTTTGTCTGCGACCAGGCAACTGCATGATCAGCCTGAATGTAGGGACTAGAACGGGTCGTCTTCTTGAGCCATCTGTTTACAGGCTGTTGCATCAAGAGAAGAAATCAAGGATGGTTTTAGTGCATGTTGGATATCTGGTTCTTCCCGTTTTTGGCTCAGTAAGAAATAGAGGTATTTATATCTAACGTTACTTATCCTTGACAATCACACCAGCCTGAATGCCTCTCACCAAGCGTGTATTACGAGAAATCGTCGGAAATGTATTTTTGTGGATATTGAGTGGTTGTTGGCTAGCTAAGAAGCTGGTTTGGTTACTGAAAACTGGCGTGTTTTCGCAATTGAAATTGCGGTTGTCTCTGGCTAGTTCGCCACTAGCGAGTGTCCAACGTTAGCGTCCATATTTTCTGCTTGATTATCCTAATGTTAGCAGCTAGCTGTCTGTCAGTCGTGGAGTAGGCCTGCGCTCCCGGAGCTCATTAGCCCCTGCCTTAATCCCGTGTAAGGAAATAACAGGCAAAGCCTTTGATTTGCAGTTTGTCTCAAAACATGTCAAATCATTTGTTTAATCAAACACAGCTAACTAGCTAGCCAATATTTGTACACAGCTGGCATCACGGCTCAGCCAAGAATCCAGCATTTGTCAGATTGAGCTAACGTTAAATACTAGCTATCTTGGCTGACAATGGTATTTTGAAAATCAATTCGACAAAATGTTTATTGCAAATAAGTACTGCTGTGGATATTGGTCATGTTTCAATTTTGGTTGTCGGTGCTCGCTTGCACCTTGGACAAATTTCGCCAAATGCGAGGATTTTGTCAGCTGCTGATGTCATTTGAGGATTATGCGGTAACGTTTGCTTGGCAAAGAGCTAGCTAGCTATCTAACGTTAGCTTACTTAATGCCGATGAGCTAGTCGGTTGTTGTTGCTAGCTTGGCGCAACATTTTTGGGGTTTGCCTTAAATGTTGCATCCAGCTTATTACGCCCTAAAAGGTGACCCACTGTCGTGTTTGGTGCCATCTTCTCAGTCATTAGTTGCCTGATGCAATACCACAAATCGGGTAACCGCTAGCTAAATGTGTTTGCTAGCTAGTGATAGGTGGCTAGTGTAAGTGAGTTGTGCGTTATTTGAGATGGGGTTAGGAAACCTGCTAGCGTCTCTGGTTACAGGCAGCTGGTTAGTCAGATGATTGTAACCAGCTGTCCAGCTAGCTTGTTTTAGGCTGTAGCGTGGCTTTAGCAATTTCCATTCAATGGCATCAGTGATTTTTCATTGTGCTTTTATTTCTGTTCTTATTTCCTGTTCCATAGTATCGAGGCTGGCTCTACATTCTGCATTATCAGATCTTTGTCGTCCCCCCTCCATTGTGTAGCTAATGACCATCTGCTGCTGTGTGGTGTGGCCTCTGCCTGTACTCTGCATTTAGCTGTATTGTGAACCCCTTCTTCATTTCCTCTTTCCATCCGAAGACGACATTGGTATTTTAAACACCCAAGAATGTTACTCCCTTGTGTGAAGCAGACTAAAATTAGCTAACACCTTTAGAAACGAATTGTCTCTCTACATGTCAAGTTGCAATAGTTAACCCATTGTAGAATTAGTTAATATAATAAATCTCATGTACCTCCCATCTAGTCTTGGTAGACAACATGTGTAAATTCCTGTAAAGTGGATACATTTTGCGTTCATTTGGCTCATTACCCTTTGCCTTTCATGCTCTTAGTCATTATTGAGAATGACGTTAGGCCTCGTCTATTTCAAATTTGTACATTTAAGGCTTATCGGACAAATGAAGGTGCACAGCCAAAGCTGTGTGTCCTTATTAACCTTCTCCTCTGATATAGGGAAATGCTATTGTAATTATGATAGACATTTTGCCCTTTCAAGAGACATGTCTTGTCCTTACTGGGAAAACAATACATTTGCAAATTTCAGAATATTTTCCTGGACATGTCAAAAATGACTGAAAATATTAGATTTCATGAAAGGCATACTACTGAGGCCTGTAGAAACAAAACAAAACAAAACAAAACAAAAACAAAATGCTATCCATTTCACAGGGATGTTTATTTTCCTGCACTGCAACAGAAATCCTCTATTAGATTCAAATTGTCTATTGTTTGGTTGTGGTCTCTCTACCTTTTGTTCTGGTAATAGACTTCAATGCATGGTCACGTTATATTCATATTTTGTTTTACATTGAATAGTATATTCCAATGTAATCTTTCTGTAGCAAAGATGTACCCTGCTGTACTGTAACGTGCTGTAGCCAACACATTTGCTCATTGGATGCAGCTTTTGTTCTGTTAACCCTATACAGAGCATGATGGGCCTTGCCTCCAGTCAGTGTTGTTTTTTGGTTTATTATTTTGTTGCATGGTATTTATATTTATGACACAGTTCCACATACTAATATTTTTCAATAAAGAATATAGTATTTTTCCTAACCTTCAGTGTGCTTCTTGCTGATTTCCATTTATTGTCTTCCCTCCCCCCACCTCCTCCCTTCCCTGCCGTGACAAAGATAGACAGTTCCTTGCTTTTCCCCCTCCACCATGAGACCTGATTGAGTTTATCTGCGGTCATTTATGTTGGTTTGTCTGGAGGCACTTGAAGGTGCGGAGCTTGTTTTAGTGGATTTGTTGTTTGCATTTGTCTTGAGGCCAAGGCAAGGTGTAGTGTTTCAAAGATTGACAAATTATTTCATATTGCAATTTTGCTGCAAGTAATGTATAGTAACGGTACAAGAACAACTCAAGAGTTGGCATTTTAGTGTTTGCATTTTTTACAGTGTTTGGCATAAAAATTGGTGTCACTGGCTTTTTTTCAACCAAAACAGTTTTGTTGATCACTTTTAATGTCTAAAAGCTGCACCTTCAAGTCTGCTACCAGTTAATAATCCCAAATGCAATGTAGGCTTTGCTCTTCGCTCCTGTGGTTTCTAAGGGGGGTTCTTCATCTTGCTTCATGTGTTCCTCTAACACTTGGAACAGGTTCTTAATGCTATTAAATAAACAGTCAAATCCGCTCCGCTTTTATAATTGAGATGTATTAAAGGGAAAGCAAGTTTTGGAGGTTTAGACAAGCTGAAATGTACCAATGAGCTTTGTTTTGGCTTCGACATTAGTGTATGAATGGCAAGGAAAACACACAGTGAAATTCTCTAATTGTCCTCTACATCTTTGTCTGGTTCACATTCAGTCATGTGTGCTCATGTACTCTATTTTCCTGATCATTTTCAGTCCCTTGGTTCATGTCATGACACAACACCTCTGGGATACATGCTAACACCCTGTACCTTTCATCAGAGCTTGGCCACCAATGTCTACTTATAGCATTGCAGTCCTAAATCTCCGTTACTATTTACCATCAGAATGATAGCTAGATATTGACTCATTTAAGTTGAGACCGTCATTCGTGATTCATTGAATTTAAGGCAAATTAGTAGCATCGTTGTCGAATGAAAGCCAGGCAGGAAATGATGCCGTAGAAGGAAGGATTTAGTGTGACTTTGAGGCACATGGCTTTGTTAGAGCAGCCATTACTGGCCTTGCTACCATTGTCGGAGGGTGTCTGTTGCTGCCCCCTCAGCATCTTTTCTATCACATACAAGGCTATTAATTAAATGACCACTGCCAACTCAACTAGCTAGCCAACAGAAGGAAAGTCACACCTTGCAATATCACAGTCACCATAACCTTGCTCAGCTGCCTTAAATATTCACCTTTTCATACCAGAAATGTTTATTATAGGAAGAATATGACTGAACAGTCAGATAAGTTTGTTTTGATATTCAGTATGTATGTTTAATGTGGATGATTATATGGTCACTGGGCTGCCATTGCTATGGTTTTAATCCTCTTATGACTTCAGTTTCTAATGGGAAATATTGATGCACTGCCACTGACTTAGTAAACATACACCACCAGCACACTGAATGCATTTGTTCCCTACATATTGAAAGAAGGCTAAATCTGTGTCAAATCTGGGAAGACATGTAGCCTACTGTTGTGTAAGAACACCATGCTTATGGTCTACAATTGCTAACTGGTGTGCTAGGAACTCATTCAACATCATGTAAGTGATCTTAAATGATTTTACTATTTTCCTTTGTTACCATTTTTGGAATACTTTGGGGCGACATAGTACATATTTCTTTGGAATTGTTAAGCATGTTAGTAGATAAAAAGAAAACTGTCCTTTTAAGATCAAATCAATATATTGTATAACTGCACTGTTAATTTAGTGGAAAATAGTTGTAGAACATGCTTTTTGATTCAAATAAACGAGAGCTTCTGTTACAGTGAAGCACAAAGTTCACGCTATGTGGTCGAGCTGAACAATAATTTAAGTGGACACGGACTGAAGAAATCACTCTTTAAGACTGCCATAATACCTTAAGTGTGTCGGAGAGAAAACTGAAGTCTGGACATTGTCCTCAAATGTGTAGTTTTCATCTAGTTGTCTCATGTAAATTGCCCAGACCTGAGCTACAACTGTGAGATTGGTTAGTTATTAAAATTTTTAAAATGAGCTTTGACACAGTAACAGCCCTTGATAGACCTAGCAAATAGGTAACAATACAGATTTGCTATGCAAAAACAAAAACCAAACAAAAAAACAGTGCAATTAAGTTTTTTAAGTACGTGCTTTTTAACCCATTTTGACATTCATTCCACCAGTTTGTTAAAATGATAATTGACCGTGGTCTATCACAGCTGGATACCTACAGGGAGCATCTTAGAAGACTGCATAAATGCATGTCTTCCACACCAATCCAGCTGTTAAGATCTCCTTCTGAGGCGATTTATTATTATTTTTCATTCATTTGGCTGAGTGAGTTTTAGATGACAGCTGAGCTCTCCCCTCAGCTGCCCAACCCTGCGCAAGTGGGAACACTGCTTTAAATAGCAGCTAAATAATATTAGCCACAGTTGCAACCACGGTAACCGCATCAGCTGCTCTGAGGTGAGAAGCCCAACCTCGGAAGCAAAAATGATTTACCCCACCCACACAACACTTACCTCATTTACTCATTCTCTTCACTTGACTTCCATCATTTATTGCCATTACTTTTAGATGATTCAAAATCACACTGCATACTTGTCTGATCTGACTGACAAACACACACCTAATTGCTCATTCATAATATCTGTGATCTAAAAATGACGCAGATTTTTCACTCAATGCCTTGTCGTTGTTCTTTCCAGGATCCCATTTTAACAGGCATCAGCAGAGCCATGCTACCTCTTGCCGGCATTTCCACTTAGGCCCGCAGGCTCAGATTCCCCTTGATTTCCCCATGCCCCATCCAGGACAATCTCAACCAGGCCTGGCCCCCCACCTGGCCCCAGGTCCCCACCAGCAGTCCCCTCAGCTACATCAGCCTCTGAACCCCATCCCCCCGCCTCCCCCTCCCCAGTTCCAAGACATCCAAGGACCCCCCTTCCTACCTCAGGCCTTACACCAGCAATACCTCATCCAGCAGCAGCTTCTGGAGGCCCAGCACCGACGGATCCTCCCACACACCAGGTACTGCCAGAGGATGGACTGTGCTGGTGGGGTGGGGTGCCAGGAAAGAAGTTATTTTTCAGAAATATTCAGAAATAGAAATATCAGATTAGCTGTTTTATGGAAGTGAATTATTGAATCACTAATTATTTATTAACTGATTTATGGAATTAGAATAGAATCTTTTTTTTCTTGGGGGTGAATAGGCTCTGTTATTTACACCAGAAACTAATTCTATTTGGATGGTACCTCCATCCATCTCCTGTTCAGGCACACCCAGGAGAGAGCACCCCATCCCCCCCAGCCTCTGCGGACAGGGTACGACTACACCCCACCATTGCACGTCCCACAGCCAATGACCCAGCAGCCTCGCTACCTGGCCGAGGGAACAGACTGGTAAAGTCTCATGCCAACTTCTGAGTTTCACAAAACTAACATGGCAGGACCAGTGCCATATTTGGCAATTATTGGCCTTGGGTTTATGAGGAGCAACTAAAAACACTAACTCTAAGCAGTGCTTTAGCACCACATGTTTATGTCGCCGCCACACAATGAGCTTGTCACTTTACCATCTCAGTTCTTCAGTCTACCATGTAAACCCTTAACACCCTCCTGTTCCTGAGTGCTTATTACGCCTACAATTGAACAGCTATATCATTGCTTTACTTTTAAAATATATATAAATATAAATAAAACACACTTGCATTACCATGCTGTCAAGAGGGCACTAGTACCACTGTCAGAATGTGATGAGAAGACAGAAACCTCATCACCAGTATTCATATGTTGGCATTAGAGCATGTTCTGACCAGGTTTAATGCTCCTGCATTGCATAGAACCTGATAAATACAATTGTTCTCATTTTTTGTAGATCTTGCGATGTCAGTGAGCTAAAAATCCATGTGTTTTATGACTTGGGTATGGTAGTCAGTTGTACAAGAGCACAATGAAAAGGAAGTCTGTGTTCAAACGGTCTATCTTTCCCCTTCCCCTGCAGGGACCTGAGTGTGGACACGAGCCTGTCCCCCCACCAGTACCACATCCCCCCGCTGCCCCAGCCCTACCAGCACTATCTCACCTCCCCACGGCTGCACCACTTCCCCAGGAACACCTCCTCTGCCCAAGTAGTGAGTCTCGCTCTCCTCCTGGCTCATGTCAGGTTACTTGAATAGTGTGGCTGGCAAGAAAAAGAGTGCTTCACTCAAATTTGGCCATATGGTGCTAGCTAACTTGCTCTAGCATTTGAGGAACTCATTCATCCGTGAGTGGCGTCAGTCATAATCCTGCTGCTGCTGCTGGTGTGTGTGTGTGTGTGTGTGTGTTAACGTGGTGTGCTGTGTTTTCCAGGTGGTTCATGAGATCAGAAACTACCCGTATCCACAGCTTCACCTGTTGGCGCTGCAGAGCCTGAACCCCTCACGGCATGCCTCCGCTGTGCGGGAGAGCTATGAGGTACAGTCACCCCCCACCTCATACGCACCGTTACTGCTCTAGAATGTCTCAAGTCTCAAGTCAATGTTGTATGAGGCTCCCTGTCAGTGTGTTCCTGTATGTCCATAATAAGTAGATTGAGAATTGCTTTTTCTCTATTTTATGGTGTACTGTTTTTTTTCCCATTGAATGTTCTTGAGTCCACAGTGTGACCTGCAGGCCTTAGATGAAGAACCTAGAGATTTAATGTAAATGATTTGTGTGTTAACGTGCGCAAGGTGGATGTGTTTCATCAGGAGCTCCTGCAGTTAGAGGACAGACTGGGCAGCGTGAACAGAGGAGCTGTTCAGACCACTATCGAGAGGTTTACATTTCCTCACAAATACAAAAAGGTAATCTCATTTCCTAGTAACTACCACTTTGAATTCATTGCGTCTAAGAAAATGGTGTTGTCTTGAGGCTTGAACTCACTTGAAATGTAGATGATCTGGTTCTCTTATACGGATAACTTCAGACATACTAACAACCTTTAGCCATAAGTGATCTTGTGTTCATGTTACGGAAAAGTCATTTTCTTTGTTTGGAGATTTTCATCATGGCCCACAATTCATTACAATGTACATTACCTTTTACAAAAGTCAGTCAATCTTATGAGAAATCTGTGAATGTGGTGTTCTATGTGAAATAATTATCATTTTATGATCTGAAAACTACGGTGGCCCTGAAGTGCAAAACACAACGGCAAATCACACAACACAAATAAGACAACACAACAGAAAAAGAGAAAACACGGCCCCGAAGTGCACAACACAACGGCAAATCACACAACACAACACAAAAAGAGACAACACAACGGCATTCACCAAACGGAAAAGGTAGGTACTCTTGGGCGACATGAATCGTCGCTGATTGGACAAAAGAACTGCTCTTAAATAAGCAAGTTAATGCTTTTCAACGACGAGGCATGTGGCTGACTAGTGCTGTCGTCATTCAAAGCTGGGGAGCCTGATTGACCGCTCTCTTGCCCAATTTCAAATCTCGCCAACACAGAAAGACACGTGGAGTACCACTGTAACCAGAAGGATCTCACGAAAATGACCATATATGGTATATGACGGTATCTAGAACTGTGACAGAGCTACAAGCTGTTTTACTTCCTGATTTCAATTTGCAGATTTGTTTCGAACTGGTTGCTTTTGTATGAGCTGGATTATACATCTAGCAAACATATTATGAATAAAACAACGTGGATATTACATTACTATGGGTTCTTACGGACATGTGAAGACGCAGCATGCGATTTTCGGCGGGCTGTACATTACGTGTCTCAGTTCTTTTGTCCAGTCAGTGACGATTCATGTGGCCCGAGGGTACCTTCCTCTTCCGTTGTGTTGTCTCTTTTTGTGTTGTGTTGTGTGATTTGCCGTTGTGTTGTGCACTTCGGGGCTGTGGTTTCTCTTATTTTGTTGTGTTGTCTTATTTGTGGTGTGTTGTGTGATTTGCCGTTGTGTTGTGCACTTCGGGGCTGTGGTTTCTCTTATTTTGTTGTGTTGTCTTATTTGTGGTGTGTTGTGTGATTTGCCGTTGTGTTGTACACTTCGGGGCCGTGTTTTCTCTTTTTGTGTTGTGTTGTGTGATTTGCCATTGTGTTTTGCACTTCAGGGCCACCGTAGAAAACACACCAATACATACTGCATATTAGGGACCCACCCTGAAATAGCTATTCATTATGTTAGTGTTCCAACCATTATTCAACCATTTGTCTGTCTTGACATTTCTGTTTGCAGAGAAGACCACAGGAGCTCAAACTAGGAATGGATGACGAAGAGTTGGACACAGATGAAAAATGCACAATATGTCTGTCCATGCTGGAGGATGGAGAGGATGTGAGGTAAGGGCTACTGAAGGAGCGCTGCACTTGGCTTGCAGTAGCATTGTGCATTTTAATGACTGTCCTCACTGGTTCACACGTGTAGCCACAGGGTCCCTGGCAACCTCTAAAGACCTTTCCTTCTCGTCTTCTGCCACAATTAACGTTACGTATGTCAGTCCCAGATGCATCTTGCTATGAACTATCAGTGTGGAATGTTCACCAACCAACCTAGTGATGTCATAGCTAGCTTAAAAGCAAGATGGCGGCGCGCCAAAATAAAAGCCGTGATACAGGTGTACTGACATGTCGTTTTAAATGATGGGAAATTACTTTACGTTTATTTTTTTCAGGCCAAATCAATTCTATTTAGCTTAACTTTGATTCAAACCCATAAAATGAAACTGTTTCACGTCCACTTTAATGTCACCAGACTGTATTTAGAGACTGGGGACATGTGGATGAGTGTCTTCACTGGCTTTTGCCCTGAAGTGATTTAGGGTCATTAGATGATCTTTTCTTTTCAATATTTAGATCCTTTCAATTCATTGTTCAGATCCTTCACAGAAATCAGTTTTATGTGTGTATTACATTATGTGTATTTAACTCTTGATTCGTCATTAAAGACTAACATTTTCTGTTTCTCTCTCTTCTTCTTCAGGAGATTACCCTGCATGCATCTCTTTCACCAGGCCTGTGTGGACCAGTGGCTGGTCACCAGTAAAAAGTGCCCTATCTGCAGGGTGGACATTGAGACCCAGCTGACGCCTGACAGCTGATGTCTCGTGTAGCTTTCTGTCTGTCAGCCCTGCCCCTCCCCCCTCTGTTCTTTCTCCCTCTCTGGGTGCTTTGCCAAAACCCTCACCATCCTCATCACCTCCAATCTTGCCTTCTGAGCCAGCTGAAGACCATTGGTGGGGAAAAACACAGGCCTGAATAACGTGTCCGTCAGAAACCATTAGTTGAAGAAAAAAAATGTAAAAGAGGATGGATAGCATGGAAAGAAGGAAGAATCTATCTGCATGACGTAACAGTCAGATATAGGAATCTCAGTCAAGTTGCCGAAGGATTTGTGTTCCATTTAGTCGTACAGAGATTAACGTGTCATTGGTCAAAATGTCCCAGCATGCATCTGTAGTGTTGACAGATTTGTACAGTGCATATACCTCCCAATTTTCCCAGGCTGTTCCTTTCAAAAGAGAACCAAAAGCTGTAGCTCTCTGTCTGTCTCTATCTCTCTCTCTCTGTCTCTCTCTCTTGCACTCTATATCTCTTTTTTTAAATGTTAACTGTTAAACCAACATGACACATTTGCAATGCTGCTGTTATTTTGGAATCTAGAAATAGATGATCATTTCTACAGTGTTGCATTTGCTTGTGGTAAATGGGAGTAGAGCCTAATTATTTCTAATTTGATGTAGATGTACAGTACTTTGTGGTCACACCATACCATGGAAAGGATAGGAGCTGAAGGAAACTAGGTACCATTCAGGAGATAGACGGTGATTTTGACATAATTTCACAGGTTTCTAAAGTCATTTCGATTTTACAGTTATATTTTCCTCGACTGGGGAGGTGATGGATTCATGTAATGGTGTCCATGGTGACCACACACACAGAGCTGAGGCGAGCCAATCTGTCTTTTGTGCTTGTGAAAACCGAAACCGAAAAAAAGACTCCAAACGCATGCATAGTAGTGGGTCAGGGCTTTTGTGTTGTGAATGTGAAAGGAAGGTGGGTCTTAGTGGTTGCATCAGAACGGTTTGAAGATCCTCCTTCCAAAAAGAATAGAAAAAAACAAAAAAACAACAAAACAAAAATAAGCAAAAAGCATAATGAAATGATAACATTAAATCACTGTTTCTGGGTGGGTGACTGCATACATAATGGAGGACTGCGTCCTTGTTTGTAGCGTGAACAAACCATGAGTGTTAAATCCCCTTTTGTGATCTACCATACCTTGTTGCCTAGAGGACAAGCACATGTGATTTTAACATAGCAACAACCTACTTCACCTGTATTCGTTAGCACTGTCAGTGTCTGGTATTGCTTGAACCTTTGTATAGACCATTAGCAGTGGAAACAGGTCCGATCTGTATTGTGCATGACAGTTGTGCGTGCCGTTCTTGAAGTAGATTTACAGTTAAAAAAAGGGAAAAAAAAGCCATTTGTTTGATAAAAACCAAACATGTCTTTCTAAGCTATTTTTGGTTCTTACTCTTTTGTTTGTATGTTTGTTGTGATTAATTTTTGTTGTCTTTCTTTAATCATAGTTTCTTTGTTTCTTTTCCTGATCATTTTTGATTATGCCAACATGGACACGAGACAGGTTTTAAAATGTCCTATGTCCATTTTCATCTTTTGTATGACATAGCTGCAATGCTGGAATAATATTTATTGTTGTCTTAATGTAGCTAGCTATTGTTTTGTAAATGCACTATAATATGGGGTTGCCTAATGTGACTGTGAGGGTTTTATTTGTCCCTGCTGATTTCTCTCTCTCTCCCTCTCTCTCTCTCTCTCTCTCTCTCTCTCTCTCTCTCTCTCTCTCTCTCTCTCTCTCTCTCTCTCTCTCTGCCCCTCTCTCTCTGAGCAGTGGTAGAAATAACATGCTTGATGTGCTGCACAGCTGCAGGTTGCTTGGTCCTGAAACAATGCGAAGTCGTATTTATCCTTGGCTTAAAATTAACAAAGATGAATTAATGTCATCTGCCCATTCACATTTGTATCCACCTCTTATTATAACTATTTATCAGCATGTCTTCGTAACGTTGAATAAAAACAACCTTTTTATCATTGTGCACTCTAGTGGACGGGCCCCATGCTGGCCCCCAGAAACCCCCAGCTCTCAGACTATGGTGTTGAATTGTAACTTTGTTTCGGTGGGCAGCCAGGAGGCATTTTGCGTAGGATGTGACTGTGATGGCATTCTTTGTTCTTAGTAAGCGTCCAGTGTTATTGACCTGCTAGCCTTTCCTGTGTGTATGAAGTGTTGTGTCTGAAAGCCTCCCACTGCTCTCATGTCAGCTGTAAGAGAAAAGGGTGCCGCGGCATCCGCTTTGGATCTCCATGTTTTAAAAGGACATAGTTTACACGGGACGTTGTGTGTTGAAATGCCTTAAGTATTTAACAATCATAATTTATTACTAACTATAGACATGATGGGTGCATTTTTTAGTTTTGTGTTTTAACCTGATTATTTATTTATTTAGACATAGTAACACATGTAAAAATACCTCATTATGCATATCTTAAATGGGAGTGCTTTGCATGCAGTTGTATTTTGAAGGCATACAAAATGGGTGTATTGCCATATGTTTATGTGTGGTGCTGTTGATCTTGGTTACATTCCATTCAATGCAACTTCTAAAATTTCCTCTGCCATGAGGTAGTTGTGGACAAACTGCAAAATGGACTGGAAGTGTTTTGCATGTCTCCTGTTTTTGCACTGTCAGCATGGCCAATCGTCTCGCTGGTCCTGGCTTAACAATCCTTTGCTTTTCTGTGCTTTTGGTTTCTGGTTGTGTTTTCTCCTTAGTTTTGTTTGTTTTGCTTGATTTCTTACCAAATTTGTGAAACTACAAAGGTCTATCCTTCTCCTCTGAGGAACTCTTTTTCTTTTGTGATGATTCAGTCACATATCAGTGGGCCATCCTGCCTGGCTTGCCATTAACTCGATACTGTAGCCTAAATGCTTACACAGCTGCTGTTGGCTGTCATCGTGTCTCCTGTGGGAAGTGGTCTGTAGTAGGAGCTTTTACACTGATGAGGATTTTTAGATGTACTACTAGCTGGGTGTTTCATTGGATATGGTTGAGAGGCCAAAAAATGCATCCATCAATAAGTTATACCATTTCAAGTAGGGTTGGTTTCTCCGTTTGATCTTCCTAGTTCATGATTAGTGTCCCTCTCAGAACTCTCTTCATTCCTTAACAAAAGAGCAACTACCCCTTGCAGCAGTACAAGGATCTGATACAAACCGTCTCATGTTTTTGTCAACAAAAGTGCAAGTGATCATTTGTGAAAGATTTTGTTTCTTTTTCGCCACCGAGAATATGAATGAAAGCCCTTTGTATAAAGAAATGGCTTTGTTTGCTTATTTTCTCCACCATACTTTTAGTAGTTCCAGTCATCTAGGACATTATATGGAAATCAAATTGAGGGATTAAAAAAACAGAAACTGCTGCCTCTGTCCTTTCTCGCTACTGTCAGCTTAGTCTTGTAACCAAGTATTGTGGGAAATTTGCTGTGAATCTTGGGGCTGTTCAAGTGAAAAAGCTGCATGTTGACACTAGATAGTACCGCTCGCTAATGTGGAGCTAAACTAGCACTTTTAACTAACTGCAAAATTGTCCCCATTGATATCGATCCGAAAGCTGAACCGTGAGCTTGTGGTTAATGCCGATGATAAGACACTCTATCCAACTATAGGCTATGGTTTTCCAACATGGTTGCCCCCAAGCGTGGAGACCAGAGTCCCAACACAGGGTTCTGGTTCCTAGGGTTTTTATCACCCATAGTAGCCTTAGCATCTCCTTTTCTCCCTGCCGTTGTTTCAGCGATTATTGGACATGAGCAATAGTGTTCTCATCATCCATGAAGCAGAACGAACAGTAGATCTTAAAGCACAAGCTAATGCATGTTTCTCTCAGGATTAAATGTTCACATGGGAATGGATCGATATGTTCAATATTATACCATTTAATATTTCTGATGTTTTTCTGCTGCTGACAAAAAAAGAAAAAGAAAAAAATTGAATAATCTGCCAGTGGAAAGGGGCGTGGCTATCTTTGTACAAGACACTGCTGTTTGCTGTAACTCCGCAATGTTTTATGATCTGAATATTTTATAGATGAAGTAGAATATGTATCAACAATATTGAAGCAATAGCTAAATGATGATCATGTATAAACTAGATGAGTGTATATTACGTACAAAAAAAAAATAGATTCACTTTTGGTGGATTTTGTACTGTATTTATTACTAATGATGCAAAAAGTTGCATAGCTTAACCCAAACTGTTCTTTCTATTTTAATTTCTTGTCTTGTACATGATCTTTTTGTATGTGTTTTTCAAATAAATTGCTTAAAAAACTAATTCATTTGTTGTAAATTATTTGTTGTTTTTTCCATTGTGCACCAAAATGGTCTCTACACCTACTGGGACATGTGTATCTTGAATTCAGTTAATTCTTTACCTGCCTGGTCAGTTCTAACACTACAGTCTAGGAGGACGTTCACATGGCTCTTTGATGTCTGTATGGAAATGATGTTCCAATCAGCTCGCCTGTACATAGTGCTCGAAGAACAAAAGCAAATGCTGTTATTGTCATCATATATCATTGAATAGAAATTAATTACACAATACCTCACATTACAGAGGCCTGTCTAACAAAATGTTTTACTTCCATATTGTAGAATAGGCAGTTTGCGGAACTGAAAAAACTGAAGTACCTAAAGCAGTATTCAATTAAAAAACTGAAGTACCTAAAGTAATGTTTGATTAAAAAACTGAAGTGTTCAAGTCTGTATTAAAAATGGCATTGTGGGCACTTTTTTGGGCCATTACAAATGCATTGCAGTGAAATGGCGTTCCTGTACTGTACACTGGTTTTAACATCCCCTAGACTGGCTGCCTGAGACACGTGAGACTTCAAAGTTCTTCAACCCAGTTTAAAAAAACAAACAAACAAACAAAAAAACTTAAGTGGAGATGTTTGTAAAAACACATTTAAATAAAAATGTAAAAATAAGATATTTGACCATCAAATGAAAGTTT
This sequence comes from Sardina pilchardus, assembly GCF_963854185.1. NCBI lineage: Eukaryota > Metazoa > Chordata > Actinopteri > Clupeiformes > Clupeidae > Sardina > Sardina pilchardus. The sequence continues at coordinate 33,438,551 of NC_085001.1, forward strand.
TTTTTACATACAGATCCAAGCCTCTGTCCAGTTCAGCTGCATTCCATGTGATCCTCTGTCGGTGTTCAGTGTCAGTACCTGGGATACAGCACTCTCTGGATCTGCCCGTCCGCTTTAGTGGTATCCAGCCACTTGCCACACATGAAAATGGTGGTCACCCAGTTGGCAGTGTTGGTGATTTCCACACACTCGAGGTACCAGCCCGGCTTGGTGCCGGTGTTGTCGTGCTCCACGCGCACCCTCAGCAGCTCCCCCAGGTCCAGCATCTCCAGCATGAACCGGTCGGTGTTGCCCCGTTCAAACAGGTTCCGGAACTTCTGCTTCAAGGCCCGTTTGCCCGAGTCCCCGTTGACGCCGTAGACCGTGACGAAGACGTTGGCATCGGTGCCCCCACCCTTTATGTCACCTGTGATGACGATGATCTCATACTTCACTGGCACCAGGCTACGCACCTTACTGGCAAAACTCTCCACGGACTTGGTACATTCAAAGGTCATAAAATCATCCTTTTTGGCAGAGAGGGGGATCTGTGCATCGCAGTAAAATGTGTTCCTGTGCAGGGAACATAGTAGCATGGAACTGTCTTAATGGTCATAATTGATATTATACACATTAACCTCCACCTGATATTAATGAGTCTGACAGTATTTTCTCACACTGTGACCCACTAATTGCCAATTAACAATTCTATAGACATTTCTGGGTGGCCTCATGTCAAAGTCCTATAATTACTTACTGATTTCCAAGCTCTTTTTCAGTGACCACCACCTCCAAAACATGCCAGAAAGACTCTGATTTCACCTTCTTGCCATCCTTGGTGATGTGGCCTAGGCAAATGCCTACAATTTCACCAACATTTTTGGAGGAGAACTCGAAAGTGTCTGTGGCACCTCTGTAGATAGACAGTAAGAGGGAGTTAGAGAAGGGGGAAACTTGCCTCTTCTGGAATCTTCTCAGAACGTGCGCATAAACCAACACACCTCAGGAATTTCTTTTTCTTGTTCTCCATCATCAGCTCTTTGGAGCGGCCTTTTTTCCCTTCCAGCACAATCCAGACATTCTCCTTCGTATCTGCATTATCAGTGCTGGCTGTTGTAATGGCAATTTCATATTCTTTGGGAACAAATAACGAACATTGATAAATAAATGAAGTTGTTATAACTTATCACTGCTTCACCATGATATAGTATATATGTACATGCACATGTAATTTAAGAGCATTAATTTATATTGATACATCAGCAGTACATTTGATTACTTTAAAAAGCAAGCCTGCATGTCAAGAACACTAAAGTCAGGTACACATTAGCAACAGGGATATAGACGTACTGGTTTTCTCATTGAGGTCCAGGTTGTCGTTGTTGGCACATGCCATCTCCCGCATGATCTGCCCATCGTCTTCATTCTTGGCCAGCCAGCGGTCACAAGGGAAGCGGAATGTCTCGCCCATCAGCTCGTCCTTCACATCGATATACTCCAGATGCCAGGCCGCCGCAGGCCCTATATAGAGCACGCACTAGAGTTGGCAGAGGACTGGCTTTGCTCAAGACTTTGAAGTGCATGTACTGATGCCATTCAATCTGTATTTAACAACATACACATGTACGAGCCTCTCTCTGTGCTAACATCTTGATGAGAATCTATCTCATCAAGAAGAAGGGAGAACTCACCCTTGTTGTCGTGCCAAACGCGAACTTTTGACAAGTCTCCCAAACTAAAGATTTCGGTGAAGCGGAATATATCCACCTGTTTGCGCTCAAACTTGTTCCTGTTGCTGCACTCCTTCAGCGCCAGGGTCCCAGTGTCCCCGTTCTCTCCAAAAATGATCAGGAATACGTTAGCGTCCGTCCCTGCGCCTGGGTTTACAAATAGAGCCAATATGCCTGCTGAGTACCCATTATGCTAGAACAGCCCATCCTTCAGACAGAGGCCATCAGGGGCAGCTGACACACTGTTCTCCACAGAGGATAATGGTTACAGAAATAGCAGCAGTCGCCACCCCTAACGGAGTACATGAAACACACCAGTTCGGCTATTTCTCTGTCCCCTGTATCCTACAATGCCTCTCTCTTCATCTGAATTCTTTAAAAATCAGTTCACAGTAATAACCTTGTATCCTTGTGTCCTTGTAACATTAGGCAAGAGTAATGATGATAAGGATGAAAGTATTTACCAGACTTCTGAGACAACAGTCTCAGATTTTTTCAATATTTAATTCAACATTAAAATTAATTATACTCTAGCATCACAACCAGTGTGTAGAATCAAGGCCAGGCCATTCATAAAAATGTCCTGGGTTTTGTGGTCATGGCCCTCCCTTTATCTGCGATGTTCCTCATTTACCTGAGGCGTCACTGGTCTTGACGGTGACAATGTAGGTGGTCATCTCCACCATGTCCTCCTCGTCCACCACAGCTGCTAACTCACACACGCTCGTTCTCTTTGGCCCTTTGGTCTTAGACAGCCAGTTCTCATAGGTGAAGACAGACACCTCCTCGGTTATAGTGTCACGCATGATAATCTGAATGATGTGAGAGAGCAGGAATCCTTTAAAACATCACTGTGAACACTCTGAGTGCAACAATTCTCCATTGGAGACCATAAAGAACAGAAGAGGAGGGTTAATAAAGTCAACTTTAAACAAGCATATACTGTATTTGCGGTGCTAGCCTTTTCAGTTCTAGATAGTAAGTAGGCATCAAAAACAGAATCTCCCTTATCCTTTACGTCAGAACAAACCTGATCAAGAAACCAGTCTGGACGACTCCCTGTGCCATCAATACGAACCCTCATCTTTTTCAGAGGAGCGATGTCATCAATCTCCAGGTTGAAAGTATCCTCTTGACCTCTTTCAAACCTGAAGTATGATAGAGGATGCCATCCAATCTTAAATTAGCATGCAATTCTAAAAGCTTCTAGAAGCTAAACATTTTTACTGAAATGTGCATTTTATCTTGCATTGTCATAATTTCCCATATATTGACATGTGTAATTAGTGTGTGTAATTAGTGAGTGTGTGTGTATGTGTGTGTGTGTGTGTGTGTGTGTGTGTGTGTGTGTGTGTGTGTGTGTGTGTGTGTGTGTGTGTGTGTGTGTGTGTGTGTGAGTGTGTGTGTGTGTGTGTGTGTGATTAGTGTGTGTGTGTGTGATTAGTGTGTGTGTGTGCGTACCTGTCCTCATTCTTAGGCAGTAAGTGCTCCTCAGTGCACCCATTAGCCCCAAACACAATAATGTAGATGTTGGTGTCAGTCCCAGCATCCTGTGTGTCTCCTGTGACAACCGTAACCTCATACACCATCTGAAGAAGAAGGCCCAGTTGAGGATTCTACCTTCACTTTCATATCAAAGTATGCTTCAGATCTCTATTGCACTAGTTTGAGCCATTAGCCAGTGCCCTCATAAGATCAAGGGGTTTCAACCACACCTTCATGATTACCTGGTCACACCTATGTAGGTCTTTGTAACCACCCCATGAGTTAAAACAGGTGTTGTGGAACAATGATGTCTCATTACAGCCTGTTCAAACATTCATTCCAAAGGCCGTAAAGGACCCAGTGACCTGAAAGGACTTGAAGGATCTCTTACAGGTAAGTAATTTTATCATGCCCTCACCACTGACCATATTAAGGCTGAGTGACTGGGCCAATAAGATCCTACTTAGTTCAAGTAATCTCACAAACAATCTAAACAAACGAACGCAATGTGCACACTCGCCTTTCGTATAATACTGATGGCAGTGGCATCGAGTACGTTGAAGACTCTGGCTGTGAGCCCATCTCCTCGGTCCTTGGCGAGCCAGCACTTACACTGGAAGATATATTTGATCCCTCTGGTTGGCACGGCGACAGACAGCTCATCCACCAACCAGCAGCTCTCGGGTGTCGCTCCATTGTGTCCTAGCTGTCAGGAAGCAAACGAGCCCAAATCACTACCTACTCTCACACAGCTATTCTGACTATCAGTGGTGCACTCCACGCGTAGAGCTTTTAGATTGCAGCAGGACAACAGTTCTCAAGAAATACGCTGTACACACAATAATGTCAAATCACCACAATGGTTTTATCACTGTGCTTCATTTGGAAGAACGGTATTAGTCTAAATTAGCCAGCCTGTGTCGATTGTGTCGATTTTTAAGTTAAGATTATACAACCTACCCATGTCTCCATATTCATGGGGTTCATCAGGTCCTTTTCCACAAGTGTATAAAAATCAAGCGCCTTGATTATGAATGCAGACTGCATGGTGCTTGATTAATACACCTGTGGAAAGGGACCTGATGAAACCCATTTCAGGGCATCGGGTCTTAAAGTCTTCAACTGGAAAATTCTCATCTGCTTCTCATTTGCTTGTACTGTATGTGTGTGTGTTTTACACTTAAACTAAGCATAGGATGTGAATTTGTGTTGGACAGGAAAATCACCTGTATTTTTATTCCAAAAAAAAAAAAAAAAAAAAAAATATATATATATATATAAACCTGTTGATGTATAGAGGTGTTTATGTGTGTTCAGTACCTCCACACGTTTGATTTGGCCCACGTCAAGGCCGTAGGACTGAAAGTGATCCATGCTGCCCGAGGCAAAGCACTTCTTCTCCTCGGGCAGGTCCAGCCACATCCTGTCCGTCTCCAGGTCCCCGGGGCCCATGATGATGACATACACGCGGCTGGTGGTGCTGGCGTCGCGGTCCAGTCCCGTGGACACCGTGAAGTCATAGGGGATCACTGTGAACAACATGGCCGCCCGCCACCACACCAGTCAATACATGCTGTGTGTTCACGCCACCTTTAATGGCTTCAGGCTCAAGAGGGGAACACAATCTTTTATAACAACAGGAAAAGAGAGGACATAATGAATAGTATGAATAATATGAATGTGTGAATTCCAATGGCACAGTACAGTACAGAACAGTGATATGTATCTCTGAAAGCTCCTAACACAGCCAGTGGTCATTTTCAGACCATGTCCATCCATCCTCCCTCGGTCTCCCAGGTTACCTGGCCCCTCCTCTACTGCTACTGCTTTCTTCTTCTTCTTCTTTTTATTCATGTTGCTGTCCAGACTCTTCATTGTAGTTTTGGAGCTGCTCTTGGAGTTCCTCTCTCCCTCATAGCCCTGATGGTGTAGAGGAGTGGTTACAGAAAGACCAACACCATGGAATCAGCAGTCAGTCAGTATCTATGTACATTCCCATACAGTATCTGTTTATGTAGAAATATATGGTCAAATCCCTGATTTTCACTCACATTGCTACAATGATAGATTTTGCAATGTAGGCCAAATATATCTCGATGGCATATTTCAGTTGATAGTCAAACCAATGGCTAAACTCTGGGTACATGGTGTCATCACTACAGTTGAGCCTGGCTCTTTGGCGTTGTGGTCAAGCTCCAGGTTTAGTACCCTGGAGACCCAGGTGTGAGGCTGCTCGCTCCCTGTGCTACATTATTACCTTCACATAAAAGGTCCTTTCGATGCGCTTATCCTCCTTCTTCTTGGAGAGCCAGCGCTCACACAGGAACATGTAGACCTCGTCAGTGTCTATGTCCACCACCTCCACCTGATCCAGGTACCAGTCCGCGCCCAGCATAGAGTTGTCATGGCGAATCTTAATCTTGAACACCTGGCCAAGGTCCACTGCCTCAATGGAGAACTTGTCCACCTGCAGGCAGAATCAGAGAACATGCCTTTTTGACTTCATAATCTCTGTTCTATGCTCTTGTTTTGGGTCCAGGTTTATTCTAGGAAGTCTAACTAGCCTGCATGCTTTTAGTTACTATACACGCAGTATTCACACAACAAGCACTGCGCACAACAGGAAGGACAGGGCCAATGAAACATGGCTGTGAAGAAGCAGGAATATGAATGCAACACATAACAACCTTTTGCACTCTCTTCAAAATGCTGTCGTTCTATGCCCCAACCTCCCCTCGACTTAGAGGCTGGGAACACTGTCATTTGACCAAATCAGTTTGTTTCATTGAAAGCCAAAACCACGGAGCTTTGCAGCTCAATAGGATTATGTGTCAGGTGGATATGACTGGATTTAAGGTTATGGACTGGAGGGTAAAAATGACCCCAAAAGATCCTGTGAAAGGCATAATCAGCCCACCCAACTACTCCTTACTGACAGCGTGATCGAACGTACCGCTCCTCTCTCAAACTTGTTACTGTTGGTCTCAGACTTGCGGAGTCTGCGTTCCCCAGTGTCACCCAAGTCCCCGTAGATGGTGAGGAAGACGTTGGCATCTGTTCCAGCTCCGTGTATGTCGCCGGTCCGGACCGAGATGTTGTACGTGTGGGCTAGATGAGGCCGGCGTGGAGCACAAATGAGCACATTGTTTAATATACATGTAGCATGAAGACTATGTGCCTTTGTTGTCTATTACCATGCTTAACGTAGTATATTAAATACAAGTTAAAGGAACACTTCACCGTTGGGCTAGCTAAGTGCTATCAAAGTTGCGCCGCGTGCCAGAGCCAGTGAGTGCACGCATTGAAACGTAAGAGGCATGTATCAACTCGTCTTCATTAAGCGAATAACGTAGTTTAATATGAAAAAACGGTGAAGTGTTCCTTTAATAACAGCTTGATTCATTTGCACTAGGCTCAAATCATTTGTGAGCTAAGCTTTAACGCTGAGACTAAATGAGGGGGGTCTGAGGTGTGAGTGGCACGTACTCTCCAGCGCATCATCCACCTCCGTCTCGGTGACCTTCAGCGTTCCGTCTCTCAGCAGCTTCTCTGTGATGATGTCAGAGGGCACCAGCTCTCGCACAGTCTCCCCATCGTCCTCGGACCGTGCCAACCAACGCTCACACGGAAAGATGATGGTCTCTGAGCCCTGACAGGAAAGGGTATAGGAATACACCAACCGAACTTTACATATTTACATACAGTCACTTTATATGTTTATATGACATGTTTGCACATATGGGCTTTTTACATAAAGAGCAGACCCCACTAAGCTTACTGATGAAGCATTAGGCTAACCTGTACCCCATACTCCTGCACAGTAACAATGTAGCCTACTATTGCTGTGATACAGCATACTCTGTTGAGCAAACAAACCTTCCCCTTCCTCAGTAGTCGTCTGATCTCCACTCTGTCCAGATGCCAGCCAGGGTTTGTTCCTCTGTTGTCATGGCCTATGCGGATCTTCTCAATTACATCCCCCACATCTTCTAACTGTGTGGATGGAGGTTGTCTCATGTTGTAAAATTGTATTTTTAGTCATATAAGCTACATTTAGTCGTATTTCGATAAAGATATCTTAAAAGCATGGAAAGTGTTGAGTTATAATAATATATAAAGCCACATTTAAAATGTCATTTATTTTAGATTTTAAAGAAATCCAATCCTCTGTATAACTCCATATTCAGACTTTTCGGTTGAGTACAGTGAAGAGTGAAGAGATGGTATTTGCCAGATTATGAAGTGTGGAGTGTGAGAGCATCTCAAAAAACATGAGACATACTCCTAAGAAGGTCCATGCCAAGTTACTTTTACCCTGAAAATGTGAGCACAGCTCACTAACCTCCACAATGAACATATCTTCAGCTCCCCTCTCAAAGAACAGGCGCCTCTCTCTCTCGTTGACACAGAGGTGTTTCTGCAGTGTACATACAGCTTTGCTGCCATAGAGAACGATGAAGACGTCCGCATCAGTGCCCGCCCCAAACACATCACTGGTGAACGTTTTAATCTCGTATGGGACAACTGGGATTTAAAAGAGCCATTGTTATTAGGAACCAATAAGGGAGCATAGCACACAGAACAAAGCCTATCCTGAAAAATGATTGAGTTAATAAATATAAAGGTATAGCTTCATATTGTGATATAATGATCAATATGATTCTTAATATTTGAATATAATGATCAATATACTATATGTTACTAATGGCTGAGGCCTGTGTTCTTACAGGGGACGTAATACTCCGTCTGGAGATCTGCAGGGTACAGGTCTCTCACGATGGCTCCATCATCCTCCCCTGGGTCAAGCCAGCGTCCACATGGGAAACGGAGTCTCTGGCCCTGGGAAGGCGCGTTGATCTCCACCCAGTCCAGAAACCAGCCAGATGACCCCCCTGAGTGAGTCAGGGGTCAGGGGTCAGACACACGTCACCACAGACACAATTCACTTTTAGCTAAAACATTTATCAATTAGAGACGTTCAGCTCTCCATCAAAACTCAGACCCCTGAACTGTTCTAAAATAAAACCTCAAGCAATGTCTGGTTTGCTACGTGCTTCTTTGACAAAGACTGACCTCTGTCTGACAAATGAGTGCCACACCTACCTGAATTGTCATGGCCAATCCGCACCTTCTTCAGCTCTCCAAGGTCCACAGCCTCCACAGTGAACTCCTCAATCATGCCCTGCTCGAATTTGTTCTTGTGGAGCTTACAGGCTTTCAAGTTGATTATACCTGGGGCATGAATAGAACAATAAACACATCACCAACACTACATTGTTTTGCTATGGCCGCACATGGACTGGCATCGCCGCTGCAATTACGTCACTGACATAAAAAAGTTACAAGGAACTGAGACCAATGACAGAATGATATGGTTCATATATTTCACCGAAGTTAAATGATGCTACTGTTTGAGTTTACCAGTGTCATCCTTCTCCCCATACAATATGGCAAAGACGTTGGCATCAGTTCCTGCATACTTCTTATCTCCAGTCTTGACCCGCATGGTATATGTTGTTGACATAGCTATAAATAAAGAAAGACATCAAACATATGAAATGGAGATCAAATGGAATCTCATCATGTCAGTGCTCTAGATCCTGGTCATCACCTTTCTGCTCCAGCCCGAGCTTAGCTTCGCCTCCTTCATCATCATCCTCATTCTTCCTCATGAAAGCCTCGTCCACTGGAACCAACTCTCTTGCTATTTGTCCATCATCCTCATCAATGGCCAGCCAGCGGTTGCAGGGGAAGTAGTACCTGCATAAATGGGCGATGAGCGACTGTGACAAACTGACAGGCCATGTCTTCAAATATCTTCTGGCATCATTATAAAAAAATCTGTGGTCGTTAAAATGTAAATAGTCTGAATACTTTTTGAATGCACTGTAATTTACATTGAAACAAATATCATTATTATCAATGGAATCTTATGATGCATTCATAATCATCCATGTTAGACTGAGCGAATTAGGGTTGAAGGTGGAAGTAAATATAGCGAAAGGATATTTGGTATCAATCGAACCGTAATTTTATGTAGATAAGGCATTAAAGATCATGGGGTCACAGGTAGAGGTTAAAGGTCATGAGGCTATAGCTGGCTGAGGCATAGAATCAACCATCTGAATTGACATTACAAAAGATTAAGACATTTGTTTCAACTTTATTTGCTGTATAAAAACAGTTGTTTCAAACTCCACATCTTTTTTTAGTATTTTATTATAATTACCTATTTGAAACCAAGGGAAATCAAAATAATTTGCTGTTTAAAAAATGCTAACATCTGTGTGAATACCTGTTTTAAAAGAACTGTTTCAGTTCATAAATGATATTGGAGTAAAAACACAAAGTACTATTACAAATCTTCAGTACATAAATAACGACATTGTAATTCATTTAGACAAGCTGAGTAGCAGAAGTTATAGATTACAATTAAATCCCATTTTTTAAAAGAGGTTAAAACATTCATACTAAATTATATTATTGATATCTACTGTCAAAATCTTCCAAACTATTTAGATATTATTTTTTGCCCATCCTTAACTTCAACTGAACAGATAACAAAGGTGGTCTGTTCCCAAAATGCAACAGCCCCAGTCAACATGTTCTCAAAGATATCACACACATATAAAGCCTTACTGAAATGTAATCTTGAAATAAAATACAACTAAATGACAGTGGCACTAAAGGCTATACTGTTGTGGTCATGTTGCCATTTAATTGTTTATTGGTGCCATAAACCATCAAACAACAACACATTAATCCTATGCATAGATTCTAACCCTTTGCAGAATGCATGCTCTAATTTCAGCATTCCAGTACTGATGGCATACAGTCTGCAAAAGGAAGTCCTATTTGGTAACACTTTACAATAAGGGTACATGAATTCTCATGAACTAATGCATGAATTAATGCATGAATTACGCATTAGTTAATCCATTAATATATCATGAGTCATTATGACTTAGCATGAATTCACTGATTGTCATTAATGAATTAATACATAAATAACTCATCATCTTAAGCATTAAGTACGGTTGGCACATCATCATGAATCATGATTAATTAAGCATGATCATGATGACTTTTTGTCAGACAAAATTTTGGACATCACTGTCATGGAGAAAAAAGAAAAGTAATTACACATGAACACATACAAAGTTGTAGGATCGAGTGGACCTACTGGCTGGCAAAGCGCCACAGCAAAGGCCCTCTAGGACGCTTAAGAAAAGACATCCGCACCCAGTTCCCCTGCTAAAGATGTTCTGCCCTATTATTTTGAGCATTTATTCGTTTTCACTATAACTTTAAATAAGTTTATAGGTTTAAACCTTTAATTTGAACCTTGGATTGTTTCTTTCATTGTTCGTGTGCTACAACTTTGTATGAAAAGTAGTGTTTTGATGTGTGTAGGATTCATGCACTGATGCGCCTGTTGGCAGGAATTAAAAATAACAAATTAAATATCAGTTTCTTCATTGTTAATAACACTATTAATTAATTCATTAATGACAATCAGTGAATTCATGTTAAGTCATAATGATTCATGATATATTAATGGATTAACTAATGCGTAATTCATGCATTAATTCATGCATTAGTTCATGAGAATTCATGTACCCTTATTATAAAGTGTTACCCATTATGATTTTTGTTGGAAGCAGGAGCAAATGTGTACAATCCTGGTTGTGCAATAAGGTCATTGTGAAGTAAGGGATAATGTATAGAATGCTGGTCATTATCGGGAAAATAAGTACCGACAGGGCAAACAGGGCCCTGACGCGAAGCGGAGGTCCTCTATCAAGAAATGACCGGTAGAACTTTCGGAAATCCCATTCAAGTCAATGGAGCATTCTACTTGCATTGTGAAGAGCTGTATAATAATATAATATAATCTTCCGTTTTACGTCTATCAGTCCAGTTGCTACAGCATCAGGGGGTCACACAAATAAGCACACCAAGTTTGAAGAATATCTTTCAATTGGCTTAGGAGATATCAGCTATTTTCAAGATGTGGTACTATACGTTTTTGGCCCAAAAGTCATAGTACCATGCTCCATTCAAAGCCCTATAGTTTTTTTTTCGGTACAAATCTGTGCTGTAGGCACCAAAAATTCTTAATCTACAGAAAATTACGATTAAAATGATACCAAATATGCTTTCGCTATATTTACTTCCACCTTTGACCCTTTTCTAGGCTAATTCGCTCAGACTATGTGATTTCCTCCACTGGCCAGAACAGGAAGCCTGCAATGCTGTGGGAAGTGAGAGGAGCATTGCTACATACGTGGTCTCGTCTTTGGTGTCCACAATCTCCACCCTGTCCAGGTACCAGGCCGCGTTGGGGCCAGTGTCATCATGACGGATCCTTAGCTTCCTCAGTGGACCCAGCTCCACAGCTGTGATGGAGAATACATCCTCCTGCGGATGTCCACACGCACACGCACACGCACACACACACACACACACACACACACACACACACACTTTAAGAGCATTTTCGCTTGTGGCTGTATAATTAGGATATACCCAAAGGGATAGTTTAGCAATTGGATTGAATTATGCATGTGTTGGGATGACCAGATGAGTAAAAGTATACCTCCACATCAACATGGCTACTATCAAGTTCTCAAAGGTTCAAGGAACTTCAGAAACACTGGCAAAGAGTGATGGGCCACAGGTTCTTTTCATCGCATCTCTGTGTAATCTGAAACTCCTACCTGTCCACTCTCAAACTTGTTCAGGTAGTTGGACTTCCTGAGGAAGCGTTCCCCTGTGTCTCCGTTCTCCCCGTAAATATTGACGTAAACGTTGGCGTCTGTTCCAGCGCCCCACATGCTGCCAGTGAACACGCTGACTTCGTATGTGTTCTCTTAAACAGACACAAAGGTACCAACACTTCACACAATCATACAGAAGGGACCATTTCAATTAAGATGAAATTAATGAGAAGAAAAGGTTAAATATCAGCTAAAAAAAGGAAAATCAGAAAATGCTATATGATTATTCTAGAGGATGAACACATGGGGACTTTGACAATTAAAAGTAAGTTGTAAATTAGACCACAATGTCTAGCATATGGACAGTAAACCACATACAATGAAATTTCATCATGAACCCCGTTTGCCTTTAAAGATACTTTGAAAAGGTGGTCCCCCCTAATTGCAATTGATATACTTGCTTATTTTCCTCCATTATCACATGTTTTATAGTTTCAATGTTTGTGTGAATGATGCCCATATCTGAGAATTATGACTTCATGCTGTCACTAATATGTCATGGTAGTTGTTCTAAGCACCATATACGTAATCTGTTTATTTTCATGGCTTCCATTAAATATGAAATGTTATGGAATATTTGGGAAAATTACCTTCAAGGTCCTCGGCATCCTCAGGGAGCAGCTCCACTACGATCTCTCCGTCCTCCTCGTCTGTGGCCAGCCAGCGGTCACAGGGGAATGAGTAGGTCAGCACGATCTCCTGCAGCTCCTGTGCGTCCTCATCCTCCTCATCCTCTTCTCCCTTCTTCTTTTTCTTCTTCTTTTTCTTGTCCTCCTTCTTCTCTTTTGGTGCCATGCCCATCACCAGCCGCTTGACCTCCACCTTGTCCAGGAACCAGCCGCTGCCCATTCCTGAGCCATCGTGACCGATGCGGATCTTGAAGATCTTACCCACGTCTGCCGCCTCAATCTGAAGGGAAGACAGAAGCAATCAGCTCATCTGACTTTAAGAAATGTAGCATTTGAAAAAGTGACAAGTGGCAAAGTGGATTTTACATTCAGATTTTTCTTTTGCTTGCCGTGATCATGATTTTCCCATTTCAAAATTGCTCATGATACAACGTTTTTGCATTCTTGCTTAGAATAACAACACAGCCAATATAAAATAATGCCAGGACACTCCGTTTCTTAAATAAACCAAAAAGGGAACTAGACAAACACATTGACCCCATTACCTTGAAGATCTCTGTCGTCCCCCTCTCATAGTTATTGGACCTGCTCTGTAACGAAAGCAGTTCTGTTTTGCCTTGGTCCCCATACATCTGGAGAAAGACATTGGCATTGGTGCCAGCAGCAAAGACATCACCAGTGACAACTGTGACCTCATAGTTTATCACTGGAACAAAAAAACACAATCGTGCCAACAATAATCTTTCAACTCGAAAAGATCAGATTAAAGACAAACATTGGTATTATCACAAAATTACAAGGGACATGTGATTCTAACTGCAGCAATAGATTTATAACCTATGGCTGCCTTTGAATGCCTTATAACATTTTTTAAAAACTTTGTTTTCAACATATAATCAAGGTATTCAGGATATATTTTAAATATTTTAAAACAAGAATCATGCAAAATCAGCTATTACTTACATTTATCCAGTTCCAGAATCTCGCTGGGGTAGATCTCCACCTCTGTCTTCCCATCGGCCTCGCCCTGGCTGAGCCAGCGGTGGCTGGGGAACATGTACTGATATCCGTGCACCGGTACCATGATCTGGACACTGTCCAGAAACCAGCCCGCTCGCATGCCCTCATTGGTGTGACCAATCATTAGTCGGTTTATCTGACACACCAGGACAGCAGTTTTAAACAACATGTTTGAGGGCTGGTTGTGAACAACATGTGCTGTCATGTGTTTACAAAAGCAACTATAAGTGTGAGCTGAGTACTAAAAGGAATAGATGAACATACTTGTCCAATGTCAAAAGTGTCCACGGTGAAGATGTCAACTCGGCCCGTCTCAAAGTAGTTTCCCAAGTTGTTGTCAGAGACGACCAGCATCATCCTGCTGGTGTCCCCTTTCTCTCCATACAGCTTCACAAACACTTTGGAGTCGGAGCTGGCCCCATTGATGTTGCCTGTCTTTATGGCTATGTGATAGCTGACATCTACAAGCAGATGGACACAGGTCACACACCTGCTGATACGTTGACACTCACTCGTAGCCTATACGGCACTGCACTCTTTAATGAAACCTCATAACATGAGGACTTGTGTTGTACTGTATGTTCACTGCTATTTTAAGAAGCATTCTTCATAATATTCACTAGCACAGAGCACAGCTCATTTGCATCTTATATTACTTTCAGAAAATGTTATTACTGTATTTGTTATGCATTAGTATTATTAATGCCATTATAGAGGCATTTATTCACAGTACTTACTGTACAGCCGCTGACCATCGGCAAATGGAACTAGCTCACGAACAATCTGTCCATCATCTTCATTGCGGTCAAACCATCTGAAATAATCAGATCCATGCAGTAGCATGTAATAATCTGAAATTGGATGCCACTGTTGTCACTCTGATCTGATTCTTTCAAACATCTCCTCTGAGTTTGACATCCACCTCTGATTTTTCTAATCTCACCTGTCGCAGGGGAATATCACCGCCTCACTCTCCGTCTTGCCTTCCTCCCTCACTAAAACTTTGTCAAGGAACCAGCCACAGCCACCTCCACGCCCATCATGGCCAATTCGAACCCTCCTCACTCTACCGAGGGACACTGCCTCGATTATGAACTCATCTGCCTACGAAGGAACGCCACAGCAACAGTTTTGATTAGTCAACCACAGTTCATGATCACAGTTATCTTTCTAAAGCCTTCTGGATTGCTTAATTAAATATGTCCCAAAGCATCTCATATTGGATACTTCACAGGACAGTAGATGAGAAGAATGCCCTCCAGTACTGGTGAGATGTAAACAAACTAAGAGGCACACCTGGAAGTTGGCATACAAAAGATAGTGGCAGCTAAATCAGTACTAAGATCCAGAAAGTCACCAGAATCAACAATCAGAAGGAAATAATTGTCATAGTTAATAAAGTCGAATAAAGCCCCTTTTGCGATCGAACAATCCAGCATGCATCTCACTGTTACTCACATTGGCTTTCTCAAACTTGTTAACATTGTTCTTGCAGTTGACAAGGGCCCGGTCCCCACTGTCACCCAGATCTCCAATGAGGCAAAGGAAGACAGAGGCATCTGTGCCACTGCCACCAACATCCCCAGTGCACACGGTCACTCTGTATTTAATCACTGAAACAAACAAAAATCTTGATGTTTGACACCCTGATCATTTCATCATCTTCCATAACGCTGATTTATGCTGTCTACAATCTGTGCATCCTCACATGGAAGTGACTCAGATACTTCATCTCCTGATGCAGGAAGCTCTCGTACAACCTCATTATCATCTTCGTTAGTGTCCAACCAGCGCTCGCATGGGAATTTATACAACTCTTTGGTCAAAGTTTTCATCAGAGATACCTGAGAAAGAGAGGACGTTTCAGACTATGTGACAAGGAATGTCAGTTATCTCAGAACGTGACCTGGAATCTGTCATTTATTTCAGTGATGTGGCACAGGACAACTATGATACAGTTACAAGTTAAAACCACAGCTCTATGATCTTCAGAAGGTAATTTGGTGACACTGAATATGTGACCTACACAGCTTGGTTTGAACCTTCACCATGCAATGAAACTATTATGCACATATTGTGGAATTGATGTACAATGTTCCTTTGGAATCTTGTTGAGAAATATATATCTCAAATAATCAGAAATGCTGACCAGACTATATGATCATACAACCAAAGTTACATTCACAACAAAGTTACATTCACATATAGCATAGAGCAACCCAAGGTTAGGTGATAGAACGTTGTGTTACGTTGCTTACACAGAGAGAACTTGTTTGACAAGACATGAGGTGTTAAATACATTCACCTTCTTTAAATGCCATCCTGCGAATGGATTCCGCTTTTCATGCCAAAGACGGACTTTTGTCAGTTTCCCAAGATCTGGAAGTTCCACCTGTGAAAAGAGTTAATGTATTCTACAAGTTGGACTATTCCACAGGATCACAAGAGTGTTTCAGAACCCATAACTTAACTCAAACTATAATTGGGGAAAAGTTTGAGGGAAAAAGCTAAAAAATAAAATAAACAATTTGCAGGGTTTACTATAAATTTATCCAGCTGGCCCTGTTCAAAGTTGTCAGTCTTGTTGTCTAGCTTCATTGCGTCTGATTTTCCTTTCACTCCATAGATCTGGAAGAACACAGTTGCATCTGTCCCTGCCCCAGGCAGATCAGACGTCCAGATCCACAGTGACCAAGGGTGCTCTGCCAGATGGGAGATGAAGTTACAACGAGACAATTAGCAACGGTATTGTCTCACTCAATGTGTCATTCAACCAGTGGTGGAATAGTTTATAATGTAATTTCATTCTGTACTCGTCATCTCTGCTGACATGGCCGAGGTCTTTTCAAAGTGTAGGAGGACATCTATTAAGATTGTATGCCATTTAATGGCCCTCTGAGCAGTAGGCTAATTGGTGCAGCATTCACTTCAGTTTAACATGAGTAAAGTCAAAAACAAGAGGTGTATTAGGCTTTAGGTGACCTACTTTTCTGTCTCTTCTGCCGCAGGGAAACCATCTCATAGAGCTCCCTCTCAATTAAACCATCGCCTTCGTCCTCATCTAGCCATTTACAACAGGGGAAGGTCTGTTCAATGCCTGTGAAGGGACAAAACACCACCACCTGCAGAGGAGCAGAGAAAATAGGTGAGTGTTCACAGATGGTCATATGACTACTATGCCCAGTATGACAGCAGGTACAGTGAAACATGCAGTTGGTATTGTGAGAAGCACAGTCCTGCCTGCCTCTGATTCAAACATACATGCTAGCATGATAGCTAGCATACCAACATCCCATAGGCTATGCACTATAATGAAGCTAAAAACCATGGGGTGCAGTGTTTGTCCATGGTTACTTTGAGATTATTTCTTAAATTCAAGGGGTTGGAATTTTGGACATAGGACCCCGCTGGAGTGATATTTATCAGTGGAGACCGTAATTCAGCACATTTCATCCAGTCCTTCTAGTTCGCTGATGCTAGCTAGTGCAAGTCAACGGTATGTGCTAGCCTGCCACTAAAAACAGTCTTACCCACTCCACAATACACTCGAGCATATTCCAATGACGATGATGAGGTTAGATAGATAGATAGATAGATAGATAGATAGATAGATAGATAGATAGATAGATAGATAGATACTTAGCCTACTTTATTGATCCCCAAGGGGCCTTATCATAGGTGAAAAAGATGAATCATAACTAGAAAATATACAGTAATTTCCAGGAAATTATTAGTGCATGAAAATGCATATTTGCATAAAATGCAAAACAAACTTTTATTTAGAAACAGTTGTGGGCAGAGGAAACCATTGGCAGGAATCTAGTTACAGTGCATGAAAATGCACTGTACTGTTCTTCCTATGCTTCTTCTTCTTATTATTCCGCTGATCAAATTCATTTTTTCTATTCAGCTTGAACCGTTTAACCTAGAAACTTCATTCAAACGTTGCAACGTAGGTCTTCAATAGGGGCATGCTGCTATGTATTTTTCAACTTTGTAACTTTTATACTTTTTAAACTAAAAATTAAAAACTATTACAAATTTCCCCATAGACTTAACATTTACCCTAGCTACACCTTAGTAACCATATCTACATTATCTATCTATATATTTTTGCATTTTCATGCACTGGTAATTCCTTGGAATTGCATTTCTAGTTGATGACTGATAGAGCCAATGCAAACTATGGGGAAAAATAGGCTTGATTAGGCTTTGTTAATATCTCAAAACGTGTAAATATTACAGATTTGAAATATAGACTACATTGCCCAAGTGTCCTTTTCAAGACCTATGTTACAAAGTTTGAACCAAGTTTCTATGTTAAACGGTTGAAGCTGAATTAGAGGCAGAAATTTTGGTCAGGAAAAGAAGAAGAAGAAGACTTTGGTAATTGAACAGTGCATTTTCATGCACTGTAACGACTGAGGACATGATGTCTCACCCTATATGTTTCAGACCCTGTAAACATTTGATGAATCATTGAGTGATTGAGTTATACAGGACAGTGTTGGTAGCAAAGGTGTGGGCAGATGTCATATGAAAATGTGGCATTCCATCCTGAGATGTCTTCAGTCTATTGTGATGTAGGCTACTAATTATCTCTCCAGAGCAATCTCCAAGCACCCGCCAGTGCATTGCTTAGGTTTAGCCTCACCTTCTCACAGTACCATCCAGAGCTGACACCCCCATTGTCATGACCAATGGTGACACGACTGAGAGGGCTGAGAAGAGCTGCAATCTCCACATTAAAGATGTCTGTTAGGGCACGCTCAAATTTGCCACCCTCCAAGAAAACCTTCCCACTGTTCTTCAGGCCTTTGGATCCATGCATGACCATGTGGATCTTGGAGTTGGTACCAGCCCCTCTGATGTTGCCTGTCACTACCTGAACGTTGTACATGATCCCTACAAAGATAGAGTTACTCGTTAGCTCAATAAGGCACTGTATACTGGATAACAACTGACCCTGTGACACAGTTTCAAGGGGAAAAGGTTATCAAAACATCGCAGTTAAATGAAGTCCCAAGAAGCAAGCGTAACCACCTTTGTTCTTGTATCTCAGCAGGGCATTAACAATAGCACACCGGCTAGCAGCATGATTTGGCGTGGTTGTAAATATATAGCTCTTCTTAGGTTCGTGGGGTCTGCTCCCCTTTCTCTCTGTCAGTTTTTCCAACGCAACCTGTTACATAACTGCCAGGTCTCAGTATCAGCATCAATGCCACAATATCAGCCAAATTCAACAGTCCATTGTAGATTATCAGACTCAGAAGCTGCTTATCAAATACTTACCCAAAACTTTCTTTACACAATGTAAAAGGTGTCAAGTAAATTATTAAACTTGCAACCTACTTGTTATCTTTCCCTAAATATATTTTTTTATACAAACCCTAACCCCATATCGCACCATTTGGTCTTCGTCAAGAGATTTGTAGTGTATTATTAACTGTATAACTGTGTATTACATGTATTTACGCCTTACAGTACATCCAGTAGAAAACCATAGAGGATCTCACCTGTAGGCTGACTCCCCCCAACTAGCACGTCCCTCTGGATTTTCCCATCGTCCTCATCAATGGCGAACCAGCGCCCTAAAGGAAACTCATAGATGGTTTTGTTACCCATATCGTCCAGAATCACCTGTTGGAGACAGACCACCAAAGATGAGTTTGATAAAAAAAAAAAAAAAAAAAAAGATTGGTTTATTTGACATTTTAATTGATATAGTAAGCAGGCCTAGATGAAATACAAAGGTTTATGAGAATGTAATATATACTATTGGGCAGGGTTCTTTCATGGATATAGGAAGGATGAAGTCGATTTGTGCTTGTCATGTGTTTGTATTTACTACTGAGTAGTAGTCAATGTAACAACAACAGAACATGGGTTTAATTCAAAACAGCGTCAGGATGTAGCATGGCAGCGAGAGGCCGATGGCAGACTGTTGCTGCGTGCTACCTAACAGGAGATTCCTCAGCTAGAGTGGCTCCCGCTGGGTAAGACAATCCTGTAAAATAAGCTGGTGTTTCCTTTCAGCTGCAGATAGGGTGACTGATCAGCGAGAGAAAATTATCTTATTTGCAGAGCTGATGTGCCCTGCCCAGCCCATCTTAAGTACCATGGTGGAGTGGGGGTTGAGGCTGGGCAGCATATGACAACATGTTATACTGCTCACCAATTAACACTACACTGTTCGGTGAAAAGGGAAAGCAAACTTTTTTTTAAGTTTTAAGATTTTTTGCTCGTTTAAATTCTTGTATGCTTCTGCATACAGTAGATGACAACTTCAAGTGTTTAACTTCCACTGAATAACACATGACCTTGACAAATCATTAAAACCACCAGTCTATCTTTTTAGTTGTTTGACGTAGTCTACTCCCTGACATTTTTTGAAGGGCTATTTACTGGAAATCCTATTGCAATATTAATAAACTAACTGTAACTTAAGGCAGGCTTGTCTACCTTCTCCGCAAACCAGCCTGCTGATGATCCCTTGTTGTTGTGGCCGATTGTGATTTTACGGACTTTTCCCAGGTTTGGTGCCTCAATGGTAAACTTGTCCTCAGAGGCTCGTTCAAAGTTGTTTTTATCATTGTCCAATCGTCGCTCCCCTACAGAGAAGAGGCATGGAGGAAATGACTTAAATTCAGTCCAGTTCAGTCCATTATGGAGTGAATGTAGATCAGGGGGATCAGGGTTGTTTTGGTTCATATTCCGAGGTCCCCCTCATATCCATAACAATTAAGCATACCATTTGTCTTCTATGAAGCTGTTGCCAGGTCCACTATCGCATATTTTTTGACAGGTGTCTAACTTGGTCTTTTGTCAATTTTGGATTTGGATTACTTGTTGACATGGACTGACTCAAACATTTCTACACACTCATCAGCTGACGAATAAGCCAAGCTAAGCAGCAGTAGGAATGGTTCTTCATAACTTAAGTGAACATTTAAAGTTAAATGTTAATGTGGGTGGGAGCAAATACACACAACTTGCTTGTTTTATGGGTGAAGAGGGTAGTCGTCTGTATATGAATTTTTAAAATGATAAACTTTAGCATTTACTATAGAATTATTTTGTAGAGCCCTTGGCTATGGGCCACTAACCCTACTGTGAGAACCAATGATGTAAATGTTTTTGTTTGTTGTAAGCCTAGTATGAAGACCACGTGACTTTATGTTTCATAAGTAATGTCAGGTAATAATAATTTTAATTTTGCATTTACCTGAGTCTCCAAACTCTCCAAAAATATTGATGAAGACATCAGCATCTGTTCCACTTCCCTTAACATCAGGTGTAAACACACTTACAACATATTTGTTGTCTGTTTGAAAGAAACACACAAACATATGACATAAAAAAAAAGTTGGACTTCTGGCAAATTAAAATATAAATACCTGGACCCTTTCAGGCATGAGAAAACTATTTTGTTCTTTGGGACATGAGATGGTTGACATAAGATTTTGACATAAGCCTTTCCAAATGTGGCTTAAACTTTTTGTACAGATTAGATCATCACACAATTTGTCTGGATGTCTGAGGACATATTGATGCCTGTAGCAAGGTAAAAAAAACAATGCAATCATGCACCACTCTATTATCTGCCACAGTCCATAGTCTTGTTGAATCAAATCAGTGTAAACAACATGCTGAATATAGACATATGGCAGATTTCTAAAACTTTTCTCAAGCCCTGTATAAAATGGCCATTATTTGTAATCTGACAATTCTGAATTTAGACTCTCAGTTGTATAGAACCTTTTAGAAGCCCCTCAAGATGATAACTAGGCCTTAAATGCTTTTCATGTTATCCTCAAGGGGAAATAGCTAACATTAAGCAATATCTGTCAGTCCCCTCTATTTTAGCAAAACAACCAACCACATTTGTTATATTAATTTCCTTCTATGCACATGGAAAGAGTACACACATTTTGGCATGTCCATGGGATCAGAACTGCCCAGCAGGTCCCTCACAAACAGGTGGTCTCCCTCGTCTTTACTCAGCCAGTTGTTGCAGGCGAAGTAGAAGCGCAGGTGAGGCCTGTTCATGTCGGTCACAGTCACGCGGTCCAGGAACCAGCTGGCATTCAAGCCCGTGTTATCATGTTCGATTCTGGAGCACAGACAAGGAGCAACTGTCACCCTCCCTGTAGGCTACATGTGTCTCCACACACACACATCTCACATTCTCACGCAGGGACACAGCGCACTCAGCAGACTGGGCATCTCACTTCACACTGGACAGCTCTGAGGGAGCAGCCCAGGACATCACATCTGCTCTCCACATTTCTATCAAATCTATCAGAACCATCACAGATAAGGTCAAGAACTTTTAGCTGTTAGCAAACACTGGAAACATGAATGGGCAGGCTGCCACATATGCAGTGAGGATGGATGAGAGGATTAAAACAATTCTAGAAAACTAGGGTTGGATATTGTATCTGTGTTCTGTTCAGTGAAATGAGAATATTGGTTTGCTGTGATGGTAGGCATACCTTAGTTTCTTAAGAGGTCCAACATTGTGAGTTTTGAGCCGAAAAACATCTGTTTTGCTCTTCTCGAAAGCTGTTCTGCTCCTGTTAGACAAGAAAATGATCCAGACATACATGCCTGTGTTTACATTTTCTGTCATGTAAAATGATTTAAAACTCATTTCATACCAAAGGTACACATTTACATTAGTGTGTTTTCAATAGTTACATCATACCTCACCTACTGTACTCATGGTGTAGCTATTTAAAACACATAATGTATTAGTCACACGTTTAAACAAATCAACGAGAAAGCAAAACAGTATCATTAAGTATACAAACAGTTTTGTATACATGCCATTGCATAATCTCCCTTGTATGCAATGCCATGCATAACTCCAGCACACATACTCACACGTACTAAAATTAATGTCAACTTCACCAGGAGTGAAATCTAAATACATAGCACTGTGTTGCAGTCTTTTATTGCTAAAGCAGGCAAAGAAAGACACAACACTGTGCTATGATTTTTGAAAGAACCTTTTGATATTCCCACCACTGAACACACTAATCTTCTAGCCTTTTACCATGGTGTGCCAGGGAACATTTACAGTATCAGGTCTTTAACCGTTTTGAGCAGCTGAGCATTGTAGGATCTGTGATGAATTATGTAGAATGAACATTGGTAAATGTTATGTTTTCTACCACTTTATCCTAATACAATAACAACACAATGCTGTCCCACTTTGAATGATTAGCTGTCCCACCAGTAAATATAATTATTTGTACAGAATCCCCCAAATCAAGCTTTAGCTTGAGATCATATACAACAGAGCTATGTCATGGCTGGGCCACACCCTAAACAAGTTCCATTACATCTAAACACACTTTAAACATTTAATAACCTCTAAAATCCCAAAGATTCTGTTAAAAGAAAAGAGGAACTACGTGTAAATACATTACCCATTGTCCCAATGTTTGTGTGTTGTTTACCAATGTCCACTCTACACAAAGTTTCACCTTCATATAAAGAAGACACAATAATTATATTTCTGTCTTAACTAGTGTTTTTCTTCTATACATTGAGAACTCCAATTCCTCTTAATCACTACTACACCATTGTTGTGTAGGGCTATTTTTGCATTGGGCATAATATCATTATAATCTGGAAAAAAAACCCTCAATATTATATCCTTGAACATGATCTCCATAATCTCATTGGCTATTGTCTTTTGTCTCCTCTCTGACAGGGCTGTGAGGGACATGCAGAAGTGTGTGACATTGTCTGCTCCAACACTTTCATGTCTGAGCAGAATTCTGCATATTTAATGGATGACTTACGGTTATGGTTCCTAGCACAAAGGCCCATGGTAGAAGGTTCTAGAATATCATGTACAGTAATTAAAAGGCTCAGTCTGACATCACAACACAATCAGGAAGTAATCCTTGACTAGTTTCCCTTTCATTGTCAACTTAAAGTCAAAACGCTATAAATACCTCTTTTCTGTGCTGTGGAGTTGGAGAGAAATAACAAGGTTTAACATTCTGGACCACTTACACCTCTACAGCCAAGCTTCTAGTAGGGATTTCTGCAGTGCCTAGCTGGCTACATGACCAGCAAGAAGTAAACAACTGTCTAAGGCTTTCTTAAATAACAGTTATCCAAGTGCATGGAAATGTCTTAAAAGTTTGCAAGATGTATGAGATGTGTGTTGAGAGGCACCTATGTCACGCAGGAACTCACTTGCTGGACAGATGCAGTTTAGGTGTGATGCCATAATCTCCGAACAGAGTGACAAACACATTGGCATCTGTGCCCGCCCCGCTGACGTCTCCCGTGATGGTGACCACCTCGTACACTGCCAGGGGTACAAGCCCACAGAGAAAGAGCAGGACAGTGAGAGATGGACGGCAGTCCTTAGGACCCCACTGAAGAGGCACGGCCCACAAGCAAGGCCGCCTTAGTACACACCGATGTATAATTAATGTGTGTGTAACACAGGCTGCTGTTTGACACTGAGACATATGGCAGATCCACTCCAGTGGTCAGCTCGAGACCCTGACCATTCATCATGGGTGGGGCTGAGGAGTTATAGTGTCAATTCTTCACTGCAGTGGGTTCCTTGGTACACACTCATATTCCAGCTCTCCTTGTAGTCAAGGATATGCTTGCACATAACACAACTTCAAAGGGATGCTAAATGCACATTAAACTGATAACGCACGGAATGTATTTTCAAAAATGTGATATTTTAGGGACTCTTCCTAAAATGTTTTGTTATCTCTCTGTTTCTCCTGAAGTGTCACAATAGCCCAACCTTTGACCTGGCACAGTTTCAGCTAGTGTGGCTTGTCTGCACGATCAACTGATTAATTGAAACAGGTGAGCAAGAGGGTGAAAGGGGATCATACAGTAGTTAAAATACTTCAGTGTGGAGATAATCAAAAACATTATATGAACTCTTTCTTTTTCATCAAAAAATTCAGCCTTACCTTTTTTCTTGTGATACTCATCCTCATAGTTTTCGACTGCCTCCTCTTTGTAATTTCTCAGTTCGTTCTCATAGATCTCCACATAGTCCTGCTGCTTGGACTTCTTCTTGCCTTTCCCTTTTTTGTTGTCTTCATCACTGTCCGCTCCTTTCTTCTTCTTCTCCTTTTTCTTCTTCTTGGAGTCCTCGTCACCATCACCCTGCTCGGCTGCGTCCTCCTCCTCTTTCCCCTTGTCTTTCTTTTTCTTCTCGTCTTTGGATTTCTTGTCTTTGGAGCCCATGTTGGCGTCCTTCACAGAAGACGCTCTCCTCTTGCTCTCCCTGTTGTTTCCCCTGCTCACTAACACAACATCCGGAAGCTTCTCTGCTCTCCTCTTCGTGTCTTTGCTCTTTGCATTGTCGCTGTCGCTGCTGCTCCGCTCGCCCCTGGTGCGTCCATCACTGCTCACCTCTGGCCCATCCTCCTCTTCGTCCTGCGGGGCTCTCTTCCTCCTCCTCTTGGGCTTTACCTTGAGCTTCCCACTGCCTTCCTTGTGTCTCCTGGCTGCTCTCTCATCCGACGCATCGCTTTGGGAGTCAGACTCTTGTGTGCTTGCGCGGCGGTTCTTCCTGGTCCTGCCAGTGCAATCTGTGCCACTGACCTGGCTTTTCCTCTTCGTCTTTGGTTCCCACTCCCTGGCGTCGTCATCCTCTTCTTCAGTTTCCTCCGCTGCCCGCCGTGGCTTCTTTTTTTTCTCCTTCGAGGGCATCTTTAATTTATTTACTGCTGTGTAACTGTAACTGGCTCCCGTACGTCCAGAGTGAAAGACGACTTCTTTGACCTGTGATGCTGTGGCGACCTGCCAGGGAGCTGGAGCCAGGAAGCAGGCCAGCTCAGTCTGCTGCCAAGGGCCACCTGGGCTGTCCTGCCCACGCTCCACGCTCGGCAAACCATAACCACTATTGTTGCTGGCTCATTAACAATTCCATTGTCTTGTCATGTGACTCTCACACACCTGTAAGTAGACACCCATGGGGATTTCTAGGCTGCCCAAACGGCACATTTCTACACTCCCCTTGTGCATATTTACCTCTATATTCTGATATTCCTGTTTTTGCTGCTTACCTTTTCTGTCAGGCTTAATGACTAATTTTGAGTTACCTTCTAAATGTATTGCTTATACGTTTAAAGAGTCACTTCACCCCATAACTCCACCCACTTCACATTTCTGAAAACGGCTTTCAAAATGGGCGAGACGTTCTGAAATTTTGAGAGGGAGTGCAGCACTGCTGCAACCAATCAACCATGGTGATTTCGTGTCAATCTGGGAATGAGTGCTGCAGACATGGCTTATCACAGGTAGGCTAATCAGGGCAGCAGGTGTTGGGGCGTTTCATTCCTAATTTGTAACGACCCGGTGACGTAGTGTTGGACGAGAAGTACAGGACTTCGTCAGCATTCCAATAGTATTTTGGACCAACATGCCATGGCATGTCTCAACCTGTAGTATGCGCGGAGAGCAATATCTCCAATACAAAATCAGACGAAATGTTACTTTTGTCGAGAAACACGATTTTTGTCAATATTAACCCTGGTAATAGTACAGTTCATCACTTATGAGTATTTTCAATCAATAAACAGCTCAAAAAACATATTTAAAAACAGATAATATATATATAAATAATGAAAAATCATTCAATTTAAACTATTTTTTATCTTTCTTGAAAGCTAAACAAAACAATGCAAAACAGTATGAAAAATATATTTAAATTGGACTACACTATACCGTTTTTTAATGCCGGTCATATTGGTGGTACTTAGAGAGCCAATTGTTCTCTAAGGTGGTACTCATTGTAAAAAGTTTGAGAACCACTGCTCTATACAATATGAACTATTTTGCTTTTCAATCAACAAGTAGCTTCTTCATCCACTTCTGATTGCTGGTGTCCTATAGCGCTGACACTTAGAGGAGAGATGACTGTGATGTGGAGTTGGTTGTGCTGAAGCATGGGACTGGGGAGGCCCACGGACAAACATGTGCACTTCCTCTCATCACCACATGGTGGACACCTTAATGCACACTCTCACAAAGACCAGGCAGAGCGATGAATTTGATGATAATAATAATAATAAAAATAATAATAGCAATAACCAGCATTATCATCATCATCATAATCATCATCATATAATCAAAAGCATAATCATCATCATCATTATCACCATCATCATCATCATAAAGTACTAATTTCTCCCTGTATCTTGAATGTCAGTCCACATTTGTCACTTATAAAAGTGTCAGCTAAACTAGCAAATAAATAAATTAATAAAATTAATTACACATGCGAATAAATAGATAAACAGATTGAAGCAACTGTTTAAATCACTTAGTAAGTTTAATATACGACAGAATATAACTGGAATGGGCCTTGTATCATTATTACTAACATAGAAAAAAACTTTTTGATATTTCTATTTGCATAGGCCTACATACAACAGGGTTTCTATTTCCGCATATATTTTTGCCATCCATATTGAAACCTTTCCCAATAACATCAACAGGAACAGCATCAGGTCACCTCCAGATCCGTTGTGCGGTCAGCTGTACACAGGGTCCGGTCTCTTCTTACAGAGAGGCCAGAGGTTTGCACATGAACTTTCCTTCACAGAGTCCAGCCTCACGTCCACTGTTCCAGTGGTGTCACCCACTTCCAAACTGCAGGATTGTCATGATATGCCGGAGAGCATTCTTTTCCCAAGGTTGGGAGAGTTTGTTTTCTTTCGGAATCCGGAGAGATCCAAATGAAAACAGAGATGGCCTGATTGGCGGAGGGGACATGTCGCGCAGATGCGAGAAAACAAACACTGAATATCCCAATGTTTAAGCAGGAAGTTGGGTCGGAAATGAAGAAGGCGGCTGAGACTGCAACATGCCCAAAGATAGCCTCTCTGGACCTGCATACTGGGCCACTGCAGCTGCTGCACTTTTGTTTTGGGTTTTGGGGGGGTCTGTTTCAGACATCAAGTTTGGGTGAGAGCAGGTAACATACTTATGTCTCGACTGCCTCTTGGTATTGTAGGATCTTGTCTCTCTCTCTCTCTCTCTCTCTCTCTCTCTCTCTCTCTCTCTCTCTCTCTCTCTCTCCTCTGACAGGGTGAGCAGCACAACAACTTCTTTCTTTTTTTCCCCAGATATTCACTTTTTGGTCTGGCCCACATACTTCTCTAAGATTAATTGAGATCCTTAAGCTTGCCCACCTGGCTATACGACACAGGAAATCAGTATTCAAATCATGTCACTGAGTTTAGGTGGGCTTTCTAAAAAAAAAAAAACCCTGCACCCTCCCAGGTACATACGGGCACACACAGCACAAACACCCACTGATTTATTTGCACACTTGGCTGTACCATACTTGAGTAATTATTGTGGATTCATTCATGCTGGCTAAGATTAAGGGCCCTTGCTTCTCTCCAGAGGCCCTGGGGGTTGATGGGATTATTTTAGGTGCTTACGATTCTTCAGGTCTAGGCATGCACACGTACAAAATATCAGAACGTTTACAGAACACTAACTGCTGACTGAACCCTGTGTTTGTGCAGTCTCAGACTCTCTCTGTGGAAAGGGGGCTCCAGTAGAGTGAATGTGATAAGAGAAGAGAAACATGTGATATGTAATAAATGTGGACTGTGTAGATGCTTATTGTCCATATTGGACTGGAACACTTCAAAGGTTTCAGGTTGTGATGTGAATGTGCTAATTCAGGCAAGGATCAGTGAATCATTGCACAGATATGGCCAAAGCATGACATGTACCTTCCAATTATTCTATAATTTGTGTTTGAAGACGAACTTGTTTGAATGTTGACAAGGACACAGAAAATGTAGCTCCAGTTGCCCTCATAATAAACTGGGTGTGAACTCTGTAACTATGTACCCACTGTTGTCCTGGACGTGGTTGCCATTACTTATGCACTCATGTCATGTGCCGTTATATCCAACGCTTCAGAACCCTATGCAAAACTACATTGTTTTGTCATACTCTGAAACATCACAGTAAGCAGCAGGCCTCTGGGCAGGTCCATAGGCTTCCCTGGTAACCTCTGTTGACAACAATGGGGAGGCTGTGAAACTGAGAGCTCCAACACGATCTAAATGAGCTCAGTGTAAACAGAAATCAAAGCTCCGTCCATCCAGTCCAATCTGTGCACCGTGGCCTCTGTTCAACCCAGTGCGTCACTCCTGCAGTGGCTGGGACAGAGGGGTCTGAGACACTCTTCCGCTCTCTCTCTCTTTCTTTCCTCTATCCTTCTCTCTCTCTCTCTCTCCCTCTCCTTTAGTTACCACTGGTCTTTGATCTTTCAATCAAACCTGCTATTGATTCAAATTCAAATCGTGCTTTTGTGCACCTGAAGGGCAGAATAATCAAGTACTCTCTTCCTCTTTCTCTCTCTCTCTCTCACACACACACACACACACACACATGCACGCACCCGTGCCCACACGCACATGACATGTGCGTTCACTCTCTCTCTCTCTCTCTCTCTCTCTCTCTCTCTCTCTCTCTCTCTCTCTCTCTCACACACACACACATATCATGTGGTATCATGATGGGAAGTCAGTATTTCTCTGGTGTGGTCACCACGCTGCCCTATAACAGAAGGCCAGAAAGTGATTTCTGGAGAGACTGAAGATAATTCCTCAGTGTAATCAACAGTCATAGCAAGTGCAAATTAGATGCAATAATGAAGGATCACACATACAGAACAAGGACATAACAGATGGCGCCCAGCCCCTAATTAGTAAAAGTGCCCGATTAGGACTTCCCTAGACTTCATAGGGTCCCCTGAACAAGATGGCATGCTCTCTGTGATGTGTATGGACACACACACACACACACACACATACACACACACACACACACACACACTGGCCTCTCCTTCACCAGGGGTGTGATTCTTCCGTTTTTAAACGGAATTCCGTTTTTTTAGGCCTGAAAATGAGACCCACGCAATTCGTATAGATCCGCTGAGTTTTTTTTTAGGGGGGGGGGGGTTCAGAGGTTTATTTCTGTAGCCTAAACACAGACCATTGCTTTATAATAGGCCGCTGACAATGACGACGGGTTTGGTGCTTCTTTCATTCATATCACTCCGCAAGCCTAGTCCGTTCTCTCACTAGTGGAATTCATTGAAAGTGAAAAAGCAGACGGGTTGATGAATGTTTGATGCAAGTTCGATGTGTGAGTGTGTGGTAAACTATTTGTTTCTTAGCAGAAGCCATGAAACGGTAAAGGTCAAATTATTTGTTTAAGTATTATTATTAAGTTAAGTAGTATTTATTAAGTCTTTGCTTCGCGTTCGCGTCCAGTTTGACGTGTCTGGATTTTCCGATAATGACGACAATCTCCTGGTGCTGATATTGACTTTTAATTTCTGCGTGTGTAAACTAGTCTAGGCTACTGTGCTTGAAGTTAGCTGTGACAGACTAGCCTACTGGTTTTCATCGTTTTCACCACAAAGCCCGTCTACCTTAGCTTAGGTCTACTAAATTGTTTAGTTAACACCTGTCATTCCGCGTTTGTCCAGCCGTTCACCTCCATGCGCCCCATGTCATTCAAAACATATTTCGGGATAGACATCTCACTATGAGAAAACGTATTATGATAGTGCTAAGAGATTGACACTTTGGCATTCTTGGTAAACATCAGTCTTGACTCTTGCACATAATATTGAGTTGATTTATTTTAGTGGAAATGGCCTATTGTAGCATTGTGCTGATACATGGAAAAAAGTTGCCTATTTAAAGGCACATTCTGAATTTTAATTCTAGCTCTCCATTGAGTGTGTGCACTTGAACAACTATGTAGCCTATACCAGTAGGGCCTGCCATTTATTTTAGGAGGAGAGGAGGACATGTTACCTTGGAAGGAGAGGGAGTGGTGCAATTTGATTTTCTTTCCAACTTAAATATCAATAACCTTCAAGCAACCTCTTCAATCAGCATCAATAGGCCTATATTGTACAGGACTAGACGACTGTAAGGGGGCAGGCTAAATGTTATCATAGGCCTATAGCCTACTAAATAATGTAGTCAACATTATAACTTTATGTTGGTTTAAGTTTAAACAAAACATGAACTGAGAAAATCCATAATTCTACATCATTGTTGGCAAAATGATCATGATAGCCTATATTTCAGCCATATCTGCTTTAGTCTTAAGTAGGCCCTTGACTACTTTGCTATAAATGAGTTTTCTTTAGGCCTTATAGACTATTTTGTAATATGTTATAATGTTTGAAATATATGTATCTCAGTCTATCAATAGTTCTCATAAAAGTCATCAGATGTCATCATTTAAGGGGTTATTTTTCAAAATTTTCTCCCGGGGGTGCATGCCCCCGGACCCCCCTAGTAAATTACATTGAAGTGCACAGTAGCCGATACTATAGTACCTTAGCTATACACTAGAGCAGCAGTTCACAAACTTTAGCCCCCAAGGACCACTGACTCGCGTATTAAAAGGGGGGGGGGGGGGGGGGGTATATAGGGGTCGGATATATTTTCCTTTTTTTTTGTCCTTTGCCAATCACACCCCTGCTTCACATGTAAATGACTCTTGCTATAGGCTGAGTCCTCTAATTCATGACGGCCTGTACTCCATTCAGAAATCATTTCATGGGAACGAGGAGCTGATCGTGGCTTTGAACTGCAGGGTTAAGCCTGCATGCAGAGCCCCCCGCGTGTTTACGCAAGCATTAGCGGTGCACTGAGGGGCTAGGAGATTCCTAGCCTAGAGCTGCGGTCATCCCCTGCCTCTGCTTCTGCACCACTAGCCGCCTCTCAGGAGCCTGTCTCCGGGACGCGCCGTCATGTGCTCAGGGCCAGGAGTAGTCAGCTCTCACGTCACTCACAAGTCTGTACCAAAGACCTGCTATTTTAAGACTGTGGGCTTTTTTTTTTTTTACAACTGAACAGCTTGTTCCAAGTCTGTGTATCATCCAGTTTCTCAACATCCAAATACATTTTGTACCTGTGACTTTCTTGTAAGACTGTTTTCTGGGAGAGGTCCATATGATTCTTGATCCTTAAGGATCATGAACTCCTCCTTAGAATGGACAGTAATTGAGGGGAAGTGTCATTTCGACTGTAATAGG
The DNA here is from genome assembly GCF_963854185.1 of Sardina pilchardus. Taxonomy (NCBI): domain Eukaryota; kingdom Metazoa; phylum Chordata; class Actinopteri; order Clupeiformes; family Clupeidae; genus Sardina; species Sardina pilchardus. Next base: position 33,470,268 of record NC_085001.1, read on the forward strand.
TTTGTCAACTGTATGTGGAATAGGCAACTGCCGAGGGCCCCCTGTGACTGCCAACAGCCTCTGGCAAAATCTTCCTCCCCACCCCAGAGAGTGACAGTCAAGACAGCCCTGGAACTAAAATGAAAATAATCTTTGGCAAAATACCAGAATGACTAAGAAAAAGTTTCCTTGGTTCCCTTGGAACTTTTTTCTTCTTGCCTGCGGCCCCCCACAGTTGAGCCAAGGCCCTGTGTGTGTGTCTAGTGCCCAGAAAAAGGCATCTGTTTGCAGGGATTAGTGTAATAGCTTTAGATATCGGGGAGCTGTTCCTCTGGTATGTCACTCTCTCACTCTTTGTGTTGCTGTTTGATTGAAAAGACTATTTTTCTGGCCCTCCCCATGCCCCATGTTCCACTTTAATCACTCTGAAGAGCAGACACGCCGTGGACCGTGTTTATTGTTGCTGTTTCTAGAGTGGGACGTTCTCTTAGTCTTCATGAAGCTAATGTGGTCTTAATAGTCCGCTGGTGGATTTGTTGATCCTGAAATTGCAGTCTTGAACCCAGATGGAAATAAAAACATGATGTGTTTGTTTGTGCATGTATGAACGTGTGTGAGCATGCGTGTATGAAAGTGAAGAGTTATGGAGTGCACCCCATGCAGCCTTAGAGCTGACCACATTCATGTTGATGAGGACCATGATCGCCTTTATCAATGGATATCATTAACCCTGATAACCAAATCAACGATCTTAAGGTTATAAGTAGATAAAGACATTATCTTTAGATGATCATTGCATTTCATGTCAGATAAGTTACAACTTAATGTGTAAATGTGCACTGCACTGCAGTTATATAATTAATCATCAATTAATTGCTGTATACCTCAACCGTTTCCTTAACTGCACACCTTGATGAAGGCCAGTGAGCTGATATGCCTTGGTGTATTTGAATAAGAAAATAAAGGCATTTACAATCCTTCTCAGTGCCTGGATATGGACTTGTTTCCCTCTCTGTGTCAATGAACACTCAAGCAGCAGCACTCCAATTTTCCTTTGTCTAGTCATTTCCTAAATTATTTCTCAACAATCCATTTGTAAAAGAGTTTGAAAAAGAGTTTGAAACAGATGGCTCAGAAACTCAACACTGTTTAATGCATACTGTACAAGAATAGGGTTAGATTCTATTTCATAGTTTTATTCACATACAGAATCTCAGTAAAACCAGTATACAGAGATATCCATCTCTACAAGTTACGTAGTGTAATGGCACCTGCATCAATATACTCAAAGGCAGACAAATACAAAGACAGTGGTTAGTTTGTTCATTCTGACATATTTAGGAGAAGTGGTATGATAAAATGAACACACACTTCCCTCTGTGTCTTTGCCGTGGTATCTAACTAAAGGTTGGCACATGGAAAATACCAAACAAAACTTTTCAGTTGTCATCAGGTAAGAGCCCTCCTGAATAATTAATTTTATGATATATAAAATGTAGCCTATGTAATGACATAAATAGATATCTAATGTCTGCAATCCAACAATCTGAGGATTTTGACTTTCATTAGCCTAATTTAGTTTAAGGATGGAAGTATATTTTCTCAGCTGCCTTGACTCTGGAGATGTGTTTATGCATTTGAATGAATCAGTAAGTTTGACTGAGTCAATGTGTGTATGTGAATGCCTGTTTGTGTGGGTGGTATAGGTTTTCAGTTTTTCAGTTTTTCTTTTTCAGTTCTTCTGCACATCTCAGATGCTCTCCATCTGGAGTGTCTGATAGCTTACATGAGCTTACAGCTCCTTCCCCTCCTCCAATGACGGGCCATCTGAGCCATAGCTGGCCCTGTCCCCTGCCTCCAGGGAGGGGCACTCAGAGCCGCGTGGCCCACCGACTGACCGCTCCTCCGCCTGCCAGCTGTAGCCCTCGGAGCCCTCGGGCAGGTAGAGGAGAGTCTGCGAGGTGCTGCTGACCTCCCTCAGGTCGTGAGACGCCATCGAGCCGCCGTCTCGTGAGATGACGGACGACAGCTGCTGTCCATCCCGGCAGTGAAAGGCCCCCTGGCCTCCCTGCTGCCCCGAGTGACAGGCCCCCACCTTGCAGAAGAGGCACTTGATGTTCTGGACCAGCTTCAGGAGCACTGCTTTTCTCAGCAGGATGTAGATCCAGGGATCAAGGATGGGGTTGATGGAGGCAATCCGGATGGCTTGGAGATCAGGGTTCTTCTCAATCCTCTTCTCCACCTCTGTTAGGTACAGCTGGTTGATGAACACCTGGGCCTGGTTTAACAGCATGAGACCACAGAGAGGTAGAGGCAGAACAATCAACACAGGACACTGGTCCCATAAACCCATTTAACAGAGAGAATGATTGATATGTACACTATAGTGACTAAAGCACCATCACAATGGACCCGGCAGACCAAAGCACAGGTGGCTGGAGAGACACTTAACAAAGTCCAGTGTTGACATACAGCATTGCTCAAGCTTGTGTCTAAAGGCATATCATTAGGTATGTCCATTATTGTAGGCACTGTCATTGATCTCATCATACTGAATGAGCCATGCTACAGCTAGCTTTTCACTTGCCATTAAAAGAGTTGCTTCCCCTTAGCTGCTGTAATCCCTCACAACAAGTACGAGCACATATCTGACGGCTAAGACAAGAATGTGCTACACAGAGTAACTTCCAGAGAATGTCATTTTTGAAAGTGAACCGATTGCACAGAGCTCCAAAATAACATTGGTTGATCAATGCTACTGTAACACTATGTTTTTAAAGTCTTCAGACTGTTTTAGTGACATGACATCATCAGACACAATGGGACTCCTTCCTGTTGAGTCGCAAACAACAGGAGTGACATCTGCCAAAGGAGCAGCCATCTGGTTTTCTGGGTAATGCAACTCTAAGAACTTGTCCAAGGCCAAAGATGGGAAGAAACTAAATCTATTTCAAAATAAGGGTAGGGGCTTGATGTGTGGAATTTCTCAGCCCATCATTAGTAGCACTACCATTGAAAACACAACAAGTGCCTTATGTAGCCTATTCCAATCCAATCCAATCTGAGTTGCTTTGAACTTCATAAGAAGTCATCTTATAAAGCTGATTGAATGTTTGTCTGTAAATGTGTTTGCTCTCTCTCTCTCTCTCTCTCTCTCTCTCTCTGTGCATCATTTTAAGCAATCAGGATTCTTCTGTTTTTCTTGCACTTTCCTTTGACAAATCCCTCAGCCACACTTGACTGAGCGAGGACTTTATGCTTTGTTGAGAGCCTCTTACCATTCCTAGAATGTGGAAACATTATCCCTACAACAATGCAAACACATGACTTGCAAGTTAATAATCTACCAGCCAAAATGCATGCATGTCATGATGGGACTAAAACAAAAGGTGCGAATGAAACAACCTATAGCCTTCTGTTTAAGGTAAATTGAGCGCTAACAACATCAGGAATCGCTGTATGCTCACTAAAACGATATGCACCCATTCTCTTCAATCAGCTGATGTTAGGCTACAGGTTATAGGACACATTAAAAAGTAAGACATTCACATTTCGGCTAATTATGGCAGTACATGTAACTTGAGAAGTAGCCTATGCGTTTCGGCTAAACCTTAAATGCCGTGTTTACCTAAATGGGCTCACCTAGCTGTTTGCGTTTTTTAGGTTTGCGTGTATGTGAGTGCAAAATGTTACAATTAGACACTTACAACAAGAGGAATTGAACAAATTAGTATGACGGCAGATGTGCAAATCAACAGTATGACCATTTGGATTTCTGCACCCGCCAAGCGACCAAAGCTGCGTCTTTTTCCGAAGTCAGAATTCCGTCCCGGTTCATTCCCGAGTGACATCCTCCGTACGAACCTCCGGTGCATTCGGATAAGAGCCCCGCACACCAGTACGTTACAGATGACGGTAACTAGGATGAGAATAGAGCTCAACCCCGCATACATATAGGAGTAGACTGCGTTCGTGGTCACATTACTCCTCCAGTCAATGAAACACCAAGTTTGTGGGTACTGCATCTTCACCTCTCCAAAACCCATGCTTGGTAACGCGCAAAAAAATATGTTGGACATGTATATGCCGAAAAGTGTGAAGCCTGCCAGTTTCTGGTTGATATATTCATTGTAAAAATAAGCATGATTGATTGCCAGGTATCTCTCTATAGACATTGCGCATATTAAACTAAGACCGGCCAAGGAAAAGAATAGTACGACAAATCCGAAATATTGGCACAGTGGGTCCCCATCCGGCCAGGAGCCTTTGACATATGTAGCAATAGTGACGGGACTGGCTAAAACGGTCCCTAAAAGATCCGTAACAGCAAGACCACATACTAAAGTGTAAAACGTTGTCTCTTTCTGCTCCTTTCTGGACTTGCAAAGCACAACGATGGCGATGACGTTGCCCACCACTCCAAAGATGAACATCACCGAGGGAATGGTGGGTATCATGCTCCGCGAGGAGACGGTAGTGTTACTCAGTTTAGTTTCTTCCATTCTGAAGAACGCGGAAAAGGAGAACAACACATATCACTGCTTTTGGAGAATTGTGCGAAGAGTGCATTTCAGTGTTCTTTCCAGCGTTCCACCAAAAGTACTGATTGAAGTTTCATGTCCACTTGTAAAACTCATTTTTGCCAGTCGTCTCGCTCTCTCGAGCATTGAGTCTGCAAGCGTACCGATGGAGGGGTGACTTCTCATTTCCCACCACGAAATAAGCCACTTCACCGGCTCTTCAAAAAAAGAACAGAAAAGAAAAAGAACCCCCCCTCGGCATTTAACCTCCTCTCTACTCCGCCCTGACCCCATCTCTAAGGACAGGCTATTTTACATGGATGTCACCTATCTTGGAGCATAGAGCCAAGTGACATAAATGTGTTAAGCATGTAAAGAAACTGCTCCAAACTCTTTAGTTTTCCAGCAGGAACAAAATGTGTGTTCACAGAGAAGAAGCTCAGCTAGACATTCTTTCTATAGTGTGACTTTCTATGTAGTTCAACAGTAGTGTTGGAGGTTTTTTTTTCTTTCTTTAATGCAATAAGTGATGTATAATGTGGTATGGTATTACCTTTCAGTATATATAATTCTACACCCAATATTTCAGTCCATACATTTTATAATGTTTTTAATGCTTTAAGGTACAGTTATTTTGTACAAGGTAAAATTTTTCATGTTTCTATCACAATACCACCATTGAATTTGTTAGAGTAAGGGTTGTTTTGAACAAAAAAACTTTTTTAAAAAAAGGAAAAAAAAAACATTACCAATTCTGAATGGATATTTCTAAAGTAATCTAAAGTAACAAAGCAATCTTCCTAGAGGCTTGACCGTCTCTAGTGGACTGGTAGCCTTCAACACTTATTGTAACACTTCCTCAGCTTTGTCCGTACAAGCACTCCATATCTATCTGATGATATATATGTTCTTGAGAGGAAAAAAATAGAGGGGGAGGGAACAAACCTGCAGCCACAAATTCTTAAGCTGTATAAAAAGAGCTGAGGTTTCAAATTATCACCTGGCTTTTCAATTGCTGAAGGCCCTTCTATTTCGAGCCATAACAACCACTCTGAGTAGAATACAATAATTCCTCTCTATTTACCAACAAGTAAAGGCAGATTTATGAACCTGCCAGCCAAGTGAAAAGAATTGTTGCCATTCCAATCCTTCATCCTTTGAAGTTCCTCTCCAGTGTAATGTTTATCCATATATTTGAAGTGAAATCAAAAGTTGGAGTTTGTGGTTTAACATTTATGGGAATTATTTTATCACTGCACATAATTCAACATGCACTGTAAAAAATGAATCCTGGTGCCACGGATATTACACAGAAAAAATTAAGTATGTCTTGATTTCCTTAAGTAATCACCTTAAAAGAATAATGACTATGTATTTTCCCAAATAAATCAACTACATTTACAAGAAAAAAATGCAGAGAAAGTGCTCCCTAAAATAATTGCGGCAAGTTGCACATTTCTCCCAAGTAAATGTGCAGCCCCTTTTCCTAAATATTTCAAACATCCTAACTGCCACTTCACAAGTCGTTCACTCTCCACACACACCGCGACTGGATTTGAAGGCTCATGCAGGTCGTCTGTCAACATCGGCAAAATCTTCTAATCGAGGTAAGTTCTAAAAGAAATATTTTCCACTGCTCGATCTGTGTGTGTATCTGTAGGTGATATTTTGTAAAATGATAGGAACTGGTTATTCCTTTGATAAATGGTTGGCTAATAAGCTAACATGTTAGCTATATGACGGGGGACTTAGAGGCTCGTTTACACGTATCTGGATTATTTGAATGAACACATACATCTGTAATAGATATATTTACTGACAGGGCACTGACATGGAGTGTTTAAATCCTAGGTAAGGAAGTTATTGGTTGCTTATAGATTTTGAAGTAGCAGCTAGCTGCTAGCAAGCTAAACGGTTTCTGAAACGAGGGGACTGGCGTTTGCAAGCCATCGAAGGAATGTGTTATAATGCAGATTACTATTTGTGTATAATACTCATAGTAAAGAACTGCAACAGATACTGTTTCTCACTCATAAGACCACCATGTCCATGAGGATCGCACATTAAACCTGCCAGTTCTTGATGCTGTTGGTTATGGTTAGCTAGCTCAGTGACACAACTGTGTGTCGAACGGCGCTGCTGCAACCGTCAAGGTGAGGCTGAGAAAAGCCTGTGCAGAGCGGGGGTAGGCTAACATATCTGCAAGCGTAGACGACCAGTGCCATCTATTCCATTTACTATAATAACTCTATTCATCTTGCCGTCACTCTGACATCAAATAGCGTTACATATGAAGCTTCAGCCTCTGTATGAACATTGTAAGTTGTATCTTGTCGAGGAGGACTACAGTACCATTCATTTTTGTATTTTTGTATTTCACCAATTTCAGACTTCCTCCATTGACAGAAGCAGAGAGATGGTTTTGCAAGGGCTGATTCGATACCTGTGTGAGAAACCAGGAGACTTAATCCAGGAGTACAGTGTAAGTAACTGTGATGATATGTACTGTACTAATCTATTCTGGTTTACATGTACAGACTCATAGAATGATCTTTGGTATTTGTGTGTGCTCTACAGTGAGAGGCAGCGGTTCAAGGAGACTTCATCAGACCTCAATCCAACAGAACACCTTTGGGATGAATCAGTGGAAACTGAGAGCCAGTCTCCTCATCCAACATCTGAGAGATGCCTATGCAGAGCGGGGGTAGGTTAACATATCTGCAAGCGTAGACGACCAGTGCCATCTATTCCATTTACTGTAATAACTCTATTCATTTTGCTGTCACTCTGACATCAAATAGCGTTACATATGAAGTTTCAGCCTCTGTATGAACACTTTTGTATTTCTATACAACATTTTGGAGGCCAATATGCAGACTATTTCATGAGTAGTTTGTGCATGGGCATTCTATCATGTCTCCATTTAGTTTCCTGTGTTATTTATTTATATATATATATGTTTTTTAAATCAACAACAAGTATTAGTATTAAATGGACATGGGGGGAAGAGGGAGGGGTTGTGCATACACACATGTATACACACAGAAATAGACAGGCAGTCAGTCTATAAGTTGTATCTTGTCGAGGAGGACTACCATTTATTTTTGTATTTCACCAATTTCAGACTTCCTCCATTGACAGAAGCAGAGAGATGGTTTTGCAAGGGCTGATTCGATCACTGTGTGAGAAACCAGGAGACTTAATCCAGGAGTACAGTGTAAGTATCTGTGATGATATAGTGTACTGTACTAATCTATTCTGGTTTATATGTACAGACTCATAGAATGATCTTTGGTATTTTTGTGTGCTCTACAGTGAGAGGCAGCGGTTCAAGAAGACTTCATCAGACCTCAATCCAACAGAACACCTTTGGGATGAATCAGTGGAAACTGAGAGCCAGTCTCCTCATCCAACATCAGTGTGTGACCTCACAAATACGCTTCTGGAAGAATGGTCGAAAATTCAAATGAACACACTCCTAAACCTTGTGGAAAGCCTTCCCAGAAGAATGGAAACTTTTATACTGTAGCTGCAAAGGGTGGACCAACGTCATATGGATTAAGAATGGGATGTCACTCAAGTTCATATGCGAGTCAAGGCAGGCAACTCAGTACTTTGGCTAGTGTAGTGAGTAGAACGATGCTGCGGTCGTCTTGGAAGGTCATCTTTGGTATGTCAGGTTAAATGTACACTGAATAAATGTTGTTAATTGAAATACTGATTGTCTATTTGTGTATAAACACCACATACCACATCCTTTGAAAAAATATGGTAACAGACTTACTTTGAACATGCGTAACTGCTCAAAATAAGTGAGGCAATTATATTACGCATGATTTTATCATGTGAAATAAACCAGAAAAAATCAGGGAAATTTCCTTGATTTATTTTGAATGTGCTTAATTGCATTGAGATATTTTACACAACTTTTTTTTGATATACATGAATAATTTGAGTAAATTTCCATGATTTTTTAAGACTATTTTCTTGAAAATAAAAGGGTTATATTTTCCCCTAATATTTTCAGTCGTAATAAATTGCCTCAATTTTTTCTTGCATTTCCACTGTGTCATTTTTTACAGTGTGCTTGAGGGAGAATTCTTTTAGTCAAGGTACTGACGCTTAGTTTGTCAAGTCATGTGATTACTCAGTGATGTTAATGTAGAAGTGGACATTTGTGGGAATTTCCCTTGGAACTAATCAGCAAATATTTTCAAAGATCAAATTTTCAACATTTAATGAGATTTCATGTGATATATGAAATTGTGTCTCCTTGTGACATGGCGCCCCATTTTCAGAAGATGGTGCCATGCTTTGCCACTATAAAGCTTGTCATTGAAAGAGTAATAAGTGAAGTAAAAAAGCATCACTGAAGTCTCTCTCTCTGGAGTGGAAGTTAGGCTAAACATGGGTTATTTTGTTGCAGAAGTACATATTTGCATAGGGCTGAAAGGTCTTTAAGAAATCCTCTCCACTGTAATGGGTTTATGACAGATGTGGTTGATTGTTGGAAAAAGCCAAGGAGGACAATGAGGGGAAGAAGGAGGGAAAAAAGAAGACAAAGAAAAAGAAGAGAATCAGACTGAGGAGGAGGCGTAAGGGGGAATAGGGATAGCGTTAGAGAACACACAAGTTTCCATTCATGATGATCAATTGTGACAAAGAAGAAGAGGACGAGAGACACTTGTGCAGACTGTGTTAGCCCAGTGATGGCTTGTACTATAATCCCATTAGGTAGGGTCCTGGTCAGACGTCTTAATGTGATTCTCTGGACTGAAAAGCACCAGATCCACTTCCTGTTGTCAGCTGCATGTGAACATATAGTCTCAGACATGACATGAAGCCTTTAGCTGTGCCATATGTGCAGCATCAAACACTCATAAATCAGGTTTGGAGCCAAAAGCTCCTCGAGCGACGTGTCCTCCTGTTCCACCTGCCTATTGTGAAATGAGGCCACAGCAAACCAAAGCAGAGAGTCCCCTGAGAGCTATTACTTACTTTATTTAGTTGTAGATGAGCTATTTCCACACAAACATGACCAGGTTTGAGGCTATATTCATTTAGCATAAAGGATTGCATAATAAGCAGCGGAGCGCAAGGACTCATTTGGATCATTAGCTTTACCCACAGCTTAATCATATCCTTACACTGCATCACAGCTGAGACTCCAGTTGTTAAATGAATAGGAAAGAGGACCCACAAAAAAAGCCTAAACAAATGCACTACAGCACTTTGAAACTAATTCTCTCTCAATATACTATTTTTATCTGCCAAGCAGTGCTTAAATGGGACTTAAAGTCATCAGTGGTGTGCACAAACAGAGTGGTAGAGCTGTATCTCTCCCCTGGACGGCTGAGCAGAGTGTTTGCACACCTGGTGTGTGGTGTAGAGGATGTGAGCAGCAGTAACAGGGCCAGGACCACCAGCAGAGCTGATATCACTCTCACTCACTCTCCACTCTCTCCTCTCCAAACAGCTCCACATCACTCACAAGAGGACCCAGCTGCACAAAGACATGCTCATGGAAGGATTCCTTGTGCTCTACGTTTCCCCCCATTAAGAATGTCTTTGTTTTAATGGACTGGGAAGTAAATGAACGAATCACTAATCAGGAAAAAACAAACAGTTGAGTGAATCTCTAACCTCATTTCAAACACTGGAGCTCAGTGGCAATTTATGACTGTGATCTCAGGCCGCTTCTGTTGGCTAGTTTGTCTTGTTTTCCCACCCCTCTCCAAGAGATGGACAGTCAGCCCAGCCACTCTGACGCATGGATATCATGCATGGTTTATGTATCTCTGTATTTGTCTTTCTGACAGCTAAAATGGAGTTGAGAATGAATCCATGGCTCCGCTCATTCACTGCCATGAAAGGGCATCTGAACATCTCTCCCTTTTAGGGACGAAGCTCTGCAGAGCCATTAGCTGGTCAAACAGATCAGATGTGTTTTTCCCTGTGCAGGCCAATGGATCAGATATGTTTTCCCCTGTGCTGGCCATCAGATGAGATGTGTTTTCCCCTGTGCAGGCCATCAGATCAGATACGTTTTTCCCTGTGCGCGCCATTGGAAGAAAGGCATGGAAAGCTCTTGGAGCATGGAGGGCACCAGCGTGCAGCCAGTCGATCAATATTTGCTTTGATTAATGGCCGAGTATAAAAGGTGGATGAGAGACTTTTGATACATCACCTCTCAGGCAGACATTTCATCACCATCTGCTTCAGTTGCACATGCAATTTGCAGTTCTTTGGCTTGTCAATGGGAAACAAACAGAGGTTTGGACTGCGCCATAAACAACTAGAGGGGCTGTTGCTGTCAAATATCAACATCCTTCAACAGAACTGAAGCTGTATGCCAGAGTACATAGCTACAGTTCTGGATTGGACATAAATGCTCAGATTCTGTGATTCTCTCTCCACTAAACCATTTAATAATTTATCATATTACACTTACCTTAACTTATAAAGTTGCCTGTCATTATGTAGTATGATTTTTAGTATAAGAAATGTAGTACAAAAAACTTAAAGCGTTTCTTTCTTTTTTTTGCAAATGTTTTTGTTTACTAACAGCATCGGCATACTTTTAATCCAGAAACAAGAAGTTCCCACACCCTCTCAAAGATAACATTCCTGAAGTTTGCATGAGTTCTCCATGTACTGTTTTTAAAACCTTCTTGACAGTTGTTACAGCTTGACTAAAAGCCAAGGTTAATTATGCCACAGACGGCTGGTCTCTTGAATACCAAACGTTTTAAACTCCGATATGTATCTACACCATGATACCAAATATGTCTACCCTTGAAACAGGACTATATTGGATGTGACCGATATCATGAAAAGATTACGCTAAAAACAATCACAGCCCTTCTTCAGACAACAAAACTAGTGAAGGGACTTGTGCAGGAGCGTGGGAACATGGTGTTTACCAGCATGCGCTGGACTTTCCTCTGCACGGGCACACAGATGGCATCAGTGATACCCCTGACAAGGAGGGTCTCTGACAGACAATGGCTGTTGTTTGGGACTTGGAAGCGGTCGGCTCATACTTTCATATCCCCGGCACACAACCAACTTTCTCAGGGACACCAAGCAAATCTGTAACAACTTGGCCATCCAAAAGGTCTTGTAATTAGTATTCATTAAGAGAAACACTCCCCTCTCCACCCATTCATCATGACAAGCAGTGCTTTTGTCCTGCTTTGAGAATGTATACATTCTTTAGGGTCCTGACTGGAATGAATAATACAGCAAATTAAACATGGCCGACACTCTGGGTTGCTCTGATACATCTGTCAATGACATGGCAACAAGTGCATTTGAGTCATGTAACAACATGCAATTCATGAATGAAAAAAAACAGCTTGAGTTGTGACAGCTTGTTTAAAATAGCTGCTTTAAGACTGTGCCTAAAGCGTTGAGTGAGTGAGTGTAGCTGGAGCTACCAGCTAAACTGATACGGCCAGAGAACTGTAGACATACGGAGCTGAAGAAAAGACTGGGATCACTGTAGTGTGGCAAATACTGCGTATTGTTGACGCGAGGATGATAAGGACCTTTGTACACAAGCAGCCTTTGTGCAAACCGGCCCATTTTTCAGGATGTGACTATGAAAAACGTACGACTGGCCAGTGCTGATCTAAAGCAGTTTGTGTTTTTGCACTTTGCTGTGGCTCGCAGATAAGAGAAATATGCAGCTGTATTCATCATCAGAGTAGAGGTATGAGAGCAGCAAAACACACTCGCAAATGGCATAGTGGCATAGTGGATGGTGATTTGACTACCCTCTGTGGTGAGGACATGGTGTGGGGTCTGTGTTATGTAAGAACACGGGGGCAAAGTGCTGCGCTGTTTGGATGTTTAAAGATGTTAAAAGATGATGGGTGTGTTCATCAAGACTGCACACATCTGGTGCCACTGCATTTCTCATACACTGGGTTCACACTGGTAGATTTGCACAAAGTTACACAGCTAGATTTCAAGAGTAAACTCAAAAGATATGATCTTGGTAGAGGATTTTTAATTTCATTTTATTTACCGGTGTTGTGTATATTTACACAATTTTTTTTATTCAACCACAATTCATACCACACTGGGCAGCAAAACCACCTGGTCACACGACACATACTTACAGCTGCAATTGTGTATTGCTCGCCTGTCACAACAAACACCCAATTCCTCAGTCCCTTCGGTATGGCTTTAAGAGAGGCCAGTACGGTGGGAGGATGGTGAGATGCCTGGCACAGCAATGCTGAACATCACTGATTTCCTATTACATAATTAACTGTAATTTTCCATGGCTTAAACTGACCATAGCTGGTCTGTTTGTCATTGTTGACTTCTGACAGTGACGTTGGCCAGATGAGCCACTCCCATGCCCAGTCCATGCCCACTCCCATGCCCAGTCCATGCCCACTCCCATGTCCAGTCCATGCCCAGTCTGAGAGCCTCTAAGCGGTGGCCTTGGCGGCGGCCTTGGCAGCCTTCCTCTCCTGTGTGATCTGCTCCATCTTCTCCCTGCTCTCCTTCTCCTTCTGGATGAGCATCCAGCGCTCGGCCTCCCACTCCCCCACCATGCGCTGGTACAGCTCCACGTCGGGCTGCTCGGCGGCCTGCAGCTGCCCCTGGGCCAGGCTGGTGACCAGGACCTCCAGAGAGGTGGCGTCCTCCTTCCCCGAGGCCTGGAGCTGGGCACGCAGGGCCTGTGGTGGGTAGGACAGGGTGGAGGGTTCAATGGGGTCACATTCAATCAGATCAACGGAGATGGATCAGTCTCTGAGCTCTTCACCCTGTGTTACGTCCCATACACACTATGTCCTTCAGTAGCTATTCTTCCAACTTCCAACTATTTCTGGGTCATAGCCCAACCATCTCCTTTTGTCATCATTTCTATATTTCCTAGTTCCAATTTCACTCTTACATCTAGAGCTGATATCAAGCCCAAACCAAGTACAAATAAAACCCACATCTAAACTACTTGTGATACTTCAATGGAATCCTTCAACTCCCAAATGAACGCAAAGGGAGGCGTTCATTAGTTATGAAACCAGGTCCCTCCAGAGATTGAAAGTGATGGCCCTGATATAAACAGCACAGCTTTCAAAACTTCAGACAGAACTGAGTGATGTCTTACAAAGGAGAGGGTTAGCAGAGAGGAGACTTGCTCTAGCTGCATGAGGGGAATCTTCCCAACTTTCAGGGCAAAAATAGCCGGCAGGAACTCACGGGCCCCTGGAGATATTGAATAGTTTCAGATCTGTTTGCTTTTCTGATGGGGGGGAATCAAATTCAATAAATCTAGAGGAGGCTCAGGATAATACAATTTTTCTGAATGTATGGGTTCTGCTCTACAATATGTCCAAGAAAATAGAAATCTTTTTACAACCAACCTGAGTAATCACATGCAGTATGTGTAAACCAGAAACCAAAAGGTGACATTTTCACAAGGAGGCTCACTAACACTACTAACATTTACAGAGATGAGGTACAACTGTTGAATGCAGGTGTTCCTGTTGTGTAACACTTTTTAACACAAATTTTTCAAGAACAGATGAATTAGCTCTAGGTCACAAGATGGTTATGCATCAGAAATACATTTTTAGCTGAATGGGAACATTCAGAGCACGTCACACCAGACCTCAAGTTGAAGATTCAACTGTCGACAGACCATTAGCACTTTGCGCATGTGTTCAAAAATGTGCAAATTAATTCACAGGGCTTCCATGTGGCTAGAAAATAGACCAACCTTAAAGTTAGCCGTGTACTCCGGGAGCTTTGCCCTCTCCTGCTCATCCTCCTCATCCAGGCTGCTCTTGGGCGTCTCGTTATCAGAGTCACTATCAGAAGAGCTCTGATCCGCTCCTTCACAGGCCTCTGGGGCAGACAGCTCTTCAAGCACAGACTCCACCCGGTCCAGCTGTGGCGCGCGCGCACACACACACACACACACACACACACACACACACACACACACACACACACACACACACACACACACACACACACACACACACACACACACACACACACACACACACACACACACACACACACACACACACACACACACACACACACACACACACACACACACGATGGCAAAATTGATGTTTTTGAATTGATGTTCAAACACGTCTGAAGGATATTTAACATAACTTCAGATCACAAGATTAACTTCAATTAGATGCTAGATTACACACCAGAGCACCACATTTATTTACAAAGTAGTCGTGAGCATTGTTGACCTCAGGCAAACTGTATCAGGCCATCACTGGCTGGACTTGCCAGCATAAACCTACAGAGGAAGTCTGCGTTTGATTGATGTCTGGGGCACCACACAGTCGTTTACAAATCAGGGGCGTCTGCCCTGTGTTTGTGTATCACGAGAACTTCATAGAGCAGATAACCCAGTGGACAGTGAGGGGAGTTTCGTCACTTGAGCTGGGAGACTTATCTTGCACTCCTCAGGACTTGGCTGGAGCTGCTACTGCGAGCTGGCGGAACCCACCCGGGTGGCCCGGAGAGTCTGCCATCCGGTCTGGATGCTCATCTCTTCCTCCTCCTCCTCCTCCTCCTCCTCCCGTGTTCCACACAGCCAGCCCTCTCCACCCACACCGCTCCCTTCGGCTTTTCCTATTCCTCTCTTTTCATCTCCTTTCATCTGCCCTCTCTTTCTTCTTTTGGACGGTCCCCTACCTCCTCTTTTTCAGTCCATCCCTATCTCTGCTTCTCTATTTGTTCGTCTTCGGCTCTTTCTGTCAACTGATTCTACCCGGTTTCTTTCCAGGTTGGACTGTGTTTTCCTTCGTCTCCCTGATTGACCAGACACCCCTGAAATCAAATTATCCCCCTGAAAGATGGAAAACTCACCCTGCCACCGGAGCATGGACCAGAGCAGACGGATCTCTCGGGAATGACGTCAACACAACTGATAACAACAGCTCAGGGCCTGTGTGCTTTCCTTCAATGCCAAAGAGCCTATAGCTAAACAACACTGATCTCAGTAATGAGACAAGATTGGAGAACCTCTTGTCAAGAACATGTGTTGTCTTCCAGTGCAACATATGACCTGATGCTGCTAAAATGCTGCTTACATGATTTCTGGGGCACTGTTAGAATAGCTTAAGTCCAAAGATTTACAAAGTAAAAGTCCTACAACATATTTGATTCAACCAGTCAGTAAAAAGCAGCTGATTCATATTGGCTCAATTCTTCAGCCAGGCCAACATGCTAAGTAGTGAAATTTGTGTCACATGTAAAACCAATACATGGTAGGACTTTTACTTTCTGAAGTAAGGTTTTCCATCTCACTTAGAACTCACTCAGCTACATGTGGCTAATTAGTAAAAAAAAAATGCTTCCCACTCTGTAACATAAACATGTAATACATACGCATTGAAACTAAAAGGAAAAAGTAATTTTCATAAAGGACAGTCAACTGAAAGATTGTTGATGCTTGAATTGAACAGTCAATAAAATAAACCCATTACTTCAAAGCTCCAGCCTTATTTGGTTGTAATAGTGCATTACTTAGTCTGAGTCACTTTGTTTGTTTGCTATTTCTAGACCCCAGACTACGTACAAACGCAGAATGGACAGCTAGAGGAGAGTGTTGCTACATTGTTCAGACCAGCGGGCAAACATAGAGTTATTTAGAAGTTCCAGCTCCTGGGAGGTGTTTATCAATAACATCAACATGCAGAGATTTAGGAGACTGCAACAAATCCCTAGTGTCAACAATGGCTTTGTGTAGGATGCCTCCATATAAAAAGGAATTAACAAATGATTCAACCTCCTTAAAAAAAAGAAACAGTGTCTTTGAGTGTACATACGACATCTTTGGATATTTTCACATCTCCAGTTCCCGTGGACACTGTTTCCATGACAGCGAGTGCCCGTGCCAGGTAGCCGTGGGTCCACATCAGGGGCATCTGCCGGAACACTGCATGTATTCCCTTAGTCATCTCCATCTTCCCTGCAAAGGTGGAGGCCATGACACCAAGTTAACGCTGTCTAAAATCTTAACTCACTCCCACAACATAATTTAACTGAGACTGAACACATTTTCACAAATGCAAGTTCATTAGAATGATCTGACACATTTCTATGCAGAAAACACATGGTAAAGAGAACACACGCGATGGGTCACCTACCGATGAGTGCATAGCCCAAGCACTGAGCGCTCACACCAACAGAGTTCTCCTGCTTCAGTCCAGCAAGAAGTAGAGATGCTCCCACATTTCTCTGCTCCTCCAACTGCACACACACATAGGCCCATCAGCACAAACCCAACAACCTCAAGAGGAACCTCCAAACTGTACAAATAATCATTAATTTCATCAAAATCTAATCTAATCTAAAGTCTTTTTTATTTTAAAAACCTAATAACTAAAAATGACTTCCCATCAAGCAGACTTATAGGCATTCTGCATTATTGTATTGTACCACAGAGCTCCCAATTTACTGCCTAAAGTGTGTCAGACATGGGCAACATACAAATAGATCTGGTCAAAAGGGCAATCACTATTCTTTATCATTGCTCTGGGGAATTTCAAATGAGATATGAGATCCTTGCTGCAAATGAGATCCTTTGTTTATTCTAGCTCTCCTAAACATAGCAGAGCTCATTTAACATTAATATGATATTTTGACCATTTTCTTGTATTTAGTCATTTCATGTCCTGAGACATAGCCCTCCTTTTGTCTCAGCCCAGGTGCAATTTCAGCTCAATCTAAGATCTCCAAATGCTCCAGCCCATGCTGATCTCTGAGGCCCTCTGGTGCTGGGGCTACCCACCGAGAGATCAGGCTTGAGGGCCAGGTATTTGCTGAGGGCCAACAGGGAGAGGATCTGAGTGGTGGGACGGTCAAAGGCCTCCTGCAGCATCACCTCTTCCACTGCAGAACAGGCCCCTAAACACACACACACACACACACACACACACACACACACAGTAAAGAATTCTATTCTTGTGTCTCATTCATTTTCACCCTTAATTTGAATTTAAATTTCATTTTAAAGTGAACAAATGTAACATTTGTATTTGAAAACAGCTGTTTTAGTGTGACCACACTGTCTGCATTATTTATGGCGTGCATAAAGCCATGGCAACTCAAAAGCCTAAAATAGTTTTTAGCATACATTGCAACTCACCTTGGTAGTCTTCATTTTTAAGAAATGTGTCAATAACTAAATTGAAAGTGAAGTCATCAGGAAATATTCCATATTGCACCTATAAAATACAAAAGCACAACACTTAAAAATGACAACAAATTAAAAATGATAATTAAAAAAAACCATTTAAGAATATGAAATCAAAAATGGAACAGGGCTCTGACATGTAAAATAATCAACTTGCCTTATTCTTTATGGTGTGTAGGGCTTTGTCCAGCGCTCCGTACTTTATACACTGGCGGATCCAGCTGTGGACTGTCCAGTCTCGCAAGTACCAGCAGTTTGGGCTGTGTCTGAACCTGCACATCAGCAGTGGGGAACATTAGAAGTGCTCCAAAAAGAACACATGAAAAGTATCCCTACTAACATTAATGGCAAAATGGCATGAGGATTCAACGATGGACATTCATTTGAAGCATGAGAGTCAAGAGGGCAGGACAAGAAAAGCAAAGCAAAGCTGTCATTAGAACTTACCTATATAAGTAGTACTCTGCTTGATCAACTTCTTCTCTTGAGGATATACTGTCTACAAACTAAAAAGAACATTACAATCAGACCTATACCCCAATATACATTTTCAGAAATCTGCCATTCTTAAAAATAAATAATAGCAAATTGTTTATGGAAAGAAAATAAGCTGGGGTCAAGGATTCCATACACTCTCAAAGTGACCCCACTGTATGCAAAAAGATTAATCACGTGTGTTAATTTGTCCTAAAGGCAGTGGTCATGCATGTACAGTAGTGTACTTCAGGAAAAAGGATTGGGTGAGAAATGCAGAAAGAAAGTAGCCTGGAAGCCAGCCAGCTACTGTGTCTACATTCCTAATCACTTTGCAAATATTTCCAGCAAAGTAGAACAGAGAATTCACCCTCTTATTAGTGGACACTGGTCATTCTCAACCAGATCACTTACCCTAGCAATTGCCAGTGAACTGACCGGGAATTTCCGCTCATATGTTCTGTCCATCAGATTTGCAAGTTTGGCTGTGGCAAAGGCAAGATATAGCAAAACTTATAATCATCCATCTGACAGAAAAAATACCATGATTACTAAGATATTACCATTGTTTAACAACACCTCCCCCATCAGTCAGCTGTGATTTATACCAAATGCTGACACTTATCTATCATGGGTTCATCAGGGCTACTGGACGTTGTGGAATGACCCTTATTTCAAAATATAAAACACACACACATCACATACCGAGATTTTGAGGATCTGAACGCCGCTCTTCCCATATTTTGCTGTCTGTGTAAGCAGGGGACAGAAGGTACCTCCGGGCTGCAAAAAACAAACAAACAAACAAACAAACAAACAAACAAACAAACAAATGAATTGTTAATGACTTCAAAGGTCTGCCGACTAACCTTGTGGTAATGTTAACGTTAAGGGAGTTTGAATTCCCAAGCATCGGTGTTGACGTGCAAGCCTGCAGTTAGCGATATGTGCTCTTATGGACGTGGTTTAATATCCTCATAATGCAAACACATATTCAGCAGAAAAGTGACATTGACGGGCCGCTACATGGGACCAACCAACAGTTAAGAGAAATGATGCAGCAACATCATCCAGGTACCAGCTAAGGAGGGTTAGCGATGAAGTTAGCTAACATGTAGACCAAGGAACAAACTAAGCCTGGCAACAAATGCAGGGTTATTACACAATATACTATAACCATAAATAAAAGCAGGCGTAATCTCTTAGTAAGAATGTATCGTATTGATCACCTAAATATGTCTGAGTTCCACATTTTGAGACGACTTTGACAGACGACAGACAGCGTTGCAGGACGGAGGCAGCCATGTTTAGACAGTACTATTGTTACGGGGGTGTTCAGATTACAGTGGACCTCCGTAAATACATTTTAGTTAGAGATCACTGTAGATTGAAGACCTCTGCCATGTCTTTTATGCCTTTTTCGTGCTTTACGGTAATTAATCGATGTATCTGTTTGAAGAATGTCAGTTCACGTATGCTCCCGTTAGTGAGTGGTACAGTCTGAAATGAAAGAATTTTGTAAGTGATAAATTAACGGTAGGGGGAGCTATTATCGCAGGAAAGCGACATTTCAAGAGCAGCCAAGGTCTGTGAATGGAGCTGGCTGTAGTCCACTAAGAATTCTTATTTAACAATATGCATGTGTTTTTACATTCAAATAGCTATGTGTTGAGTTGCTTTCCAAGTTTAGCAGATTTATATGTTGCGTGGACAAAGAGATCTTGAAGTCCCCAAAAGAGAGTAGCCTTGCCTATTTTACATGTAGGCCTAGGGCTAGAAGCACACATAACTCATTACATTTTGAGTACAGATCAGCAAATTATTTGGTTTATTTGTTATATTTTCTGCATACAAAGCTTTCTTGTACAGGTAATGGTTTTCTTGTTCACTGATTATTTTCTTGTTTGCACACAAAAGTTGTATGGCACAAACAAGATAATTAGGCTATGTTGTTTGAAGAAGATACCATCCATCTTTCCAGAGGTTGGCAAATGCCAGACTGCTGAAGACCTGAATAAATAATATGGCAATAATAATAATGGTAGAGAAAATAAGTAGGCCTAGCTCATGTGTCAACAGTTGAGCTGTGAAGAGTTGTTTTTGTTTGTTATCTTTTTGTCATAGTATTTAATGTCATAGTTTGAAGGTGATGCAGCGTGTTCATCTGGATTCCTGTGAATGTGTGGAGGGCAGACTTCCTGTGTACACACACACGCTGCTGGGCGAGGGAGAGCAAAGGAACTGGACAATTTACATTCAGCCAGTAAAGGAAGACTCTCTGTATAAAAACAGACAGAAAGAAAATCTGCCAAATACCAATCAAATAACATCCTTTCTGCCCCAATGAAAAAGTCTGCTGTACAATAAAAGGGAAGGAAAGAAGAAAAGACAATTTCCTGTAACATCCCTGAGAATGGTTGTCACCCTTATTCTGTAAATAGACATATGTATGATGAGTGTTGAAGAGGTCTGTTCCCACACTTGATGCTATTATTATGTGCACAAATAAACGTACAGTATTGGAAAATACCAGTAAGTTAATCATTCACATTATAGATGAACCAAAGACATTTCTTTGTCTCCTACACTGATAGCTTCTCTAATCCTTGTGCGTGTCTGCATCATCGGCTTTGATTGTCTCTCGCACTCAGACCAAGGCTCCACACTGACCATGTAGAACTACTTGCACATACATGCCCCACCAAAAAAGACTCTAAGCCTAAAGCAGAAGTGGGAATACCTCTGGATGAAACAGTAAAGGATTCACATCATTTTTTGTCTCCCTTTCCCCCCTCCTGTCTCATCACACCTTTCTCTGTATGGGCTAATTTGCAGAAGCCTCCGTTAGTGAAAAAGATCGATGGCTGGTTTCAGTTCAGCAGGCCAGAGCGGCGCTACCCACCTCTGGAGCCCCACACATCATGGTTTCACTCTTACCAGTGAACTGTTGAGGTGAGGAGGAGAGAAGACAGGGATGCTCACACTTCCTCTTTATGCTCACTTCATGGTTTGAGGTTAATCGCTGGCCCCTGGGATCAGTAGAAAATGGAGAAGCTCCCAGGTACTGTGTTTTGTCACTGAGCCGGATCTTGGACTGTAACGTAGTATTCACATATCAAGTAAGGTATCAGTGAAGTTTTCCAACCGTGAACATGAAAGAGAACAACATGTCCCTGATGTACATGTCATCTTCCCAAATCTTTTGCTAATGGGCAAAGTTTAATCAATGATTGCATAACTCAGCATTACGTTTATATCATCAATCATACTGAATAACTGTAAAAATTAACTATGGTATGGTAAACTATGTCTTTTTGAACTGATGACAAAATCAGTTTAAAGCCCCACATTTTCACTGACACAGAAATCCCACTTTCTTCTCAGGCAAAAATAAACAATAAAGCCATTAAACAATGAATGATTGTAAAGCTGGAGGAAGGGTTAAGGGTGGGGACCACTTGCAGAGATAGCCTACAGCTCAGCATTTGATACTCAGGTGAGACAAGGGGAAAGAGTGCTTCTTCCATGGTTGCTGTTCTTCCAGAAAGTTGTTGTACTGTCATGGAGAAGAGTTGGAAGAACATGTCTTCAAACATGTTGGCCGATTGTAGTATGTGACTAGCAGAATAAAATGGAATGAACTTGGACACAGACATAAAAATGAGCATGGTAGAATTACATATGGATTTCGATCTAAAACATGTTGCATATTCTTGTTATCCAGAAACAATGAACAATGTTAGCCTAACAAAAATGAATATATTATCTGTTGTCTTTTGGTTTGGAGTTAATTGGGCCACTTAAACTTGCTTAAACTTGCAAACCCACTATGTCAATACATGGTTTCCCTGTGGGTCGTTGATAAAAAAGTGTTTCAGAGTTGAGAGCACAGGAAATGGTCATTCACCCACTAAGAACCAAGTCTGTTTCCTCAAAACATCACACTTTCACTCAGTCTATTGGCTACAGACTCCTGCAAAAATTGTTCCTGGCTTGTCCCCACACAAGAATCCTTCTTATCTAAAGAGTGGTTTAATGCAACACATCAGGACTGGTACAACTCAATGTGCTTTAGTCAGAATGTGCAAACTAAATCTGAAAAACAAAGCGCTGCAATAACAGTAGGCTATCAATGATCAGTATTCTTACAAATCATTAAAGGTGGATATCCCAGGTTCAGAAAGTAAAAACCCTCTTTCTACCTGTGCACTTAACGCACATTATCACTAATTATCTGATCTACTGTACCTGGCTGTTAGGATGAGCTGGTTTACGAAATGGTTGGATCAAATACTTGGAAGGATTTTTACTTTCTGAACCCAGAATGTCCATCTCTGTAAATCACGTGTATGAGAATGGGACTGACTGGCAAGGACAACTCAAAAGGCAACTCAAAATGTCATAAAATCATTTTATTAAGTCAATGTATCAATTTATTGCTACTGAATAGATGATCTATACAATTGCATTTATTTATGAGTTTGTTAATTCCATAGACAGTTCACAGCAGAATGAGAGCAAATGTATTTTCTATTAAGATCTCACATTTATGAGGTTAATTAGCATACTGAACATAAATCATGCTACGTAAAGACATAATAACACACAAAATCAACAGTGAGTGAAAATGATTGATCATTAGAATCAATATTTGATGTTAGCACATACATTATTTCTGAACTCAAAACAATCATGTCATATGATTAGCAGAGTTACATAAAGCCTATAGAAATATAAAAACATTATATTATTTAAAAAATAGAATTTTATTATTTCATTTTTAAAAAATCAAAATAGCTCATTAATTGTTTCATATCTCTCTTTATTTTACACAGCTATGCTCCTCAGGTACTCACAGGAGTGAGGCTTCATTCACAGCTTATATCTGAGCCCCTGTAAGGCTTGTCATCATGAGTCCCTGGTGCTCCACAGAGGAGGCTGAGGTGTGGGGGCTGCCACAGTAGCGCCGCACATACTCCAGCTGCTGCTGCTCACTTGTTCTCTCAAAGTCATCACAAACACTCTCCCTCTCTTCCTCTTCTTCCTCCTCTTCTTCCTCTTCTTCTTCTTCTTCTTCTTCTTCTTCTCCTTCTTCTTCATCTTCATCTTCATCCGGTTCCGTATCTTCTTCTGGTTCCTCTTCCAGATCCTCTGCCGGTTCCTCAGGTGGAACCCGTGGGGACTCCTCCAGGACGTCCTCCAGGGCCTCGGCGTGCGGCTCCCCGTCCAGCTGGTAGGGCTCTGGGCTGCACTGGCTGAGGCGGCACAGGCTGTCCTCGTCCTCCTCCTGACACGA
>NC_085001.1:33496231-33576231 GCF_963854185.1 Sardina pilchardus
GTGAATGTGTGCCTAGTGCATCAGAAGTTGCTTTTAAAGTATAGAAACTTACCTTGGAGAACCACTAGCATATACTGTATATGGATTAA
The DNA here is from genome assembly GCF_963854185.1 of Sardina pilchardus. Taxonomy (NCBI): domain Eukaryota; kingdom Metazoa; phylum Chordata; class Actinopteri; order Clupeiformes; family Clupeidae; genus Sardina; species Sardina pilchardus. Next base: position 33,496,321 of record NC_085001.1, read on the forward strand.
TATACAAGCAAACCCCTCTTTGACCAGACAGGTCAAATAATATTCCTTTATCAAATAAGGAATTCTAAACATTTTAGTAGTTTTTCCTCACCATTCATATTCCAGCATATCTTAAAGCATTTACAGCAAACAACATTACTAGTATTTCTTCAGTATTTGTTGTTGTTTTGATCCATTCCTTACCTTGTGGGTGAGCACGTGCTGCTTGAGGTGGTGGGACTGCACAAACTCCATGCCACACTCACTGCAGATGTGCGGGCGCACGTCGCTGTGCTTCATCATGTGGTTCTGCAGCTGGCTGGGGTACTGGAAGCTCTTGTGGCACTCGGCGCAGCTGTAGGAGACGGGCCCGCGGTGCCCGCTCAGGTGGCGCTTCAGCTGCGCCAGCGTGGCAAAGTCCAGGCCGCACTCCACGCAGACGTTGTCGCGGCCGCGCTCGTGCTTGGCGCGGTGGGCGCGCAGCTCGCTGGGGTAGGCGAAGCCTCGGCCGCACACGCCGCAGCTGTGGGGCTTGACGGCGCTGTGCTGGAGCATGTGGCGCTTCAGGTGGCTGGTCTGCGTGAACGCCCGCTGGCACACCTGGCACTTGTGCGGCCGCGCGCCCTGGTGCGTGAGCAGGTGCGTGTGCAGGTGGCTCAGCTGCTTGAAGAGCTTGCCGCACAGCGGGCAGCCGTGGGGCTTGATGCCGCGGTGGCCCAGCACGTGCGTCACCAGGTTGTACTTGGACGTGTACGACTTGTCGCACACGCGGCACTGCCAGCGCCGCTGCCCGTCGCCCACCTCCACCAGGTAGCTCTCGTCGATGTGGACGGTGGGACGCTCTGCTGGCGCCAAGCCCCGCCGGCCGCTGGAGCCCTCCTCCCCGCGCTCATACCTGAAGGGTTGGCCGGGGTGGAGCGCACCTGGGGGCAGGTGCATCAGCGGGCCGGGCAGGTAGAAGGGGAAGGGGAGCATGCCAGGGGGCAGAGGGGGCAGGTACGGGGAGGAGAGGGGCGGCCTGGTCAGGAGCAGCGGAGAGGAGGGCCACAGAGGCATGGGCTTCACCATCTCCTGCTTCACCTGCACAGGTGCGTCGTACCTGGCCAGGGCGCGCTGCAGGTGCAGCCGGCTCAGGTCCACCATCTCCAGGGGCAGTGAGGGGGGGGAGCGGGGGGACAGCAGCGAGGGCAGGGTCAGGGCGCGGGACAGGTGGGACAGGTCAATGGTCTTGGGGCTGCTGGCCTCCCGCTTGTTGCCAGGCACCTCGGCAGGAGGGGAGGAGCTCCGTCGGTCCATTCTGACAGGCAATGGGGCCTTCTGCTCGGTGAAGCTGATCTAGTTCTGTGAGTTTGCACAAAGTAGTTTGCAAAACAGAGTTCAGTTCATCACTTTCAGGGTAAGACTGTGGTCTATCATCCATCACCTGCCTGCACATACAGTAGACCAGAATTACAACATTAGTACACAATCACAGTGAGATACAGTATTTCAATGATATCAATGAAGCTAATTTGCTATAATTATTCATATTCAGAAATGTTGTGGTGGTGCTTGGTTGTATCAGGTACAGTAGGCTATATTTCTATATTACTATATTATTTACTTATTCACACTAGCTAGCAATCATATTAGCGCTTCATTCTTTAGGACAGCAGTGATGATGAAGGGCTTAAGGTTATTCACATTTGAAAAGTAACAAACAAATACAGAAGTCACTCAGACATACACGCACGCGCACACGCACACACACACACACACACACACACACACACACACACACACACACACACACACACACACACACACACACACACACACTCATATCCTTTTCCAGCCCTCATCCTCTGCAACTCTTTTGCGCACCCACTTTCCTCTCAGTTCTCCTTGCACCCAAACCAGGTATCAAATCCTCCTGCAAAAGGAAGTGCAGTCCACGCCAACAGACTCACCTTTCACTCCCTCTCACTTTTCGCTTCTCCATACATCCTGCCTGACTTTGACGAGAGGATTTGCACTTCTCTTTTTCTCTTTTTCTTTTCAACGCTCACTGCAATGACTCTAACCGTGACAGTCCCACACAGATGTATGTGTATTTATGAGAAGAAATGAGGAAGGACAGCTACATGGGAACTGATGCACTTCTGTCCACAAAATGTGTTTGGAGACGTGAGTCCGTTGTACTAGCACTACATGAGATAACTATTGCACCCGCTTATCAGATGCTACCTATTATACTGATCTAATTAGCACTACAAATATACTTATATACTTATAAATATAGCTTATACAGTATATACTGCACTCTCAGAAATGGAAGTACCAGTGTGTACCTAAAACGGTACAAATGCTTGTCGCTGGGGCAGTACCCTTTTGAAGTACAATAATGTACCCCTAATGCAGGTACCGTTTGGTACCCTAGCCATTTGTACCCATCAAGGTACACTTGTGTACCTGCAATGACCGAAATGTACCTGTGTATATCATTACAGCATAGCAGCCTTAAAAGGTACTAATCTGTACTTTAAGGGTACAACCCCAGTGAAAATTTAAGGTGGTATAATTGAAATGTATTCACACAACCAATAAGTAAATTAAAATGTTTATTCTGAGAGAAAAATCACTTTGTGATATTACACACAATACTCCACATGAATACAGGTACATAAAAGTTAACACATTCATATCAAAACATCAAAGTATCTTACATTAATCAATATGCATATTAACGTAAAACATGTTGTAACTCTTTATGTAAGTGTAAATATAAAACAGTTTGATCTCCAATATTTTGCTTCCACATTGTGTTTATATGCAGAGGGAAAAAAATGATTAACTTGCACCATAGGTGATCAACATTAATAACCTTGATCTATATTATACCAATATTTGAGTTAAAAAAACCTTGCATGCTTTTAAGTTCATGTTAATACTAACATATGAGATGAAAATGTAGTATCTGCTTACCGTCACCATTACAAATGCATTAAAATGTTACAAGAGAAAAGCTCCCAGCACTATCGCATCTTGTGCTTGTCACTTAAGGTTTTTACAAAACTAACATTGTCCTTGCAGTAACTTTGCAGTTGCTATAATCTTAGAATTCTCATGTTTGGATTCACAGTGCATACACTAGTTGAGTAAAAGATACGCGTCTTGAAGTGTGATACAATGAGTCACAATGACATCATTGAGTAGTATCTCAGAAAACAATGTGAAAGCCTAAGCAAATATTAGCAAGCCCATAAACATATACAATATAAACACACTCCAATCCTTCCATTTGGGTAGGATGAGGCGTGCCATTAAAAAGCCAAGAGTCTCAAAAGGCACTAAAGTTCAATATCAAAAACTGGCAGAAATCCAACAAATTCTTCAGGAGGACTTCGACTGGAACCTTACTTGATCTACAGGACGTTGACATATTTTCAAGCAGTGGTATCACCAATGACAGCAGGGGTTGTACGTCTGTTGGAAGCAAAATGTAAACACAAACCTCAGAATTAGATATTTTCAACCACACAAATAAATAGCCTCTGACAGATTGTGTAAAATACACATGTATGCAACTACAGTATGTCAATCCACTCACCTGGCATAGATCATTGCTAAGTCATTGCAAGTTCCGTGGACTGTCTGACTCTCCCAAAACTTCTCCATACATCCTTTTCACCTTATATTCATAAAGCTGCCCGCTCCGCTATGCGTTTGAGAGAGAAATGGCATATGCAATACATTAATATAAATTAAAAAAAATGACACAATGAAACAGCACAAGATGACCCTAAGCAATAATTTCTCCTGGACAAACTAAACAATCTAAAAATTGTCTGTATTATTTTCATTTCTATGTGTATTTAACATCAATAAGAAAAATACTATCAATACACTAAGACAAACGACCAAGTTGTGTTACTTACGTAGCCATTCCTTCAGTAAAAGCAGAGCCATAGTTTTCTCTATCACTCTGAGTAGAGGTACTTCCACACGCCAACATTCTGCCTTGGTGGTTATCTGTGTGAGGGATTAACGTTAGCAGCTAGCAGCTAGCAGAACGTTTCATAAGGTTCATATGGTTCATAAGGTTAGGTTACTAGCGAGTGCTAATGTTAGCCTTTAAGCCAATTTGACTCAACAGTATTCACTAACTTCACATTAAAATGGGAAACAGTGATAAAACACACACAAAATACCTTTCCTTAACATCTGTCATGACAGTCATGCATTACCGAAGGCGTTTGAACACCGTTTAAAAATATTCATAGCTAACATAGGCTACGTTGCTAGCGAATGCTAATGTCAGCCTATTATGCCAACAATTTGACTCAGTTAACAGTATTCAATATTTACAAACCCGAATTTCGATAAATTGCAACTATACCTTACCTCATGCATTACTGAAGGCGTTTGAACACCGTTTCAAAATATCTGAATATAGCTAACATGACATGGGCTACGTAGCTAGCGAATGCTAATATGTTAGCCTTTAAGCGAACAATTTGATTCCGTTAACAGTATTCAACATTTACAAACTGAATTTCGATAAATTGCAACTACATCTTACCTCTGAATAGTGTTGCCTCCTGTTCCATAAAGATTATGCCAGCACCACAGCACGTTTCCCCACACCAAGCTCCTCTGCTGAAAACTGCTCCTCCATTACTTTGAGTGAGACGAAAAAATAACGGTTGCTCCCGAATCTTCTCCCCTATCAACTTCTGAGTGACAGTCCATGGGCTTTTTGTACCCATAGGTACAATATGGTCCCTTGGTGAAAAGGTACATTATTTATGTACCCGAAATGGTACCTATTAGTACCAATACAAGGTACAGGGTCAAAATTGTACTTGAAAGAACGAAAATGTACCCCAACAGTACCCCTATTTTTGAGAGTGTGTATACATTATACATTGTTGCTGTTTTCTCATTTACGTCCACATTTACCACAAACAAAAGAAATGACAAACAAAAAGATGGTTTCATGAGAGGCATCTGATAGAGATGTCTACTGTACATTTGTATGACAGTTACCCTGGCAAACACTATTATTATACACACTTCGGTTTTAGCCATACCGTGGTCAGTTTAGAAAATAATGCAAGAATTGTTGTGTTGACTATTGCAATCTTGAATTTTTTTGCAAAATAATGAAACAATCTGAAGGAATATAGAAAGTGAAAGGTATAGAAAGTCTTCACATCAACAAATAAAGAAAGGCTTAAGCAGAACCAAAACTCCGTTCAAAACCAGCTAACAATCCCAAACACATTTAAGTCTCGACAAGAACAACTTGCAGTAGGACATCACAGCACATCTTTCTTGATAATCTCTGCACATCAGAACCACGCGTGCTCTGCAGATGTTGCTATGCAGTGTGTATGTTCAGCCCTGCCCTCAGCCCTGACTCAGGCACCCAGATGGACCAGTAGGTCAGCCCTGTCCCCTCTCTCCAGCGCCTAGATCACCCAGCACAGCAGCACAGCAGCACAGCGCTCTCTACACTCACTAGCCAACGCAGCAGTGGCCGCTAGTGCAACAGAGCCCTGCACACACCCCTCTGTAAATGACTCAGTATGTGTGTGAGTGTATGTGTGTGTGTGTGTGTGTGTGTGTGTGTGTGTGAGCGTAGTGCACGGTCTGCAGTGCCTACCTTGTCCAGTCCCTGTCCTGATGGACAATGAGCCCTTTCTCTTCCAGCATGTGAAGAGACTTAAGAAAGAGAACAGGAACAATCACTTTGTTCTCATTTTTCAGATGAGTACCTTCGGAGAGCAGGAAGGAAGGGAGTGGAGGGGAAGTCAACAAGCCCTGGCCTTCCTGCTGAAAAATAAGGAAACACTCGATAGACATCTCCACTTTATGCCCCTGAAGCTGCTCGCACTCGCTCCGTTCCAGCCTCGCACTGACCAGACAGGGCTCGTGCATGCTGTTATTTCTTGTTGAAATGGCCAAAGAGTGATGAATATCTCTCCTGATGGCAGCTCTGGGGAGTCACAGGGAATGATGGGCAGAGTTGGACAGTACAGAAGTTGTCTCTGTCCTGCAAGTTCAGTTTGGAGCTGCAGGTACAGGCAACAGCAGCAAGTCAGTGCTGCACAACATGGCCACTGTGTAGCCCAGTGCTCTGCAGAGCTACAGGGACATGATGGTGATGGTGCATTACAAAGTTGAGGGATGATGACCAACACAATCTGCCGTTTTCAAAAGCTCACTTATCCCATTACCCATGCCACAGACAAGATAGAACACAGCTGCTTTGAACAGATGCTGGAGAAGCCAGTCACAAAATAAACATCATTTAGAAATATAGATAATGTACAAGTATGAGTCATCACGTGCCTATGATCATATATCTTTCCAATTCCATCTGGTTTAGCTGTCAATAAAATATGGTTAGAATCGAATAGAGGAGATTGAGAGGAGGATGAGTACAGCCTTACAGCATATGATACAGGCTGTATGTGTGCATATTTGAAGATTTGACGTTAACTTTCAGAATTACCTCCGCCAAGGGTTTGTTTGTTTGTCTGTTTGCTTGTTTGCTTGTTTGTCTGTTTGTCTGTCCGTTAGTCTGTCTGTCTGTTCGTCTGTTTGTTTGCAAAATAACTCAAAAACATGGATGGATTTCAATGAAATTTTCAGGAAAGGTCTGAAAGGACCCAAGGAAGAAACAATTACAGTTTTTTTCAATCGCTAACAAGCGTTTGTCCATTCAGTTGACACATTTTCAAAACTCTAAACACAGTTAGCACAGCATCGGTCTTTTGTGGCCATACCATTAACACATTTCATGTTGTTTTCACACAGTATGCAGTCAGTGAATACATTTTCACAATGCTTACATTTTCTTTACAGACAAACTATACCTCCCAACAAAATAATGGATCGTTTTTGTATTATTTTCGAATGCTAACACACAACATCCCACAATAGTTAAAACAATATTCCAAACCTTAGATACAGTATAAAAACCTCTGCTTCTGCAATGTTATCAATTCAAAAGCAATATATCTCAGCTGATAATAAACAAACAATCGAATAATTGACACATAGATGATTTATGTTGGGTAAATTAGGCCAACCACAGCTGATTCCAGTCTATCTTAGATTCAGTGGCAGGGGTTATTTCTCTCTATTACATTGACACTTACACAGTAAAAAGAGGAGGTGATGTTTTTGGAAGCAGAAACAGAAAAAGACAAATACTGTAATGTCTGGACGAGGAAGAGTAAGAGTAAGGGGCCCAGGGAGAAGAGCGGGCCCAGGGAGAAGAGCAGGCCCAGTGAGAGATGCAGTGAGAGGTGCAGGAGCACTGAGAGGAGCAGGTGCAGAGATTAGACACAGTAACATTGTGCTTTTTTTGTTCACCCCCTTTTTATCTGGGCTTTTTGCTGTTGTTTTTTGTTCAGAATGCTCTTGTGTTTCATGGATATTTTGTTCACTGCAATGCTGTAAATCTTTTTTCTGTTCTATCATAGTCTACTGTAAACAGCATTTACTGTATACTGCACCTCCTGTAGGCCTAGTGAACAGTAAAAAAGACAAAAAAAAGATTTGCTTTTTACTGGAATGCATTTGAATGTGAACAGTACATCTGGACACACAGTTCCCAACCAAGAAAATTAGTGTAAAAATCCTGGATTGCATGTTTTGCATGCAAATACCTGTAAAACTGAAACATAAAAGTCTATGCAGTTTTTGTAATGTCAACAGTAGCCAGTATTTTGAAACCTAGTGTACTCTGATTGACTGCATGTATCTTGTGAAGTGAAAACAAGCTTCATTCTTTGACAAAATAACTTCATTTTGAGTCAGGTTTCCAGTGTTTTGGTAAAGTTAGTGTGTGCAGAGATATGACGAGTTACTGTATATGTAACAAAATGTGGTGTAACAACATGGAATGTGCTTTTGAGAGGAAAATTATCCATTTGGCCAATTGTGTTTTGTAGGTGAGAGTCTGTGTTTAGAGTTTTGAAAATGTGTCAAATGAATGGACAAACGCTTGTTAGCGATTGAAAAAAACTGTAAATCTTGGGAGTCACCGAATCAGCGCCTGGATTCAAGAGGCGGTTATGTTTTCGCTTGGCGGTGGTCTGCGCTCGCAGAGTGCTTTTATAGTTGATTTTGAGCTATCAAATAAGATTATGTATATAAATTGAGAAATTAAATTAAATAATGAATGACATGGACTGTGTGTGTGTGTGTGTGTGTGTGTGTGTGTGTGTGTGTGTGTGTGTGTGTGTGTGTGTGTGTGTGTGTGTGTGTGTGTGTGTGTGTGTGAGTGTGTGATTGAGTGAGTGAGTGAGTGAGTGAGTGAGTGAGTGAGTGAGTGAGTGAGTGAATGTGTGAGTGAGTGTATGTGTGTGTGTGGATGGTGAATGTACCCTACTCAATAGATTACACTGGGTATTTTTTTTTCTTATGTACTGAGGCAGAATGTGACATGTTTTCTACACCATTTCCTACTGTCAGGTTTTACTGTTTATCAGTGCTTTACCACATGCCAGTTACAATGTGTGATATCATCGGCTAAGACTAAGCACTGGGTTTATTTTGGCATTTAACAGCCACTGGCACTTCAACTCTCCTCACTATCATGGAGCTTTTAATGGGGTCAGAGGTTAAAGTGCAGTGACCCGTCCTGGACTCTTATCAGGATTCAATGTCTCCGGGAGATGAACTTCAGTTGACACGACTCCACAACACCCCCTCCTGAACCATGCAAAATGTGTGTGTACGCATCCAAGTGTGTTGCTGTGTGTGTGTGTGTGTGTGTATATATATATATATGTGTGTGTGTGTGTGTGTGTGTGTGTGCAGTTACAGAGGGGGAGGGTGTAGAATGAAAGTGGCTCAGGTGTTAACAAAGACTTCAAAACCTCAGCTGTCCCCATCTCTAACACAGCAGATCCCATATGCTGGTAGTGTCTTCAGAAGAAAAAATGGGCTGTGCTTTGATGCAACATCAACAATTTGACGTAAATTATTTTTAGAGTCACTACTGTACTTAATGTTTCACACCTAAACCTAACCTAAAGGTTTAATATCCCTATGGAAATAATTTTTAGCATACATAAATGCAAACTCCTAATATCATGTCCATGTTTTGCCCAGCTCTCTCACAGCAGTGTTGCTACTTTCCACTATTTTCCACTAAGAGAGATGATGATTACTGTATATAGCTATACCTTGTCTTTAGGACTGAGATGCGTGCTGCCTTTCTGCTGTATCCCCAATTGCCCTGTAGGGGGCATAATGACCTTACAAGAGAGTAGGGACTGCTTGTGAAACTGAGGTTCGTTTCAAAGAGGAGTATGCTAACTGTTGCAACCTTGGTGTCATAGGCCTACTGTATGAAAGGGCCAATCAAAAGTTGAATTGCTGATGTACATCAACACATCAACACATCCATGCACTGATCAGTGTTCAATCACTCTATTGCTGGGGACAACACTTACAGTACTACAAGTATTCATCCAGATCCACATGTCAACATTAAGGCTTTTAGCCTTCACTAAAAAATACCTGAACATTTGGCTTTTTGTAGAATCCTGAGTAATTCATCTCACTATCTGGAGTTAAGCATACTGTAGCCACATACTGTACCAGTTAACGTATCTGTGCTTGTATCAAAGGTCTTCACTAAGCTGATCGACAACTTCTATGTAATAAGAATCCACATCTGATAAGAGTTATTTCACAAACCGCTGTTAAGGGCCTCCCATTGAAACAGCAGAATATAATCTCTTCTGGAAATGCTGTGAAGAACTATTTGTTTATATTAACTGTTCTATTAGGCCTACTTGCAACCTACGCATTACAGCCATATTGGCCTTCATCAGGGCATGATCAGATGCCCTGATGAAGGCCAATATGGCCGTAACGCGTAGGCCCATGTGCTTTTAAATACCCTTGCCATGAATCATTAAAGGCTTTTTATAGTGTGTGTCTCTGTTAACCATTTTTTCCTTTGGATACTGTATGTCCCTTCTTCCTCCTGCCATTCTTCAGAGGCTCTCCTTGTGGTCATCTACTAGACCTGACCTGTGACTCAGTTTAGGGTTTCCAGATGACCTGATTGAGAAGGGCAAAGACATCAAGAGTGTCACTGAGATAGAGCAGAATGGAGACCACTTCACAGAGAAAGTGACCACTTGCTCCCCTGGTGAACTCGTTTACTGCTGGCCAGGAGAGCGAGATCGAGACCATCAGCGGGGAAAAGGTCAAGGTGTGTCTCTAAACAGGGCGGGGAGGGGAGGGAGGATGTTTTGTCTTCTGTGTAGAACCTGTTTTACGTCATATGCCCTCACACCAGGAGTCTGAGGGACGGCATCTCCTATCTCCTGCTGCTCATTAAAGGACTGATGTTTACTGGCACAGTTTCACAGCGTCAAATGCTCCTGTTTACTGCACTGATGCACATCTGGCTAAACCCCATACATTTTAGGCCCAACCATTTCATGTGTGGGTGTGAGTGCGGTTCACATCAGCTATACAGCCATGCAACATGACAGAGGTGAAGTGTGAGTGCATATGTGTGCCACTGGCTGAAGCATAATGTGTTGTACAGTACATACACCACAGTGGTCTCTGGAAACATGTAATGGTGCCTTATTGGCTCCAGCACCTACATGTTGGAGCTTTGTGCTTTCTCCTGCTTACACTGTGTGTTTGCAAGTCACAAAATCAAAGGGATAACACTGGAAAATATTCAATCTACATTTACCCTGTTTCTGTTTCTGTCTTGCAGGCTACCATCATTATGGAGGACAATAAAGTGACAGTGACTTTCCAAGGCATCCAGTCCGTCACAGAGAAAGTTGATAATGATACTATTGTAAATGTGAGTATAGATTCACTTACTGATTTACTGGATCATTAGTCATCTCAGACTGTATGAACTGTGCCTAGAGTAAATATGTCATGCCAGTGATTGGTCATTTCCTTGTGTGGTCTGCACCATCTAGTGCTGAATTGCATTCCTACATCTTGCCACTGAGTGACAGTGTTGTGCTGTTTCAGACCCTAACAGTGGCTGGAGTATCATACAAGAGCAAACGTGTCAAACGCTGACGTCCATTCCGGTTGTTTTGAGATTTTATTAGTTGGAAATCAATTAAAAAAAATCACTACGAATTTGTGACTGTCAAATGTGTACTAGTTTGAAGAATGTGTCTGCAGTGAACAAAGTTACTCTTGCACACCTGACCTACAGAAAATGGAATCATCTACATTTAAAGAGCAAATTTAAATGTCAAAAATCTATATCCTAATAAATAATGTAGCTGCTATAAATGATAGTAGGAGACATCAGAGAAGAAGTCCATGACTTAAGTAGGGTTCAGACCAAAGATTCCCGACGAGCCGCGACGTTCTAAAACCTTGCAACTGCAACTCAACATGTTTAATGCTCTGCGACGGCTTGCGACGGCGTGCAACGTCGTGCAACTTCTAATTCACACCGCTGCAACTCAGTCTCGTCGCGTCGGGAATCTTTGGTATGAATTGGGCTTTACACTTCAGTGACAGAGCCTGTGTTTTCTGTATGTGTGACACAGTGAGTCATTAAGAGCCTCATTGACTCTCCCGGTGATGGAGGACGGTCCATGGGAGCGGGTCAGGATGGCTGCCCCAGTGCTGCTGCCCACATCTGGAGCTCTCTGGTCAGCTGGGGCTCTTCCCCTGCTGGCCTCCTCATTAAACAGGCCACAGCTATAGCAGAGATGGGGATAGCTCTGCCCACTCGTGGTTAATTGGTCTGTCCTGTGTGTTTGAACATGTGTGTGTGTGTGTGTGTGTGTGCGTGTGTGTGTGTGTGTGTGTGTGTGTGTTTGTGTGTGTGTGTGTGTAGGGGTGGGTGGATGGACAGGTGTTCTCATTTCCTGCGGAACAGGTTCTTGATGCCCTCTACCACCGGTTCCGTCTGCATGCTCATGGGCTGGTTCTTGAGTGCGGCCTCACGCATCTGGTGGTACACATACTCGTTCTGGTTGAACATGCGCAGCTCCATCTCCGTCTGCTGCCGCATAGCCTACAGTAGCAACACAGACACAACGTAAATCTACTCTCCAAAACAAAAGTCATCCAACACTCGCATTTTCAATAAAAGATGTTATTGGGACAACACACCATGACAATGCTCAGAGCTCAATGACAAATTAAGATACAAAGGTGTCAAGCAAGCGCTGTTTTGTCCTATGACTGAAGCGTACCTCCAGGTCTTTGGTAATGGGGTGTGTGGGGCCGTGTGTGATCAACAGGATGGAGTAGGCCTTGCAGATCATGCCATGGCCGACCTCAATGAGCCCTGACTGCCAGTGGGTGACCCCTGCCCTCATGGTGGCCATGCCCAGGGCTGCATTGTTTGGGTGGTACAGCTTCCTGTGGAGAAAATAAAAGACTTTTAAAGGGAAATATTTTTGCACAGCCTCATCATAGGATATAACATTAGGGTTACATTGTGTTGACTGCATCAAGCTTATGGAGTCGGGGTGAGTGGATCTATGGAATATAGTCATGCAACTGGATGGCAGGATGGACACATGGAGCTGAACTGAAGGCCCGTGAGTTAGTGCTAGTGTGGAGGGTGGGGCACTCACTGGTATCCCTCCACCATTTTGCGAGCGAAGGTGGCGGCCTCGTAGAAGTACTGCAGGTAGGACAGCACCTCACTGATGGTGCTCCACATCCGCAGCTGGTAGATGTGTGTGTCGCCCAGAACGGGCTCTACCTTCTCCAGACACTCACGGCAAATCTTGACCACCTGACCAGCAGACAACACAGGTAGGGTTGAGGTTGGGTTAAGAACACACAAAGGTAGGGTGAGATAAGGTAAATTGGGACATCAGGTAAAATGGGACAAAGTTGGTTTTAGACCTTTATCTCTTTAAATATTAGCTGCCAATCAGAAAACATGTCATTATATTGTCACTACATATGTCCTTTACCAAATAAAATCATTTTGATTGGTCTAAAGTATCAGAAATGGGAGGTGCCAAGATTAAAAACATCAGTGGACCCAATAATTGCAAGGAAAGCCCCATGGCAAGCCGATTCTGTCTTAATGATCATAAGGATATTGTAGTTGAAACAAAAACAATATTATACAAAATTCTCATGAAATGTATGCTATTTCATGAGAGGTTTAAATTAATATCAAAACTTTTGGGCTATGTCCTTTACTTTTTAAGGAAAATGAATTTTAGTGACTTTGGTGTGCATCAGGCAAATTGGGACAAAAAAATCAGCTAAAATGGGACACTTTTACATTACATTTGCCATTAGCGTTAAGGTGTTAGCATATTAGCCGCATATTAGCCTTTTCACACTCAAAGTAGGCCCATACACTCACACACACTTACACACACTTGCACGCTTGTGCTTGTGCACACACGCACCCACACACACACACATCTGAACACTATCATTAAATGATTAAAAAATACAAATAAACATTGTCATTATTCTACAATTTGTTGCACATTTTTCAATTCTAAACTGACTGTCCCATTTTACCTGACCGAGTGTCCCATTTTACCTGAACACTTTCTTGGTCTGAGGTATGGTGTCTTGTGGTCTTTGAAGGTTAATATCTTTAAAAATATTATATTTGGAAGCATATTTTCTGCACAGAAATGTTGCTAAGACTCATATGAAGTGATAAAAGTCTTCACTTTCACCCTGTTTGGCATTTTAAATAGTTTTATTTGTGATCTACCAAAAAGTGTCCCAATTTACCTTATCTCACCCTACTCTTCTGGTGAACTTTACTTGGATCCATTTTAATCCAACTACATCAATTTATTTTTTGTTAGATTTCATGAGCAACCATGTTTGGAAAAAGTAAACTTAAGTATATGGACACAACACATCTAGTCAACTTTGTATGCTAATTTGACTAACAGTAACACTGAATAACTAATACTGAATATGACCTGATTATTGCCTTTTTTATTTTTACTGCAGTTCCAGAGATGTCCAAGGGACTGAGATGGACGTATTCTGAGATGTCCTTGGATGTGACGCAAAGCATCTAAGTGTTTTTGTGCACCCTAAAGAGCAGGTGTACCTCATGGTAATTGCCATCCACGCGCGCTTTCTCCATCTTCTTCAGCATGTCAAAGCTATACGTTGTCATCTCCTTCACCTGCTCATCAGGGACCTACAGGCACAACCCATACAGCATAGCTGACTTCAGATCAGTTCACAGTCACGTCAACATCAGCCTACATCACACTGTCAGACAATTATCACTGCACAACACTGCCTCACCTATTATGTGGCATACACATCATCATATTTACCCTCTGACCCCATACTACTGTGATGTCTGATCAAACCAAATTAAACTGCCGGAGTCGGAGCAGTGCAAAACCAAGTTATCACTCTAGCAGTTAAATCAGTCATAACAGTAATAAGAGAGTTAAGCAGAAGAGTCAGATATACAGTAATGAGACCAGAACAGTTCCTGTCTAGTATCAGACTGATACATTAGCCATTATTATCTTGGATACCTAATTCCACAATTCCCTTTGTGTAGTTCATATATGTCTGCATTCATGTACAGTCGATGTAAAGCAAACTGTCTTTCAATCTTAGTTACAGCAATCACCACATGTGCAAGCATTGTGTGTGTGTGTGTGCAGAATGAATGTATCTGTATTTGCTATTTTAGTCCACACTATCTTACAGCAACAGCATCACTTCAGCATTACTTCCAAAACAAGCCACTACACCTTGTGCTTTAGGTGTTCTCAGAAGAGCCTGACGGGACTAAAAATAACAGCAGCGACGCTGTCAGAATGCACAAGGCTGGCGACTGTGATAAATGCTGCAGTGTCTCAGGCCGACTGTGCCTCTGCGTCCTCTCTCAGCTTTACGTCTGTCTCCTCTCACCAGCAGGCGCAACACTTCCTCACCCTTGGCTGAGGGATTTGTGCCATTGTATGTGTTTGCTGACAGAAAATATTGTCCTCAGAAGGTTAATATCTTATGTTCAGTTTCCATCATACACACACACACACACGCACACACACACACACACACACACACACACACGCGTGCGCGCACACACACACACACACACACACACACACACACACACACACACACACACACACACACGCGTGCGCGCACACACACACACACACACACACACACACACACACACACGCGTGCGCACACACACACACACACACACACACACGCGCACACACACACACACACACACACACAAAAGCCTGGGATTCCTCCATCATCAGAAGAATCAGCTGTTCCCTGGAGCGAGTGTGGCCCTCTGCTAAAATTAGCGCGGCACAAAGACCCCGGTGCTGACCTCCAGCGCTGCAGATAACAGGGTGCTGACAGCACGCTCTCCTCATTCACCTCAGGCTCTCCTATAGCCCCACCACGGAGCTGGCTCCCAGGGTTTGGGGTGTGTGTGTGTGTGTGTGTGTGTGTGTGTGTGTGTGTGTGTGTGTGGGGGTGTGTGCGTGTATGCATGTGTGTGTGTGCGTGTGTGTCTGTGTCTCTCCTGCTGTGTATGTGTGTGTGTGTGTGTGTGTGTGTGTGTGTGTGTGTGTGACTGTGTCTCTTTGTGTATGTCTGTGACTGTCTCTCTTTCTTTCTCTCTCTCTCTCTCTGTGTGTGTGTGTGTGTGTGTGTGTGTGTGTGTGTGTGTGTGTAGTGTCCTTTTCCATATACACAGTATACAACTCAATCAAAACAATTTCCCAGGAATAAGCAAAAATCCCTATCCCTCTGCAGTATCCTTTAGTATTTTTGCAAGTGATATCAAAAGGTGAAGCTCACACATGAAGCTCACTCTCACCTTGACGTCGTCCACCACCCTGCCTGCCATCTTGAGGTCGTCTTTGGTGTGGTTGGTGCAGTGCTCACACGTACAGTCGAAGAAGTACTGCTCCTTGAGCAGCTGTTTCCGCTCCTGAGACAGGTTCAGGTAGTCCACGTAGGAGATGGTGATCTCATCTCCCGCTTTAACGTTGCCCAGAGCCCTCAGCTCCACTCTACGCACAGAAACACAACTCGCTATGAACACCGCCACAGAAGACAGGGCGGACTGGGTTGGGTATGACTGACCTCAGTTCAGGTGTTAGATGATAGATAAAGAATAGGACTCTTATAGAGAATAAGACTCATTCCTCATCTCTAGATCCAACATGAAAAGCCATGACATCTCACAAATCAATGAATTAGATAGCAATGCATTCCTCTGAACTGAACCCCTGTAATTATATGGGTATTACTGCATTCAACCGTCAGCAACCAGAATTCTCAACAAGCAGAGATTGATGTGATTAGTCTACTTTTAGTTTTTAGTATTCTGTGATTCAACTTATAGTATGAAAAATGCTGTGTGATGTTAATGATATTAAACATAAGGATTTTGTAAATAATTATACCACTTAAAGAACACATCATTACATAAAGTAAAAACTTGTTAAAAGAAAAATGATTTTGTCCATCTTTTTATCATAGATTATCAGACTAGCTTGCCATAGGCACTATTGTCCTAGATAGCACCCAAACTCATTGATTTAATTTCAATGCATTCTTTGAGTACACTGCAACACTGCTTTCAATGCATTCTAACATGCCTGATTCATTTCAGTGAGCACCGCACTGCATGTTTTACAGTATAATTGAAATAGTAACAGTGAGAGAACTCTGTGAAAAGGACAGTCGATTGATTTGGCTTTTCAGAACTCAGTCATTCTCAGCATTGTAAAAAGGACTAAAAGTCAACACATAAAACCTGTGGTGTAAATAACACAATGCTATGGCCTTCATTTCAACCCAACTGTATATTTCACACCCATTTTGCCAGGAACTTGATACACACATGATGAAGTGGAGTGAGTGAGCGAGAAAGACAGAGGGAGAGTAAAGGAGAGAAGGCCAGTCGACAGGCCTTTTTTATTATTCTAATTAAAACTGCCTACGGTACTGAGATGAACATGCAACATTTTGCCACACGCTGCATACTGTCGAAAACAGGACCGTATGAGAACCAAACATGGCAAAATCCATGGAGTCACATGAGGGGATTAGAGTAGGTGAAGAACTTGATGAGCATTTAGGACAGAGAGAGACTTACTAACTAGGCATTAATCAAGTGAGACCCAGACTGTTCCATCACAGCACTACCATACAGCACTTCCTTAGTTCCGCCGTTATATCAGGCTATTGCTACATCCTTGTTTATTTCTGTCAACCAATCAAAGGACTAAGGAAGTCTGTGATTGGTTGAATCAGAGCAGCAGGATGTGTTACACAGAATTGGGAACTGCAGGAGTGTCCAATGGAATCACCTGGGAGATAGCAGTGTAATGGAATGGGCGGGACGTGTGTGCGTTGTGAAAGGGTCCTCCTGAGCCAGTAGTGGGTTAATTGTGCTCGCGTAGGTGATTGTGAGAGAGGGGTGGTAGGACGACGAATGATGGAGACAGAGACAAATGGACAGAGTTTACAAGGAGTGCTCCATGTGAGGAAAAGGACTGCTTGCTCTAGACTGACCCACCTCCTGTAGGAGTGAAACATTTTGTTCACAGCCGACTGACTGAAAAACAAAACAACAGTTGTTTTTTTTCTTTATACAGTTGAAACACACCAGTTTATCTCCCTCAGCTGCGGCTGTCCCAGCACTCCCCCACCTCACCCCACCTCACCCCACCTCACCTCACCCCACCTCACCTCACCCCACCTCACAGCTCTGACTGAGGGACACCAGCATGCTGTGAGAATCCACACTCTTTACAATGAGGGGATATACAATGTCTTGTAATGTGCTAAAAGAGCGAAGACAGACGTTGTTTGTCAACCTGGTTGCTATAGTTTATGGTGACTTTGCCACAACTGACTCTTTTTGCAATGGTTGTTTTTATATTCTTGTGCCCTGGAGCACAGAAAGGTTGTATTTTCATTTTCACTTTGACTGAGAAATGTTAATATTCGAAATGATGCAATAATCCTCCACTAGCAGAGTAACAGCTGAACTAACCAGTGATTGTGGAAAAGAAAGAAACAGATATTTTTGTCATCTGGTCAGCTGTGAAGCAGAGATTATGTCATAAATCCTCAGAAACATCCACAGTGGGGCACTATTTTGATGATAAGTGGGCTAAAACATCATAGGCTTATCAGAGGAGATGGCGCCATCAGTCTTACGTAACATAATGACAGTCAGCATGGGCCATTTATACGACAGCTGCCAGCTGACAGCTGATAGCCTTACCTTAACTAATACAATCTGTTAATTCTGTTTATATTAGCCATTAGAACAGTCTTTTTCATTTTCTACTGTTCAGGTCGACTCAAAACTTTCAACAACTAGTGATTTCCCCCCCACCCCCCCACACCAGACGTTCCACCCACACTATCTGCATACGTCCTTGGAATGCCAGACACAGTTAAGTTCCCAGTGAAGGGTGGTACTCACTTGCCATGGTTGAGGATAACCGTGCAGTTGGGCCAGCAGTCGTGATTGACCAGGCAGAGGTTGGGGAAGAGGCCGACTCCTACTGCTTGCAACCCCCTCTGGTCACTGACGGTGAAGCCATTGCAGTTTATCTTAGATAAGAATAAGAATGAATGTAACACATGACAGATGTTCTCACTATTTCAGTAAAAGGAATTGTCATAATGGGCACAATCTGATTTCTCTTCGTGTTTTTGATACACAAACATGTTTGATGAAAAATACAATATTCATCTATAGTTTTTATATGTTATTTATGGATGTATAGTGAGGGAATGAGCGATAGGAGCACACAGACAGGTGACTGAAGTCTTACCACTCCTAGAATGTGGGAGATGCTGTCCACGTTATGTGGCTTGCTGTTGCGTGGCCAATAGTCCAGGAAGTTGTGAATATCAATCTTGAGCTGCTTGAGGTCGTCCTCAGGCAAGTCTGAGACGTGGTCCTCCAGCTCCTCTATGGTGGTCAGCTGATGGTCAGACACAACGCTTCCCTCCTTATCCAGCCTCCAGAAGATACGGGCAGCAAGCCTGATGCACAACAACACACAATATGGTCCTCAATCTCAAAATTCAATTAAAATAAAAGGTATGTGTACTATGCATGTTGAATATTAATCAGTGATATTTGCATCGTCACTTTTTTACTTTTTGCAAACTTGGACTCTAATCCTGATTGTTAAAAGAAAGGAACAAATAAATGTTGTTCACTTACAACATTATTAAGAACACATTACATTGTTCATGGAAAAAGGCTCCATCTATCTCCGTGTCTGAGTGTGCACAGACCGAATGGAAACGTGTCCTTTGCTCTGTGTTGAGGCCTGCGCAGGCTCCTGCCCTTACCGTATGCTCTCGTTGGGCACCTTGTCGTAGGCCTTGATGGCGGGACACTCCAGCTTGTGCTCGTCCCAGCCTGCTCTCTGGCAGGTGCGGTCGCAGTATTGAGCGAACTTACACGAGCCGCACCGGTGCAGCTTCTGTTGCCGACGGAAGCAGCTGTGACACACATTTGCGGCCATACTGGGTGATGACAAAGACAAAGAGAACACATTAGCGCTCAGGGACAAAGAGGATTGAGACAATGCAAGTTATAGCAATACAGTTTTTTTCAACTGCTTATACACAATGAGTTTTCTGAACATCAACCCACACCAAATCTGCAAAACCATACTAATTCTCAGTGTTAGTGTCAGCGACAATTTTCTAAAACACATCTTGTAAAACAGGGTCTATGAATGCCTTCATGCCCAACTGCGCCCCACATTTTGTGAGAGTAACTGTGGGTTTTGTGTACCATTTTTAAAAATAGAGTTTTGTGTGTGAACAGTTGTAAAAAAAAAAAAAAACCGTCGTAATGGAGTCATAATGATGTCATATCATAATTAAAGTGAAGTTTACTGCAGTACATGCCGACAGTAAACTTAAAGCTTCATTTAAATCCAAAGTATCACTGCTGCACACAGTGATATATTTTCCACTGTATCTAATTTGAGTCACACAGAGCACACAGGCATACAGAGCACCATGCTTTCTATTTTCTCACATCACCTGTACTCAAAGATATAACTTTGTTGTGTTTGTCCAAGTCTTATTTTCTTGGGAAGCTTTAATGACCTCAAGACTGTTTAAGACACCCAACACTCCTATCTTACAGCGACTCTAAATCTGATCACCAATCTCTGGCATCTCTTCTGGCCCTCTGTGTTTATATCTTTCCATTGCTCTCAAAGCCAGGTATGTATTATACTCTGTTATATAACATGCATGATGCCATGTTTATTTAAGGCACTCTAGACATCACGTAGACTCCAACAAAGCAGGCTGGGCCATGCTACTGTATACCATTTGGATTTCACTCTACTGTACTCATAGAAACACAACATGAAACACTTGCCTAATGAGAGATCAAATGAGCTGCATCTTGCAAATCCCAGACACAGGAAATGAACAGTGTTGTGGGAAGAGTTGACCAATTGCTGAGTTTGCTGGACCCAGTGTTAAAACCATTTTAAAACTGGAACAAATGCAAGAACAACTAACGCAGAGCTGTCCAAAATGTGTTGGACATTACTCAAACTGAAATGATCCCAAGTCATAAGCCCTGTTGAATTGCTGTGGTACCTTTAGATCATGTTACATTTCAGAGTGGGATGCCCGAAATCTAGTCGTAGAACAGGGTAAGAGGGTAAAGAACTTGTTCACCATGTGATGCTCAGATAGTGATCTGTCCATTTCACCCATAACTAGTGACCTTCCTGTGGACGCCTGTCATGGACAAGTCTAAACTGATCTGATGTGGTCCAGAGAGGCATTAACGCCATGTCCTCTCCCACACTTTACCAGATCAGCTATCTCTCACTACATTAACAAGCAATTGCTTGGCCTGCAGTGGCCAAGAGACAGCCAAGTGTTCAGATGATACAGCAGGCAAGGACAACTTCAGTTCCAAACCCAATGTCAAAATGAGATTGAAAAATGCTAAACAAAATGTCCCACTCCTTGTGAAAGACAACTGAGGAAAGTTAGCGAAGATGGTGTTTGCTCTAATACTCATTTAAAAGATTTTCACCGATTTTTCATTTCAAAATGCTAATTTCAGCTCCAATGCAGTGCTTTTACCTTAATGGTTTTAAACTTTACACTGACTTAATGTGAAAAATATGAAGAATGAAGTCTCTGACATCGAAAATGTGTGCCCAGAAAGCATTGCACTATGTAACATTCGGGTATATCCTGACCCATGTCATTTTTGACAACCTTTTACCATCTTGGTGCTAAATGCCGTTGAATATTGATGCCAAGGAATATATATATATATATATATATATATATAAAACTCCCATTGTGGTCCTTTAGGACATGATATGAGTGCTTTTTCCTTTTCTGTACTTCACTTGAGCTCACACAGTCCATGCCAACATGCCATGTGTCTCTACGGTGCCTGGCCTTTGTCATACCTGTCAAACACGACGGCTGAAAAGCTGGCCTCTACGAAGAGCACGTCTCCAGCCCATAGTTCCTGTGCGGCCCTGAGGCCTCGGCCCTTTCCAGGTGGGTTAAACACCTCCACGTTGTCCATGATCTCTCCAGTGGTCCAATCTCAGATGTGGACAGAGAACCCCGGCAAAGTGAGTGAGTGAATGAATGAATGAAGAACGAAGCACTTCTTGTGTCCCTCTGGCCAATCCTGTCCTCAGCTCTAAACCCTTGATAGGAGCAACTGTGCATTCCATCACCACTACCACACACTAAAATAGACCCCTCTCTTGAGCTGTACCATTGTGGGCACTCACAGGGGGGTGGGGGAGTTTTGGGGTGATCCCTACTCATGTGAATACAAACTGAGATCACTAATGGGCTCACTTCTACACTGTCACAGGGTTTCCCTAGCCTGCTTACTGTTTTATATTATTTTTTTTACCAAAGCAGGGATATGTTTTGTTTCAAAATTGGAACTTGCCACTTTGGAGCCCTAAAGCTATTTCTGTGTATCAGCTGGACCTGCTCATCAAATGTGAGGGGCGGAGACATCTGACAGCTGTGGCCACCTGGCAACACGTGGGACAGTGCTCAAGTCTTCTGGCACTTTCTCACTGTTCCCCCCTGAACGTCTCCTGCTCATTAATCTATTTGGCAAAGTTTCTGTTTCTAGGTGTTTCTAGGTGTTCCTAGACTGGAGACAGGAGACAAGAGATTGTTGTTGTTTGTTGCTGATCTTTCTTTTTTTTTTCTTTTTTAAATAGTTTGTTGACTTTTTTGTGGGTTGATGATATATTCAGGCATCTGAAGAAATCAGTTTGATTTCAAACAAATCTCATTTGACTCTAAATCGTGTACAACTAGCTTGGATACAAGCTCTCCATACTGAAGAACTGAAACAGCCCTTTAGTCTGATTATCCTACATTTGACCAACACTGTGTTTATGTCACAGGTATTTGTTAATTAGCACTTCCTCTCTTGAAAGACATAAGGCCTACATCAAGTTTTGAAATAATACAAGTCAGTATCTTAAGAGTATGTTACTTTGTTGAATGTAATCCCATATGAGCAGACATGTGTGATCTTACATGTTACAATATGATCACAGTAATACACTGCATACTGAAAATACAGTATATGGCATAGGTGCAATTTGGACACAGCATAGTTACCACCACATCCAAACTGTGAACACGTTCAAACAAAGTATTAGCCTGATTGACATCGACTTGAAAGGCTCTGCGAGACTTTAGTCTGACCAAGAGCCTGTGCTACACGGTTTCTCCAAGCGCTTGGTTGACCCGCCTCCT
Organism: Sardina pilchardus; assembly: GCF_963854185.1. Lineage (NCBI taxonomy): Eukaryota > Metazoa > Chordata > Actinopteri > Clupeiformes > Clupeidae > Sardina > Sardina pilchardus. The sequence continues at coordinate 33,519,085 of NC_085001.1, forward strand.
TTAAGTGCCTCGATTTGCTACTGGTCGATGTCAGAAAGCGGTTTGCCGAGTTTAAACCAATAACAACACTCTTTCCTCTGCCTTGAACCTTGAACACGCCTCTACCCAGAGCCGTTGGAGCTGCTCAAAGTTGATTGGTTCTCGACCAAAGGGGGCAGTTCCGCAGATTTGGGGTATTCAGAAATCCTTCCCGATCAGCAGTTGACCAGACCAGCGACAGCAACGCCGAAGGTGTTACGTCACTGGGAGGGCGTGCTGCCAGGCTAACAAAGTATAGACAGCACAAGACTCAGGTTGAGCTTGGGTCGCTCTTTTACAGTGTGATGACTGTATTACTGTAAGCGTGGTAAGGTCATGAATGGAATGACAACTCAACCAGGCTATCTGTTGCCTGGCATGGCTAGGTGTGCTGTAACCATAGACTGTAAGTTGTTTCAGTGATATTTTTTCTGCTGACCATGAATGAGAATGCAAAATTGAAGACAAAAACATCATGGTTGAACACGATTTCAGAGTGCTGCTATTTCTGACCTCCCACTCAGCATGACCATCTTACTCTTACTATCTCCAGATGTTCACGCCCAGGTCATCTATTAGAACACACCACCTGATAATAACCACCACCACTTACATGAAAGGAGCCCTAAACATTTGTTTTCCTAACCAAGTCATTTAAAGATAATATAATTCTAAACATAATCGAGGACCTGTGTCTTCATGAAACAATCAAGAGGTGTTCACAGAGTTCATTAGAAAAGACAAGGACCTGGGAAAGTCAAATCAGTCTTAAAGGGGACATGTTATGAACATTTCACATTTCCAGTGCTTTGGATCCAAGAACATCAATGTAACACAAGGTAGTCATTTGTTTTTGGCTATCTACTGTAGATCTGGAAACATGTGATTCAGTGAGCCACTCGCTGGCTGAAGGGCCATAAAATCTGTCGGCTTGTTGGATAAGACCACCCCAGATGTACAGTACCTACCTTGACAAAGTCTGTGTTCATGACATAATAAACGGAAGTGCAAAACTTTGCTTTTCCCTATAAGTTCAGAGTCTGTTCTTATCCCCATCCAGCGCCTTAACCAATGCAAAGGCTCTGATCTAAGTTAAGATAGACCGTCAGGCTCCAGACCTCATCTGAGCTCCTCTAACAGGCTTGTCTAAGCCACTCTAACCTCTTGCATGGCAAATCAGCCATATTCTCCCCGCATTCTGCTTTCAGAGAATGTTGTCCTCGTCATAAAAGGGATGTCTCTCCATAGCCTGGGCACTAAGGCTTCCACCCCAGCATGGAGTGCACCTGTGGAATAGCTGAGCTCTTTGGCGGGCCAAACCGGGACCTCGGCCAGGTCCTGTGCATCATCACCGGAGCGTCGCGGGGATACGGACGTATGCTGGCCCTTCAGGTGTCCGGCCTGGTCCGGCCAGGCTCTGCGCTGCTGCTGGTAGCCCGCTCTGAGGAGCCCCTCCAGGAGGTGCAGAAGGAGATAGCGGACTCCGGGGTAGACATGGCGGGGCTGGCTGTGTGCTGCGTGAGGGCCGACCTGAGTACGCAGGAGGGGGTGGACCACACAGTGAGGACGGCAAAAGAGGCTGCACGCTCGGACATCGATCACATGTTGCTGATCAACAATGCTGGTGAGAGAGATGGAACCTGGTTATCACAATATTGAGGCAGCTTCAAGAAGAAAATCTCTTTAAAATATTCTTTAGGAACATGTCATCACGTTTCATTCCACTCAGCGTCAGAGTGATGGCCAGCTCCTCAGCTCCCTGTCTCCTCCTGTTTGCCTCCTGTCTGACGTTTCCTTTTCTCTTCTCCTCCTGTCTGTCTCTCTCTCGCTCTGTCTGTCTCAGGCTCCCTGGGGGACGTCTCCCGTTTCACTCAGAGCTTCACAGACCTCTTGGAGGTGGATAGCTACCTGTCACTCAACGTGAGCTCCGCCCTCGGCCTGACGGCTAGCCTGCTGCAGGCGTTTCCACGGCGCCAGGGCCTGCGGCGGACTGTGGTGAACCTCAGCTCCCTGTGTGCCCAGCGGGCGCTCCCCTCCTGGGTCCTCTACTGCACGGGCAAGGCCGCCCGCGACATGATGTTCCGCGTGCTGGCCGAGGAGGAGCCTGATATGAAGGTGCTGAACTACTCCCCAGGTAAGGAGCCTGATATGAAGGTGTCATATACAGTACAGGTGAATCCTGTATACTAATTCAGTATATTTTCTTAAAATCTTGTACAACATGGATAAAATCTCTCCACACGCAGAAATGGAAATCCAGATGCCAGATTTATCCAGCTATCCTTCCAGTCTTGTAGCCAAGGCATTGATTTTACGTCAAGTTCTTTGAAATAATACAACTCAGTAGCCAAAGAGTATGTCACTTTGTTGAATGTAATTCAATCCAGTATGACATAAACAGACATTCATGTGAATGAAAAATATCAAATATGATTACAGTAACACACTACGCATACACTACACTGCAATATGCATATAGTTCAACTTGAAACCCAAACCCAAACAAGCATGGCCACTCCTCTCAGTGTCCACTCTTGTCTCCCAGGTCCGCTGGACACAGACATGCAGGTCCAGGCACGCTACTGGTCAGGGGACGCGGAGCTGCGGCGCTCCCTCTGCTCCATGTTTAGACGCGGCCAACTGCTGAGCTGCCAGGAGTCCGGCGCCAAGCTCCTGAGGCTGCTGCTGGACGACGACTTCCCCTCTGGAGCACACGTGGACTACTACGAGCTGTGACACCTGCTCTGCATTAGCGTCTTGCTTTTCATACACTACCTTTGGTACAGAGAAAAAAACATTTCCAAGCTTGTACTGCAAGACCGGAGAGTGTTATGATGACTGGATATACTTTCTCAAGAGTTATAGAACTATAGGGCAGTGAGTATTGTGATACTGTATTGCTCATTTTTACCTCAGTTGCAGATGTCTCCCTCCAGATATGTTCATTGTCAGATGAATTAACACAGATCCTCCACTAGAGGGTGGATCATCACTCAGTGTCAGTTGAAGCTATAAGGAGCCAGGATTCAGAGGATCTATGAACGTGTCACATTTAGACTAGCCTAGAACAGTTCCAGAGACATCTGGTGTCGGGATCCAGTGGTTTGCTGGGTTGTAGAGGGGATATGGTTTATATAAGTAGCCTAGCAGATCATTCACAGGCAAATCTTGCGTGACTATGAAATGGTATTTACAGTTTACCATTTGAACTATATTACATATCTCTATTGGTGTTGGTATCTCTGTACCTTAAATCATAAATAAATACTTTTCATTATTTCACACACCTCTTTTTCTTCACTTGCTTACATTGTCCTCTTCACTTCTCTTTCTGTCTGACAAACACACACACACACACACACACACACACACACACACACACACACACACACACACACACACACACACACAGTTAATGCACGTCCAAAGGCTACACCGAAATATAGGCTTCATAGTATTACAACTGCATGTGAAACAGGAATAGGTCTACATCTCTAGTCAGTCACATGACACAAACCCAAGCTTTGCATTTGATGGAAGGGTGTTTCCATGGCAACTCCACCATGTTCCTGTCACCAGTAAATTTGTGAATGAATGCAAGTCAGGACCGCAGAGCTCTGGAAACATGCACAGGAAGACAAATGTCAAATGATGTGTTCATTTACATTTAAAACATATATAATATGTGAGATAACATTTACAGACATGAATATGCTCAGGTGGGGACAGACAGAGGGTTTGTTCTATTCAAGACTAGGCTACGAACTAACCATGGAGGAAAAGTCTAGTGTAGGCCAAAGATCCTTTAGAACTCTTAGAACCTTTCTCAACCGTCTCTGTGTAGGCGATGCCAAATTACAGGACATTCTGTAAGATTTCTAGAATGTTGGATCAGATCCTATATCAATTATTTTTATTTCATCAAAGCTACAGAATTAATAGTCAAGACGCCAATATTAGAAGTCACATTCATTATTAATATGCTTGAATGAATGAAATTCTATTTGAATTTAGCTAGAGAATTGCTAAAGGTCATTTCCATGAGAGGTAATTTAGGTAATCATCACTAGACAACAGTGGAGGGACCACAGGTGGTAGCCTAGGCTACACTTAGCCTATAGCCTAGGGCTAGGCCTATGAGATCTGACTATGGGGTGAGACTTATTCCTCTGTCAGGATTTCAATAGATTAAAAATCATCTAAGTCGGTGTACACTTGGACAGCATCCCTCTGGCGCAGGCTCCATCCATGGGAGATCTAAGGGGGCGTTTCTAGCGTGTGGCAGAGAGGCGTGGCGGAGGTGGGTGTGTATGAACCAGCTGATACACGCATCCGCTGATGCTGCCATCATCCTACTGCCGCCTCGAAGGTGCGAGTAGCCTATAGAGGGCTGGCCATCCACACTACAACCCAAGCTATCACACTGGACCACGGAGTGCAGCAGGCGCCGAATGAAAAAGCTGTCAGTGAAACAAGGACGAATTTGCGCATCCAAAGCGGTCTTTGTGCTGCTGTGGACAGTAAGTATGAGGCAATGGTGAAGGAGAATGGTACTAGCTCTCAAGTAGATAGCCTCTGCAGCCTAATGTTACTCGTTCTAGATTCTCCTCATCCGTTTCATCACACCGTTCGTTGCGTCTTGGTTGTGTATGCGCTGTAGTCTAAGTAAAGAGCTCCCCTCCACAACGACATGGAGACAATGAATCGCGACTAGAGTGGAGGCTATGCCTGTGTCAGCGCTGTCGTTGGTCTGTAAGGTAGAGAGAAGCGAGGAGGAGGGTAAGGAGACGCTCCGTTGCTGTTATTCAGCCGACTGGAAGTAAGGATATGTGGAAGCGATAGAGACAGCTCTGGGGAGCTGGCGGTTGGCGGTTGTGAAGGATGTCTTTAGCCGTGCTCTCTCTCGGTTGGAGAGGCACCGAACACGGCGAAGTGATGTATACTGTTGTGTTATATAATGCTATCGAGAGAAAGACAAAACGAGCACGTCTCTTCACTGCTCACTAGACCAGACATATAGGCTCGTGTAGTCATTGTTACCATCGGCGTCTCATGGCAATATAGAACTGCCATCATTTTGGCTGTGTGCACGCGGCGCGCGCGTGTACGTGTGTGAGAGAGGGAGATTTAAGGTAGGCTAGTTGTTACATCATTGAGTGTAATGGTTGCAGAGTGTGTATTGTGTTCCTTATTGGTAGTTTGAATTCAAGAGTTTGTGTTGAGATTTGTAGGTCAGCTAGAAATGGTTCCACATGACAAAGTGGAACAAGTTGAGGATGTAGGCTACAAGATGTTCTGCAGAGGGGCTTGCCTGATGAGAATCAACCTGATGTCTAATGGTTGCCTGTTTGTCTTCTGCGCTCCAAGACTTGGCCTCTTTTTATTTCAAATGATTGGGGGTGTAAACTCACTGTTCTACAAGTGGCTGTTGGTGTGGAACCTACGTGAGAGTGTGGCTCTTCCACTGATTTAAGGGGAGTGGTGATTAATGTAAGTAACTAGGACACACTATGAGAGGACCAAAATAGTGGACTTCAAGTCCACAGCGTAGTTTTGATGCAGTCATTCAGTACTGCAGGGTCCAGAACTGCACTCTGCAGCTGCAGCAAACACACACACACACACACACACACACACACGCACACACACGCGCGCACACACACACACACACACACACACACACACACACACACACACACGCACACACACACTGACAGAGCGAGAGAGAGAATGTTATTTCTCAACACAGCTCTATAAATCACATGTACGCACAAGCCCAAACACAAATCGAAACACTTTATTGCTCTCCAAACACACACACACACACACACACACACACACACACACACACACACATTGCACACATACAGTAATATTACATAATGCTACATGCATATTTCTGTGCTATTTCTTACATCTTTGCTTTCTGTCTTTAAGTATGTAGGCCTAGCCCTGAAACAACACTTAAATTACAAAGGTATACTTTGATTATACCAGAAACATGTAGTATGCTGTTTTGTACCCCAGTCCTTCCCTATGCTAACATTGTTTCTGTGTCTCTGTGGCCTTCCTCCCCTGTAGTGTGTGTGTTGATAGGCTGCAGTGCTAGCCTCAGCGCTAGTTGTGGCGTGAGCCGCCTGGAGGTCCCCCTGGTGTCAGGTGCAGAGTGATTCCCATTGCCACAGCAAGGAGCCCTCTCCCCTCCCCTCCTCCCTCTGGTGTGGCCATGGGAAGCGTTGGCAGTGGAGTTGCGGGCGAGCAGGAGTTTGCCATGAAGAGTGTTGGCACTAGGACCACGCTGCCCCGCATGGCGCCCCACCACCTGCCCCGCCGCAGTCACAGTGCCGAGCGCGTACCGCCTCCGCTCCTGCCCTCCCTCATCCACCCCATGTCGGAGGGCACGGAGGTGGGCACGGAGGGGGGCTCCAGCGACGGGCGCAGCAGCAGCGCCACCTCCGACCGACCTCCGCCCACCACCAGCATGGAGTCGTCCAGCGTGCTCACCTCGCCGCCCACCGAGCGTGCCGAGCGTGCCGAGCGTGCCTTCCGCGAGGTCCACCGGGGCGTGCTGGCGCTCGACCTGTGCGGGAACGTGGTGGCCGCCGCCGCCAGTCACGAGAAGACGGCCCAGCGCGTGCGCATGGTGACCGGCCATCAGCAGCAGAGCCGAGAGGCCAGCAAAGCCAAAGCTATGGCCGGGGCCGCCGCCGCTGCAGCTGCTGCCATGGCTGCTGCCAACAACCCCAAACCCAAACTCAAGCCCAAGCCCAAAGCAGAGAAGACGCCCCCCAAACTCCTGCCTGTGTCGGGGAAACTGGAGCACGTGCGGGAAAAGGTAACACTGGGACAGGAGAATGAGATGAGTCAGCTGATGAATGTTGCCCAGGGACATTTAGTAGACCTACAGGCTGAATTATTCAGAGTTCATACTTACCACACAGTTGTTTACATGACATGTTGTTTATATCACACAAAGATGAACGTGGCATACATGGCTTAATGTGATCTTTATTACAGTGCAATAACCAAAATAAAACAATTCCATCTCAATTTGAACTTGTAGGATTGATGTTGTGGTGGGTTTTTCCTGTGTAACTCATCTTGTAAACATTAGTGCCTTGAGTTATCCCTCACTCGCCTGTTGTTCTGCCTCTCAGCCTTTTTCTCTCTATCTATGTATCTTTGTGTCTGACCTGTGTGTGTTCTGTTTCAGAATAGCTCAGCCTTGGTGCGCCCCTCTGCCTTCAAGCCTGTGGTGCCCAAGAGCTTCCACTCCATGCAGAACCTGGTGGGTCAGGCTGGTGGAGGAGGTGGAGGAGGTGGAGGAGGTGGAGGAGGGAGATCTGCTGGAGGGAGAGCAGGAGGAGGAGACAGCTCCAACATCCCACAGCCTCTCCGAGAGCTGGACAGGTAAACCACACATGCTCATTCTGTCATCTGCTTTCACATAATGCAGATGCTAATTCTGTCTTTTGATTTAATCATCTCTCACACACACATTATATAAATCCTCCTGTTTGCTCATATCAGGGGACAAGTGCGAGCCTTGACTGTCATGCGTAGAGAGTGAGAGTTGTGGGATGTGACTGTGTTCTTTCTCCTACGCGAGCGTTTGATGTGGCTCATGAGTCACGCTCAGAGAGAACTATTTAAAACTCTAAAACTCTCTCCAGCCCTCCGGGAGACACCGACGGGAACGGCGCGGGCGGCGGAGGGCAGAGCGGCATGTCGGACTCGGGCAGCAACTCCCTGAGCAGCCTGCCCACCTACAGCAGCTCAGGCCCAGCCGCCCTCGGGCCCCTCAGTGCCTCCACCAGCCACCTCAACCGGCTGGGCACCAGCGCCGCACCCGCCGCCAGCACTAGCGTGGGCACCAACACGGCCGGGGGGGCCACGGGGGACAAGCCCGCCTACCAGAACGGCCTGGGCCTCAGCGCCTCGGACAGCGGACGCTCCTCGTCCGGGAAGAGCTCCTCGTCTTATCCGCGGCTCTGTCACCAAGTGGACATCCCCGCCACGGTCCGCCCCTCCCCGTCCTCCGACGACATCATCCAGGACCTGGAGGACCGCCTCTGGGAGAAGGAGCAAGAGGTACGATCAGTCCGTAGAGTGGGTGGCTGTTGTCTGCTCTTGGGCATTTCTGTCTGTCCCACGTCTACTGTATGTGCGCTCTGTGACCACACAGTCGTATAGGATGCTATAGGATTGACTTAGTTAGGCAGTAGGATGTCTGATCTCTGTGAGTCACTGGAGCTTCTCTGAGACTGCACACAGAGAGGATTGAGACTCTCTTCCTCACTTTCTTCCTCCCCTCTTTATCTTCTCTTTCCCTCCATATGCTCCTGCTACCTCTTTCACTCTCTCCTCTTTCTTTCCTTCTATTCTGCCTTCATTTCTTTCTCTGTCCTCCTCTCTCCCCGTGCGTGGCGTCCCCTCCCAGGTGCTGCACATGCGGCGCAACCTGGAGCAGAGCGAGGCGGCCATGGTGCAGGTGTTTGAGGAGAAGCAGCGCGTGTGGGAGCGCGAGATGGAGGAGCTGCGGCAGAACTACGCCGTGCGGCTGCAGCAGGTGACGCGGCGCGCCCAGCGCTCCCAGCAGGCGCTCCAGGGCCACGTGACGCGGCTGCAGCAGGACAAGGCCCGCCTGCAGGACGAGATGGCCGCGCTCATGGCCCAGCGCCAGGAGCTGGAGCGCAAGTGCCTGGACTACAGGAAGGAGCAGGCCGACATCCTGCCGCGCCTGGAGGAGACCAAGTGGGAGGTGAGGCCGACCGGGAGGCCCTTTGATTAGCCTCACCTTTATAGTCAGTGCACAGTCTCCCTCCAGCTCACCTACAGGCTAGGTGGAGGTGTACAGTAAGTGTGAAGACAGTGACATTCTGTGATTCCATGTGAAGAACAACCCCTTACTGTATGTTCCTCTGTCCATTCCATCTTGAATTTCCCCTTGGGGATCAATAATGTATCTATCTATCTATCTATCTATCTATCTATCTCCATCCTCCTCACCTGCATCCCGCTCCATCTGGGCCTGTGCAGGTGTGTCAGAAGGTGGGTGAGATCTCGCTGCTGAAGCAGCAGCTCCGTGAGAGCCAGGGCGAGGTGACGCAGCGGGCCAGCGAGATGCTGTCGCTCCGGGGGCAGCTGAAGGAGCTGACGGCCCAGCTCAAGCACCAGGAGGAGGCCATCCTGGGCCTCAAGGAGTCCTACAACTGCAAGAGCCTGGAGCTCAAACGCTGTGAGGCCGAGCTGCAGAGAACTTTGGCTGAGGTGAGGATAGGAGACACTGTCACAGACACCGTCATACACACACACACACACACTCATATTATGCACATAGTGACACAACAATTTGTTTTTATTCTTGCCCTTCACACATTGCTTAAAAAAATGTCAAAGCAGAGTAGAATTATGTGTTTTAAGGGCGGTCACACCAGCTTTATATCATTCTCAAAATCACTCTTGAAAATGATTTCCAACAACATCATCCCTCATGTACAGTATTTATTGTTGTAGTTTATATGTGGACAATGTCATTGTTATTAGCTACAGCAATTCTTTTTTGCCGTTATCATTACAGTTATTGTCCCTGGTGTGAATGCCCTTTTATACATTCTCCTTATGCAGTGCTAAAGTAGGGCCTTGTGGTCCCGTTGTAGGTGTCCATGTTGAGAGATAAGCTGCTGGTGTTTGAGGCCGAGGTGCTGGGGCTCCGTCGGGCTCTGGGGGAGAGGAGTCACGGCCATGGGCACGGCCACGAGTCGGGAGGAGGGAGCCTGTCCTCGGGCCACTGGGCCAGCCTGCCCTGCCGGAACCCGTCGGACGGCAGCCTGATGCCGCTCTCGTCCCACCCGGCGCTGCCGCTGTCGCTGCCGCCGTCCGAGGCGCTGCTGAGCCTGCAGAGCGACGAGGCCAAGGCGCAGCGGCGCGAGGCGGGCGACCTGCGGCGGCAGCTGGAGCGGCTGCAGGAGGAGCTGCGCGCCGAGCGGCAGCAGCGCGAGCGCCAGGCGCTCACCTTCGCCCAGGAGCGCCACGTGTGGCACGACGAGAAGGAGCGCGTGCTCAAGTACCAGGCGCAGCTGCAGCTCAGCTACGTGGAGACGCTGCAGAAGAACCAGGCGCTGGAGCGCCGCGTGGGCCAGCTGGGCCAGAGACTGGCCTCCTCGTCCTCCTCCTCGCCCTGCCCGTCGCCCGGATCACCCCCGCCCACCACCACCACCACCACCACCACTGCCCTCACGCCGCCCACCATCCTGCAGCCCCCCCTGCTGCCTCTCTCCCCACCTCCCTCCCTCCCCACCCCTGAGGAGCTCAAGCTGCCCCCCTCACTCCACCAGCTGGCTCCACCCTGGCCCGGGCCCTCCAGGCTGGAGCGGATCGAGTCCACAGAGATTTGAGTGAGAGAGTGGGGGAGTGGGCTAGTGAGGGTTGCCCTCTGTCAAGAGATAGCCAGCAGACAAGGCCCAGGAGCCCTCAGCCCCACACGCTCTTACAGGACATAATGTGCTGATCTCTTGAGAGAAGTGACATTTTTAAAAACCTTTGGCTTAATCAAAACTCCCATTCCTTTCTTTCTGTCACTTTCTCCCTCACACACACACACACACACACACACACACACACACACACACACACACACACATGATAACAAAAAACGAAGAAACAGAATTCCAAAAGAGAAACAGTGGTTAAGAATTAAAATGTGACTGAAGAACATACAACAGACAGATGCTTTTCACTCTGAAAACACCTTTGTGATTCTCAGTTTAACTATGTGAGCATTCTGCCGATGTGATTGGTTTGCACTAGCTCGCTGTGTTTTACTTTTCTGTGAATCATGTGTTTGATATTTTACCCTTAGAGGTAGTGTTAAAAGATTACTATGGTTCTGAACCTAATCTCTGTCTGCCTCATCTGAAGCAGATGCATCGGTTTGTCTGTTGGGTGGATGTTGCAGACAATCTATGCATCTCTCTGCACTTTCAAAGGAACAAAAACTTGTTGACTAGAAGCATAACTTATCAGGCAAGTTGGCAACACAATTTGACATAGTAATTGGTACAATTCATTCAAAATAATGTTTGAAACCAAAAATGCTAATATTAAATTTCATGCTGATAAACATATCAAGCTGAAGTGCACATGAATGCAAAGCAAGAATTGAGTATGTCTGCCTGTGTAGGCTTCTATTTTTGTATTGCATTGTGGTCACATGTAATGCAATAAGTTTTGAGTTCCTTTTGAAGTGCTGGGTAATGTGTCAATACTACTGTATGTGAGGTACAGTATTTGGCAGTGCACTAGGACTCAGGTGGGGTAGATGGAGATGTGGATGAAGCTGAAGCTGTCAGAGAGCATCTGGCATGAAATGTAGGCTTTATATACCTGCTTCTCTTTCAGTCATGCCACCGCGTTTCTGCACTTTGTTGGAAGCATTGGCCAATTTGTTATGAGAGCCAAAAACCTGCTTACCACCGTGACCAAACAACAGCATGGGAAGCATGATGGTCATTGTCATCATCTACATGCACTATGCCCACTGCTGAAGCAGGTTGTCTCTGGTGCCCAAGACTGCAGCTGTACGGTTTATACAGTACACTTCATTTTAGGTGCTCTCTGAGGGTAAAGTTCTGTATGGTGCTTAAGAATTCTGTATTGAAAATTCACAAAGTTACAGAAACAAGTGTTGTTGGGGATAATGTCATAGTAGCCGAGGGATGTTTCAAAACAAATTGTGGAATCATAGGTAATAGGCCTCTGGTGTTTCAGGGAAATGGAGAATCAGTTTCTCCAGTATTTGTGGCTGCAGTAACCCCAGATGAGCTCAAGGAGGCACTAGATCAGAGCTCCAACAGATGCGGGGAATTACTTGAACAAAGGTGTTCTTTTCGATAACTTATTGGTTTATTTTGTTATTTGACAAATTGCTGAAAATTACAAAAATTTGACATTTAAGGCACACAAAAACAGCAAAAAAGCAATGTCACTGTTAAACTTTTCCTCTGTGTTTTGGTGTGTCGGGGTGCTGTTTGACATCTCAATGGTTCCTGATTGGAGGGAAGGCTTGGTAGAGGTGATTGTGATGTTATGAGGTAGGAGTATTGGCCCCACCAAGAGCATGTGGAACTGCAGGCAGGAAGGCCATGAAATTACATTATGGTTGTTTATGTGAATATGTTTATTCTAGTATTACAACATATTGTGTGTGACTATTTTGAAAATATATTATTAATATAAATAGTACTGCTACTCTTATAACCATTCTTTAATCATTATTATTTATGTGACTTGATTAAATCAGAACTTTGAGTCTTTTATTTTTTGTACATGATGTCTATATATAAATATAAGTATGCATATTTACATATACATATGTGTACATATGTTTTCATTCAGCATCATCATGACTGCCCTGCTAAAATGGATGTATCAGCCCAAAATGAAAATTCACGCTTTTGTCTGTAAAACAAAAACAAATGTGTAAGAAAAAGTAAATATCATCACAGGTTGCATTTCTGATATTCTGCTGCATAATTAGTTTGCTGTTACAAGATGATGTTTTATGGATGACAACTGGCATGAGGTGCAAAAGATCATGGAAGAATCCTCATTTTGGGTGCCACTATCCCTTTAGGAACAGTTCCTTTTGATGTTGTCAAAATGTGATGACAGTACTGTTATAGAGAGAAAATGCCAGCTGCGTCTTTTTATACTTATTTATATTACTTATTGTTTGTTATGTTTCTGTCAATTGTTTGATAAGAAGTAAGAAAAAAATCTGATGATCATTAAAAACATAGCTGATGAACAGTACTGACGGTATGAGACTTTGCTGTCCTCTTGTGGTATACATCTAATGCTACACCAACAGTGTTCCTCTCATGCCTCAAACAGACCAAGGGCTACTAGCAAAACATGCAGGGAAGGGAGAATATTTCAACAAGTAGGCCTACAGCTTTTAGGAAGCAAATAGGGCTGTAAATATTATTTTCATAGTTGATTTATTTGTCGATTTTTCTTCTCAATGAATCGATACTTGTTTGATCGATAAAATGCTAGGCTAGAAAAGGTTAAAATGTGTCATCGGTTCAAAGCCCAAGACAATGATATTTAGTTGATATTCAATTCACGGGAGATAAGTAAAGCTGAACATATATTCAAGTCGAAGAAGCTAAAATCAGAGAATTAATTTAATAGTTAGACAAACTAATCGCTTAACCGATTGGTTGGAAAATCGGAAAGCAAGCCAAAACTGCCAGGATATTGCAAGAGGTGGATGGAGGGGATTGCATTAGCCTACACTTGGACTACCAGGAAAAGCAGAGCTAAAAAGGTGTAGCTGCATAGGCCTAATTACAGCATCGGTACAGTTTGACTTAAAATAGAGAAAGAAAAGAGAAAGATGCGACCTCTGCCTGTCTTGCAGAGGAACTGAACTCTTTCTATGCTAGGTTTGAGACACCCACCAAGTCAGAGGTAATGTTACTGCAAGACTGCTGCCCTTTTTATTTGTTTACCAGCTGAGTGATAAATGTGCCAAAATCGCTATTCATTATTGTTTAATCTGTGGACATATAGGGTAGGCCTAAATATATAGGGTCCACAATATTGGTAATGTTCTGTTTTTTTTTCCTGTAGACCTCTGCGTTGAAGTATATCAGAGAATGAGATCGCACCCACGGGGTCACAGACACACACAGACACAGACACAGACACACACAGACACACACACACACACACACACACACACACACACACACACACACACACACACACACACACACACACACACACACACACACACACACACACAGATGTCTGCACTGATTCACTTTTTCATATGACTTTTTAATATGAAAACTATAAAGCACTTTAAAGTCAGACCTTTGCAGCGTGTGCAAAACTAGGTAAACGAAAGCGATAGTAGCAGTGGTATAAGCGGGATAATCAACTCCGCGCCGTGCGTTATAAAATATATAAAATAATGCACTTATCGAAGTGTAAAGTCGCCTCCGCCTGCGGCGTCGGGTCCATATATTACCACTTCGAACGTGCATTATTTTCCTTTCTAAAACGGATAGTTCCGGTCCTTGATTGTGATTGGCTGAATCAAAGATCCTTAAGGCGTAGCAAGATACGTCGTCGTAGTTCATGTCTATGGGCGCAAAACGGGGATCACTTCCTCTACATAAAGAGGCGCGTCATTGCGTGTCAGACGTATTCATGGGTTTCATCAGGTCCCTTTCCACAGGTGTACAAAATCAAGCACTCGATTATCAATGCTTGATGATGTTCCAAAATAATCTTGCTGCTCTTTCAAGCCCTCTACATTTATTAGTTCTAATATGGAAGTAACACACACAAAGCATACATTTCAAGGAATTGAATAAAAACATCAATGGAATAATGGAAATATGTCGCTGCTCTCATTAAGTTACCCCAGCGCCATCTGATCGTCGTTAGCACAAATCAGGATTTGGTTCAGCTGGCTGGCTAATGTGTTGTCAAGGTAGAGCGTACGTAGCAACCGGCCAATAAGCAGAATAAACAAGAGGGGCACACCTGATATCAAGTCGATTTTCTCCAGACGGGAATGCTCAAAAATGCTAAAAAGGTACCTGATGTGGTCAGAAGGGGTTGAGGGTCATGAAACCGTGCCCAAAATTCACATTCCTAACTCTAGAGAATGGAGATTTTAGCTTATAGTTGAAATTCTGATCTATGTCCATAGACTTCAATGGAACAGTTGCTGCCTCTGCTCTGCATAAAGGGGGATTTTGACCCCCCCTCTTGCGATTCGGGTTCCAGGAAGTGGCTTCTCATGAAGTATCTTGCTCCGCCCTTAATTATCTTTGGCTGAATCGCGTTCGATGCCGTTGTAAATATCATGATAAACACCTTGACCGCATTTCGTTCTATAGTAATGCGCTAGCACAAAACTAGCAGTGGCTGCGTCTTGTTGTTGCATGGCAACCATTCATAAGGAGGGAATATATTTCTTGGCGGAAGAAAGATTATCTATGAATATATCGTTACATTGTCGTTGCTGTGCCTTCGTTTCATGAAATCTTGCTAGATCGACGTAGTTACCGTTTTAGAAAAGCAATAAGCCACTCGAGTCCGTGGGTTATACTGTATAATCGAACAGCTAAGGGGGTTTTAGGCACTCCGCTTCGCGTCGTGCCTAACGGGGCAGTCACACGCTTGCGTCCGCCAACGTATGCCTCATTTTGTCACATTTCCATAAACGCGAACTGATTGGTTTGTCAGTGTTCGAAAATTTGCATACACGGAATTTCATTGGCTGGCGCTTGCGCGATCCGTCAAAAGTTGAACATTTCTCAACTTTTTAGCGGAGGCAACGTATCTCAGGCAACGCATCGGACCCACAATTCAGTGCGGCATGAAATGAAGTCCAGCCAATGTAAAGTGAATGGGAAAACAACGGACGAACGTTGGCGGACGCAAGCGTGTGACTGCCCCGTAACAACGCCCCTTAGCTGTTCGATTATACAGTATAACCCACGGCCTCTCGGGGCTTATTGCTTAAATAAACGCACGGCGCGGAGTTGATTATCCCTAACATAGACCTAACTTATTTTTATGCCTAGGCTAGGACGTCACAGTCAGTGACGTCACAATAGCGCTCCTGTCAATGTCCGCGAAATTCTTATTTCAGATCTCTTGATGCTGCATAGGCTATTCGCTGCAGGACTCACCGCTCGCTTTTCAGTAGTCTAGATCATTTGCATTTTGTTCAGTCTAGATAAATATTCACGTTCAGTAGGCTACAATTTATTTTTGCTGATTGTCATCAACAAATTGTAATGCAGCTCCTCTCCGCGGAATTTTGAATTGGAAATGGATTTTCAAGAGGAGTTTGGAAAACTCCATGCAGACAGTGAGGAGTTGAAAAAGATGTTACAGCTCCTGCTTTTACGCCAGGAACAGAATCAGAACACCGGCACCCTTATCTGTACCGCATGTGTGAGTTCCATCAAATATCTAAGACCAGACGTAGGCTACAGTTTTATATAGGCCTAGGCCTAGTTTACTGCAAATCATAGATATAATAGCTTTATATAATAATAATATCTATGGCCTAAATGACAAAATCTAATATCCCATGGTCCCTGCACTTAGCATCTATGTTGAAAGGGTAAAAGATCAGCGTTGAAGTATGTTTTGATGATGACCTTTGAACTGTAGCAGGATTATGGTTACCATAGTTACAGCTTTGGTCAAATACCATAGACAAACATGATAGTGTTCAGCTACCTTGAAATGTTATTATAATGTAATATAATGTAACATCATTGATGTAACAACATAATGATGGCTTAGTTATTCCCTAAATAGTGCACTATAGTGAAATAGTGAAGATATCAAATGCAGCATGGCGGTTGGCCAGTTGTGTGTTAGAGGGTGTAGATGGTGGCCATGTTTGATGCCATGTTGCCTCTTCCCTCTCTGCAGTCACAGCATCAGCTGCTTCCGCATCTCCAGCCTCATCTTCTGCCCTTGCCCCACTATCTCCACGGCCCACTCCAACCCTTGCATGCCAGTGCGGCACCTGGGCAGCGGAAGCTGCTAGCCCCCATACCCCCTGCATCCCCCCACCACCAGCTGCAGCGGTCTGTGAGGGGTACGCTGAGACCCCTGAGCGCTCAGCAGAAGGAGCGCCAGACCAACAAGAAAATCCTGCAGGAGGTCCTGGAGCTGGCTGAGGAGATTGTACTTCAGGAAGAGCTCGCCACTCTCAACGATGCCAGGGCCTTGGCCCAGACAGGCAGCTCTGTGGGCAGCTTCAGGCCTGTGGATCACAGGACCCCATCAGCACCCAGTACTCTGCCCCTCATCAATTCCCCAATTACCCCTGCTGTCCCCGCCCCCCCAAAGACAACGAGACAGTTCCAGAGTAGACTACCCCGTCTCAAGAAGACAATGTCACTCAATGTGGTCACTGAGACAGGTAAGTAGTTGTTCTTACACCCACCCCCCCCCCCCCCCCCCCTCCCACACACACACACACACACACACACACACTCATACAGGCTGGCCGAAAATGGCAGAAAAGGATCCACACATCATGGGCAGGCCAAATGATGAACTATGCACAGACAATGTCTCAGTCTTTATCAGTCTAATTGAATATCAGTGCAGTAATCAATACAAACAACATATTTGTTTGCCATGGCATGTGTAGACAGGATTTCAGACAAACATATTTGACCTTTGCCCTCCCAGAGCAAAAGGCTGTGACGGGGAGGAAGGAGGAGACAAGGGAGCGTAAGGAGGTGGAGAAGAGGAAAAGGAAAGAGGAGAGGCACACCAACAAGACCCAGCTGGCCAAGAATCTCCCTGAGTTGGCCAGACTGCGCCCTCTCTCCTGTCCCGAGGAGGCCCTAATGCAGGCCTTTAGAGTGCTCAGCGACGATGACTGGTGGGATTATAGCTTAAATAGGCTAGGCTAATATAAGAACAAATGAAAGGTTTTTTGTCAAGATAGACTGAGCTATTATACTATCCAGACAAATCATAGGTTTTTAGCTAAGATATATTAGACTATGCTGAGATATTGTTAAGAGTAAAGAGTTATGAAGAGAAGAGTAGTCTAGGCTGCTCTAACACATATAAGTACATATACTCTTTTGAGGGAAATTTGGTCTCTGCATTTATCCCAAATCCGTTTATTAGTGAAACACACACAGCACTCAGTGAGGTGAAGCACACACTAACCCGGAGTGGCGTGCCACAGCGGCACTCAGGGAGTAGTGAGGGGTTAGGTGTCTTGCTCCAGGGCACTTCAGCTGTGGATGTAGAGAACAGTGCTCAACCACTCTTGTGCCCACATTTCTCCTACTGGTTAGGGATCGAACCAGCAACCCCTCGGTTATAAGCCTGAAGCCATAACCAGTAGGCCACGGCTGCCCCAATAGTATATGTAAGAGTTTAGCTGGATAGAATACTCGAACCAAGTCCATGCATTACTATGTTTCTCTGATGTGAGTGTGTTGTTGGTTGTGCTGCAGGGAGAGGAAGATCAAGGCCTTGATCTCCATCAGGTCTCTGGCTCAGCACCACTCTGAAGTGCTGCTGCCCAGGCTGCAAGAGGTCTGTCTGGCCATCAATAAAGAGGTGAGAGGCTCTCTGCTGGAGAACATTCTGGAGCACATGTATCTTTTGTTCTGTTTCAAACTAGACAATATCCATTGAAATGTCTTAATGATGCTACCAAAGAAATTATGTTAACTCTCTTAGTATTCAATACATGTCAAGTCAAAGTGGTACAAGCCGTCATTCCAAGTCCCTCCTCCCAACCAGGTGAGGCACCTGCACTCTGTCGTATCCTGTGCTGCCATGGTGACGCTGGCCCACCTGTTTGCTCACCTGGGGCAGGACATGGATGCAGAGGCCGAGGGCGCAGCCCGAACACTGCTGCCGAAGGCTGGAGAGTCCGGCAGCTTTGTAAAGGACATGGACCTGGCCCTGGGGTACATGGTGTATAGCATCACCCCCATCCGCAGCATGAACGCTCTGATCAACGGAGGACTCAGGTTAGGGGCAGAGAGTTTTTTTCTGCTTAATTGCTTTCTAGTGCTTCTTAACGTTCTGTGTTACCTGGATCTCTTGGTGTCTATCAGTTGTTACTCACCTACAGTAGTCTGCCTGTTGTGTCTCCCCTGTTTCTCTGGCTTATCTATTCTCCTGGTGTGACTTATTGGTTCTCTGCTTCTTCTTAGCCACAAACACACAGCCGTGAGGAAGAGCACTGCACGGCACCTGGAGAAAGTGACGGAGGTCATGGGGGCAGTTTGTCTCCTCTCTGGCAAAAAGGACCTGACTGCCCGCTTCATTCAAGTTGCCAGCTGCCTTGCCCTTGACAACGCACTGGAAGTCAGGTTGGGAGCACTATTTCTTGTTTCTTTAGTATTTACTTTGTAAAAAGTAATAAAAGTAAAAGTAAATGTTTCTAAATTAATCAATCAGCCAATCAGCAACAGTTTATGTTCTATTATGATATATCTAAAAGTCATCTCATGTCATAGGCTACAGCACTACTGAATAACTACTGTATCTGTCATTGAATAGCATTGAATAGAATAGAATAGAATATACTTCTTAGATCCCGTGAGGGAAATTCAGTTCTCTGCATTTAACCCAACATAACTGAATTAGTGAACACACAGCACACAGTGAAGTGAATCACACAACCCAGAGCAGTGAGCTGCCTGCCCAACCAGCGGCGGAGCAGTGAGGGGTTAGGTGCCTTGCTCAAGGGCACTTTGTGGCCGTGGACTGGTCGGGGATCAAACCGGCAACCCTCAGGTTATAAGCCCGAAGCCCTAACCAGTAGGCCACAGCTGCCCAAATTTAGTGAAGAATTAGTCAAATAAAATATAGTGAAGAATTAGTGATTTAATATTCCGTTTCCAATAGTAGTCCACAAAAGTTCTAGACTGGCTAACAGCTGACTGATTATCAAATCGCCATTGACACATTCATCCTGTATCTAGGTTTTGGATTCAGTTGTTAACTTAATTCCAGAGAAAATCTGCTGAGCAAATTCAAAAGCACTCAGAGGTTTGTTAGGGTTCACCCAGGCTACATAACTTACATTACATATATGAGATATGAGATCTTGAGATCAATCAGCCATTATGCATATAATGCTTATATTAATAAACGAATTAATCATTGTATCGGTGGGTGGTGACTGTTCATGTATTTTGTGTCTGAAACAGGAATCAGGCCCGTAACATTCTCTCTGTAGTGGCCTCCCATCCCGACCTCATCAAGATGGTGGAGAGGTTTGCCCCTCTGAGTGATCAAATCCGCATCAAGGACTTCATTAACACATGCCAGAAAAGGTAGACTGGACACATCACACGATCGTTAAATACCACATTAAACGTTAACATTTTTCCTTTACATTTGTTTATCAGAGTGATAAAAAAAATCACTGGACATACAGGGTAAATTGTCTTGGTAATGTGCTGTGCTGTATTTTTCCTGCAGACCCTTGCGTTGAAGTAGACATCAGATCCAGCCAGCATGAGACCACACCCACAGGGTCACAGACACACACACACACACACACACACACACACACACACAGGGCAGTGCTGTAGAGATACGCTAAAGCACATCCATCACACACATAAAATAAAAACAACAACAAAACAAAGCGTTTGTCTGCACTGATTCACTTTTTCATATGACTTTTTAATATGAAAACATAATTTGAAACAACAAATAAAATGTCTTCCCTTTGAATGTGAGCACTATAAAGTCAGACCTTTGCAGCGTGTGTAAAACTATTATGTTATAGTTTCCCTTCTTCTTCAGTATGATCAAGACAAGACAACATACAAAATTCAACTGCATTCACTCCCCCCACCCCAAGGTCTTGCTCCCCCCGCCCCAGAAAGAAAGAGATTTGGTTAATTGATACAGCTCAACAAAGTTGACAAAATGTGTAGGCCAAATTTAGATGGGAGGTGAAAAAGGAAGAGAGTGAGGCAGCAGAGAGCATCAGGCCATGGCTACTATCCTGACATGCTATCAATAAAAGATGACCATAAAGTAATGTTTTTTGCCTGAGCGCCATGCATAATGGCCACAGACTTCTCTAGCTTAGCCAAATCTAACTATTTGCCCAGTGTTGATAAGACAGATCATGAGGTGCTTTCCATCTCTGTGCTATAAGTTTCTTTGCAGCAGTAAGGCCTACCAGGAACCAGCGCTGGTGCATCAAAGATAGGTCTAGATCAGTAAAATCACTAAGTAGTAAGAGTTGGGGAACAGGGGATGGTATGCTCAAGTACTATGGACATCTTATTAGAGACCATACTCCAAAAATCTCTCACACCAGGGCAATCCCAGACCATATGAACAAAAGTTCCTGTTCCTACCTAAAGAACATAACTAGATGGGTTTAGTTTCATTAAAAAATATTTGCGAGGAATGCAGTAGAGTCTGTGTATGAAATTATAATGAATCATCTGATGGTTGGGATTACGAGATGCTAAGACGATCCTTGACCAGACCGTAGTCCAATTTATTGTATTAGGTGCAATTGAGAGATCATGGCTCCAGTGCAGAGGTGCAGGTTGCAAATTCTGCAAACGTGCAAACGTGCAAATTACAACTCAATTGCATGTCAATGC
Source organism: Sardina pilchardus (assembly GCF_963854185.1). Taxonomy (NCBI): domain Eukaryota; kingdom Metazoa; phylum Chordata; class Actinopteri; order Clupeiformes; family Clupeidae; genus Sardina; species Sardina pilchardus. Next base: position 33,540,273 of record NC_085001.1, read on the forward strand.
ATGCGTCAAGACACTAGAGAGGACAGAATGATGTCCAGTGACTCCAGAAAATAGTAGGCCTAGGCCTAGGCCTAGTATAATGACCAGAGCCTGGCTCACGGACTAACTTTTGAAGTCGCAGAACAGAATTTGTATTACTATGAAAAAATATTCTCATACATCATATGTGAAATTCTAACGGGACCAAAAAATAATTGCCATTCATCATTTTTCGAGAAAGGGCGGCGTTGTTAACACACATCTCTCAACACCGTTTGTTTTGTTTCTTTCTCAGTGCAGTGCAGTGTGATAGTAGTACCTAGGCTACAGTGTGGTGTAAAGAACTGACGTTAGCATTTTTACCCATATGAGAGACAATCTTTGCCCATATCATTAGGACAAGTTCCGAATTTGCCATATGCATCTAAATGTAAAAAAAACCCAAGCCCGAGACTAAAAAACTACATTTCCCTGTCCACTCCACACGTTGCACTTGCAACTGAAAAACGGAAGTTGAATTGTTTTGAAATCCATCAGAGGCGGTAACCCTCTGAAGGATAGCTGTTGAGTGTGAAGTGGTACGATGTAACTCAAACCCCATCGTGAAATGTTAATTATCGAGCATACTGTTACCTTAGAATCGTTAGTTTTAAACCAACAGTATAAAAGTTCGAATTATCTAAAGTAGCAACGTGAAATAACTCGAGCGAAGTTAACCTATGTAGCCTATGCTAGCTAATTTAGCTATGGCTTCTAAATCCGATCATCTTCTCATCGTTGTGTCTATTCTCGAAGGTAAACAGCACCTTTCCTAGTTTGATATTTAACTTTAACCATGGAAGACAGGTCACATACATCATTTCAGCTAGCAGCTAATTGTCTTTGTTTATGTGTAATGCCTGTTGCAGTTGTTCAAGTCCTACAATGCAGTAACTTTGCAGTTATCTAAGATACTGTAACAAAATACATGGAAAGCAGTTTAGCGTTGATCAAAGTGACACTAACGTCAATAATATAGACCCGAAAACTACTTAAAGACACTTTATCGTCTACGCTCACCGTGATCTGTTTGGCGTCTGTTGTCATTGGTTTCGCAGTGCGAGTCAGTTACTAATGTTCAGGTTGGAAAGCTCGGCGGATCATTTCATTCCATGTATCAGAATTGTTCAGATGATAAATAAATAACCCAATGGAGGCAACTTGATTCTTCTACATGCGTTTCATGTTAACGCGGTACTGAAGTGATGTAATGAACACTTTTGTTGTCGCAGTTCTAAAACTCTTGCATAGACCTGCACTTAATCTTTCTCTGGACGCACTTTAGCTTGTTTTCTCTTATCTTCGTGTAGGTCGCCACTTCCCCAAGATCCAGCGTCATACCATAATAGTTCAGGCCAAGTTTGACGGCGAACAGCTTTCCACAGATCCCGTGGATCATAAGGAACAGCCGCAGTTCTGCACGGAGTTGGCCTGGGAGCTTGACCGCAGGACTCTGCACCAGCACAGGTTGCTAGATGCAAACTTTTGTTGTTGGAGGGAATTTGGGTTGTTCTGTATACATTTTTTGTTTTGGATAAGCCAGTGTTGTTATTCAGTGTTTTACTGGTTCACCTTTCCTATAGACTCCAACGTACACCCATCAAATTGCAGTGTTTTTCTGTGGACACAGCCACTAGCCAGAGAGAGTGTGTAGGGTACATAATTCTTGACCTCAGATCCATCCAGGAAATCAAACAGGTATGTTGTTGTTGCTGAACTGATTTGATATGATATCATATTACTATACCATATAGGCCTATGTGTGTTAAGCAGTGCCCTAATGCTACCACAGGCACTCATATCTGCCTGTGACAACTGTGTATTTGGATAACCATGTTTTTAATTACATGGAGAGATTTCTTTGACTCGAAGACCTCTCATGTCATCTCTCAGCCTCCAAGGTGGTTTCCTTTGTTAAGCAGCAAGTACACGAAGCTAAAGCCAGCAATATTGCTGTCCATGGTGTTGGAGAATGATGAGAAGCAAAACCCGGAGCCATTTAAGGCCAGGAAGGCCCCACCAAGACCAGGTGTCCAGCCTATTTTATTTCCATGTGTCTGTATTCTAGTAAACATGAATGAAAGTGCTCTTGCCCAATGTATCCTCAGCTCAGTTTTTCTCTCAGTTTTTATCGCCCAGCCAAGCTTTACCCAAGACAATACTCTAAACTAAACAATGTGACTGTCTTGTTGGCAAACAATGGCCCAAGAACTTGTCATTCTGATGCCACTTACAGGTTCGCTGCCAGCAGTATTTATTTTGAGACATAAGCATTTTGAGCTTTTACAGGTATTCCGGTGTGTGGCACTGTTTTTTTTTATATATTTATTTATTTATTATTATTACATGTATATTTTGTTAAATTGTGCAGATGTTAATGATGAAGTGAGTGAAAAAGACTAACTTAGCTACTTTCATGATTCTGGGAAAATGATTTTTGCTCCTAAAATGATGCGAGCTTCATTCTTTTACAAATCTGCTAAGGTTGTTCTCTATCTCTAAGCTAAGACTACAAATAGAAACATTCTCGTCGTTGCAGTAAGCAGTTCTAATAACTTATTTATCAATTCCCTCTAAAGACAACACAGAAACGCAAACCCATATTTGTTTTCCAAGCTGTTCTCATGAACGTTCTCTCTCTCTCTCTCTCTCTCTCTCTCTCTCTCTCTCTCTCTCTCTCTCGGTTGTCCAGTGCCGGTGGGTAAGCTGCAGCTGGTTCTAAATGAAGAGGAGGGCTTTCATCAGCTCGGCCCTGCAGACAGCTGCACAGAGCTCTTTGTTCTCTCTGTCACGGTGGCATGTGCGTCCAAACTTGAGCAGGTAGTCACCACTCTTTTGCCTTCTGTCCCCGGCCAACCTGCATCCTTATTCCACCACTCTTTTGCCTTCTGTCCCCGGCCAGCCTGTATCCTTATTCCACCACTCTTTTGCCTTCTGTCCCAGCCTGCATCCTTATTCCACCACTCTTTTGCCTTCTGTCCCAGCCTGCATCCTTATTCCACCACTCTTTTGCCTTCTGTCCCAGCCTGTATCCTTATTCCACCACTCTTTTGCCTTCTGTCCCAGCCTGCATCCTTATTCCACCACTCTTTTGCCTTCTGTCCCAGCCTGCATCCTTATTCCACCACTCTTTTATGATTTGTTCAAGGACCATTAATCCCATTCATGCATTTGTATGTGAGTTATTTTGCGAACAAACGAACAGACAAATAAACGCACAAACGAACCCAGATGACAACATAACCTTCCTGGCGGAGGTAGTTATGCATTATACCATTTCAAGCAGATACCAAAATTTTTTACTTACTATTGTTGTAGGATCAACCAGCTAATTAACGGCAATTTAGTTTAGACACTACCAATAGGGCTCGGGCACACGCCTTGCATTCTAGGAATATTTCCGCTATGTTGGTAGCGCACCGAACGTAATATCCATTAATTCAGATGCAGAAGACAAGAAGCAGAAATATAGTATTAGCGATTCTTTTCCTCTTGCGATCGTGGGTTGCACTGTTACACCCCACTACACAGCAACATACGACCAAGAAGGCAAAAACTAAGTAACAGGAACACACTAGGTGGGAGTAAATCCATAGTAATCCATAGTAAACTAAGGAGTGAGGCTGCCAATATGGCTGTGCCCGCGAAGTTTTCACGTCATGATCCCGAGCCCTATTCCTGAAGAAACCGGGATTTAGCAGGAGCCTTTGCCTTGTGTCAGCACATGTTTACAGAAAATGTTCTATGTCTTGTCCTCTTGTACTTCAGCTGATCGGCAGAACAACAGAGCTCTCAAGGGAGGGCGTGGACTTTTTCTTTTACTACACACTGCTGGGTAATGATATCACCAGTGAGCCATTCCAGAATGTGATGACCCCTAGTTTTGAGCCAGAGAGAGCCTCCGTGCGCATCCGCAGCAGTGAGAAGATCCTGCGAGCCTTTCTTAGCCGGCTGCCCAGTCTGGAGGTAACTACATTGAAGGGAAAGCAAGTGTGGGTGAGGGGCTAAGGCGGCCAGTTTTCCAGTCGTAGTGTTTCTGAAATGTCTGTATATAAATTAATATAATCACGACAAACACTAAGAACATGCTTAGGCTAACGCTTAGAGTTCACATCACTGGGGCCTAAGCATTTGTTAGCAAAACCTATACTGTATATAAAATCAATGCAACAACAATTTGCACACGCCCACTCTCCCATGTCATGTCTTTTGACCACTAGGGGGGCGCTATAATCACAGGAAGTCAGCAAATTTTTCAATAATGTTTTCATCTCTCTTTCTCCCAGACAGAAGCACACAAACACTCCTCTATGGTGGTTGTGGGGGGGTGGGGGGGGGGGGGGGGGGTGCAGCTTTAATTATTATTCTTATTATTATAAGTGGATCATTGCTCTGATTTCTACTGTCATTGTACAATTTCTTCGGATTAATTCGGAAATTTGTGTTAGACATGGTACATGGTATTATTTTTGTTGTGCCAAGGGAGATTTTTGTTATACTTTCTGTGACGTAGGCCAAAATAATGTGCACTTGAATGATGTTGATCCATGATGTCTCTGTTTCTCCCCCATTGTTGGTTAATACCTAGTTGAGCTGTTTAGAACTATTGTTTTGTCCACTCTTTAACATACTCTTTTGGAGCTTTTTGGAGACCGATAGATGGTAACTTGTTAGTTTGGACATTTTTTGTCCATCTTTCAAACTCATTACACGAGTCACAAGTAAATGATCATCTGTGTGTCTCAAGTTGTATATTTGTGTGTGGGCTGTAGGTGTATGTAATGTGTAGTTATTGGTGTTGGCTGCTGTATTCATATGGCATGTTTGTGTTGCCTCATTGCGTCTCAGATCCACCTGTGCTGTGGAAGCCACTCTCTGGGCAGTGCTGAGGTGTCCCTCTCCAGCCTGGCCCTGACCCCTGCGTCCCTGAGCACACAGCCGGCCACCGTGGAGGGAGCGTTTGTCCTGCAGGCCCCAGGGCAGGCCAGGCCCCGCCAGCCCAGCGTCCCCACAGACCTGCAGCCTACAGTGGGGGTGTCGGTCACCCTCAGGAAGGACACAGCTAACCCTCAGGTGCCCATGCAGCAGACACACTGGGCTTCTCTGGCTCACTACTTGTCTGGGATTCTGCCACTGTGCTCTTTGTCATTGACTTGTCATTGTTTGTGTTATGCATACACACACACACACACACACACACACACACACACACACACACTTTATTTATCTATTTATAACTGTTTTATAGAATGCAAAAAGGTGAGCTGCAATAGAAAAAATAACTATTCAAGTCCTTGATACAAATCTAAACAAATAGTAAAAGTTTGGTTTGATGTGTTAGGCAACTGGCCAGGAGAGTGGTGACGGCCTTCGGACGGGCAAAGATGCGCCCCCGTCTCCTGCTCCTGCTCCTGCTCCAGCGGCCCCCTCCGCTGCCCCTGCGCCAGTCTTGCCACCTCCCACTGATGAACAGCACTCATGTTCACCCTCACCTGGCCGGAGCACACCTGGTGGTGGTCGCAGGTCAGCGAGCCCAATCAAAGGAGGCGGCCACACAGAGAGTGATGCTGAGAGCCTACAGGAAGAGGAGGAGGAGGAGGAGGAGGAGGAGGAGGAGGAAGAAGAAGAGAAGCAGCCAACACTGCCTGGTAGTAAGCATTACTAGGGTTGGAGGGTACTGGAGAGTGATTAGATATACTTTTGTTACACATATATTGGTTTGGTAATTCGTTTAATCTCTGTGTATAGTTGCCATTTGTTTAATCTCTGTGTATAGTTGCCATTTGTTTAATCTCTGTGTATAGCTGCCATTTACTCTCAATCTCGGGCATGTTTTGTTAGAGCCAAAGCTCTCCCCTCCAGCGGCTGCCCCCGCAAAGAAGAATCCAGAAGCAGAGCTTGTGTCCTCAGTTTCAGTATCGGCTCCAAAGGTTGCCATCCCAGCCTCAGCTCACCACTACTGCTTCTCTATGGACCTGCGCAGTATCCGAGACCTCAACACCGGATTCCCTGTCAACTGCACCCTGAGGTGTGTGCGTCTGTACTGTTTTTGATTTACTCGGCTCACTATGCAGAAACATAATCACACAACTATATTGTCCTTATTGGGATATGACGGTCATCATGATATGTGATATTTCTATCGGAACCACTTAAGTCAAAAATAGAGAGAAATATCTTAGAACCAACTTTATTTTATATTTGCTGGTATGGCTCTGCTCAGAGGAAGTTCCCGGTCTTTCCTTGAGCTCCATTGAAAAGCCAAGACAGGGAACAGCAGCACCCTCAGGGGGCTAGCCTCCCAGTTTAAAACTGGGAAAGTGGGCCTATTTCCCCCTAGAACAGAGCAAGCAACAATGACTACAGTATGTTATTATTTCAAATTAAACCACTTTGAGGTGGAGCTGGGGAGGAGGTGGATTACAAAGCAGCGATCAGAGAAAGGAATGATAGTAAACAGACTGATGCAGCTTAAATAAGACGCCCTTATGAGAGAGACCACTTGCGAACGGAGGGACGATCAGCTGAGTGGAACAGCTGATGTGGGCTGGGTTTGGAATAGCCAATAAGAAACTGACACCAGCGGGCTTGACTATGTGGCTGGCCAGAACTAATGCAGAATGCTTTATTTTGAATGTATGTACTGTATTGTTTCCTGTGCTCAGGTATGCGTACCAGTTCTTTGGCAGCGCAGCCCCCATCATGACCAGCCCTCCGGTGGAGGTGAAGAGGGGCACCGAGGTCTTCCTGCCCCAGTCCTACTGCGCCTTCGACTTTGCTGCCCTACCTCACCAACTCCAGGACACCTTCCTCAGGTGAGTTAAGCTCTAAATCAACCCGTATGCTTCACAACATGTAGTGAGGTGTGATGTAGCATAAGGGTGTCATTGTTTAACATGGTCTCTCTCAGGCAAGCATGAGCATCGTGCAGTGCTGATATTGCACTTGCAGTTGAATTGTAGACAACTCTGGGGGCATGAACATGGGGGCTCATTAACATGGCCCCAGAGTGTAGCATCATAGCTGCATGGAAGCTCTTACTGTTGGCTGCAGCAACTAGGTGGGTGCAGGTGTTCCTAATAAAGACAGTTATGATATGACAGTCTTGCTGGTACTCTGTACTGAACTTGGTTGAGTCATGTATGGACTGTGTGTGTGTGTGTGTGTGTGTGTGCGCGCGTGTGTGTGTGTGTGTGTGTGTGTGTGTGTGTGTGTGTGTGTGTGTGTGTGTGTGTGTGTGTGTGTGTGTGTGTGTGTGTGTGTGTGTGTGTGTGTGTGTGTGTGTGTGTGTGTGTGTGTGTGTGTGTGTGTGTGTGTGTGTGTGTGTGTGTGTGTGTGTGTGTGTGTGTGTGTGCGCGCCCCTTCAGGGTGCCCCTGGTGGTGGAGATGTGGCACAGGGACCCCAGTGCCAGGGACGTGCTGCTGGGCAGCGCCAGTGTTCAGCTCTCCCACCTGCTCACCGCAGAGAAGAGCCGCTTCCTGGGCCCCTCCGGCCAGCAGCACTGGAGACAGAGCTACACAGAGAGACTGCCTGTCCTCAAGGCTCATGGGTAATCACACACACACACACACACACACACACAGAGACTTGCAGCATTAAGTGCTCTTGTATAATGTAAAACAAATGTAAAACAGACAAACTAGCCAGGCAAGCGCCACCTGTTTAATATGGAAATGCAAAACAATTAAATGTAACCAAGTGTTATTGATATTGTATTAAGATTAAAAATATATATTTTTAATATTAAGAGACTTACCTAGTGTTCTCTCGAAAGATCATTTTGACTTTAGCTAAAAGACTTTAGCTTCTTCTTATTAAGACAGATATACCTAGATTTTTGGATCTTGATATAAGAGTAATAACGTCTGGTTAGATTTTATTAGTTAAGCAGGTTTTGCAGCGCAAGCAATCCTTCCCCTGCCCTGGAGGGATCAAGATCAGCCACAGGTGCCACTGTGACATGACACATGAGCCATAACCCTAACCTGTCATGACAAAAGCCACATGATACTTAATGACGGAAGCATTATGTCATGAACGTTTAAGACTTGTTTATAATGTTGATGACACGTCCATGACAGTGTCATGTCACTCTTATGTAGACACCTTAAGTAACCAACGAGACTTACCTAGCACTTTCTCATCAAATTATTTGACTTCATTTGAGAGGAGTTTGACTTATTTTAAGACGTCTCATCCCAAAAACAGCAGAACTGTCCTTTATACAAGCACATTTGGCTGCCTGTGCAAATTTGTCTGAAATACAACTGCTTACATTAAGTTAAATCTTTGATTTTAATATAACATTAGTAATAACACTTGGTTAGATTAGACTAATGAAGTCTGTATACGGCAAAAGAATACATTGAATTAAAACAAAAATGTAATAATGGTAATATAGTGCTTTCTGTGTATGATCAGTTCATGTACAACAGCATGAGTTGCAGCTGTCAGCCTCTAGGTGGCACTTACAGCACAATATAACATCTGTTAGTTCTTAGTTGTGCCACTTCCTAACAGGAGTATTCCCATTGGATCTGCTAATTAGCAAAAGTAATCTCTGTGTGGATGGTTTTTGGTGTAGTATGTATGAGAGAGAGTTTTTGGTTATTATTGTTTTACTGCTTCATTCTTCCCATGCAGATCCAGTGAGATGGTGGCGGAACTGAGCTATTTTACCACCTTGGAAGATCTGGGCCTGGTGAGAACCCAAGACATTGTCATTTCAGAGTCTTCTCAGGTGTGTTTCATGTGCAGCTTTGGTTTGAGGCTCAAGGGTAGATTCTATGTGGACATAGGTCTCATTTAGTTTACTGTTCGTGAAGGTATTCAGAATTTTGGATTACTGTTTGGAGTCTTAAATTGTGCTAATCATATCACAGCTGTACTGTACGTACACACTGGGACCAGCGGGGGCGTCTGAATTCGCTCTGGCGGCCCTGCTTTCAATGCTTGAATTAGGAGTTATTCCAGACACCAGCTGGAATGCTCCGTCATATGTTACTTTTTCAAAGGCACCGTTGGAATCACGTATCCCTACACAAATGAACTTAATTTGATATTATGAATTGCTTCATTGAGAAGTTAAATATGAAATTAGGCTTACCTTGCCCTGCATTTGGCAACTACCTCGGAAAGTATAGCTTGTATATTGATGCTATGCTTAATCTAATCCCGTGATGTTAGTCAGCCCTATAAGCAACCATTTCAACCACCATGTTCAATTTATTGATTCTCTATATGACTGGTACAGACCTTGAACAAGTATGAAATCACTACAGACACTAATGAGACCGGTCATGCTCATTGTTGCAGACACTACACAGAAGACATGTTTTGTAGGAACTGAGCTCCACATAATGTTTGCTCTCTTAACTGTGCGCACCTAATTTTGAATTGAATCCACTTCATAGGTCAATACCATAATATCAAGTGACTTTAACTTTCTTGTGACGCTCTCACCGCCCAAAACACCACGCGGACGGTCTTGCTGAGAGACGGTGGCTCATAGAAAATGAATGAGTTTCCTTCACAAGGACCGCCCCGCAGACTGACATTAGACACTCATACACACTAGTCCCTCACTGACATGATCTTCTGGTGGATATACTTCAGAAACAGGGCAGTCTAGTGGTGAAGGAGCTGGGCTAACATGCAAAAGTTTTAGCCTGAAAAAGTCGTAGGTTCAATTCCTGGCTTTTCCCACTGCCCTTGAGCAAAGCGCTTAACCCCAAGTTGCTTAATGTAATTGTGAGTAGCTTTGGATAGAGGTATCTGCTAAATGAATACATGTAAATGTAGGAACACTCTATGAGCTTTATTTTGTGTCCCTGGACTGTCTGCACATTACCGTGAGAATATCCCTCTGTCCCTGTGTGCCCCTCTGATCATACATATCTGACTACAGCACAACAACATCAAGGATCGTAAATCCAAATAATATGGGCTTGTTCTGCACTCTGACAGAGTGGAAATCCAGTCCAGCCGAGAGCAGCTGCGGTGGCGCCCCCTAGTGGGCCTGCTGGTGGCGTGGCCGAGCCCCGGGAGACGCTGGAGTACAGAGCTGCCATGGAACTGGAGATGTGGAAGGAGATGCAGGAGGACCTGTTTGACGACCAGGTGAGCGGGTGCCTACAGGTGCGGTCTGTCCGCGGCGTGTGTGTGTGTGTGTGTGTGTGTGTGTGGAAGATGTGTAGAGACCGTGGTGGAAGGGTTGGGGGAGTGTGAGCTCATGGATTTGTGCCCCTCAGATGAAGAAGAAGGAGCTGAACCACATGCAGGCGCTGGCTGAGGAGTGGAGGAAGAGAGACCGCGAGAGGGAAACACTGGTCAAGAAAAAGGTCAGCATCTTTAAGCTAGCTTCCCCTGAACCCCCTCCAGGGGGCACTACTGAGAGGACATACAGGAGGTACTTCTACTGACTGGCTCTAAGTCAGAGTGAGGCTTTGAGGCAGAAGAGGGATGGACTGAGTAGATGCCCTTCTCTTCACCCACCTCTTCCTGAAGCTACCACTGACTTTAATCAGTTAACTAACCTTTTCATCCGTTTAGAGCTGGTACATGCACAAGATTGGCATTGATATGTCATCCTGCAAGGATGCTTGCACTGGTCTGGAAATAAAGGGATTTATGAAATTATGTTTCCCAGGAAAGTATAGAAATATGGGTTAAAGTCTTGGGGCAAGTCTGGAAGTTTTGCTTATAGTAATACATACACAAAAAGTTGACAATGCACAAAAAAACATAAAAAGTCAAGGGTCATCCTGGTCCCTTGCCCCTTGACCAAGTAGCTTCTATTGAAAGGACAAGTACCCTGCAAAGAGGCTCTGAGAATCTAGGCTTTTGATCAACACAGTGCAAACTTGACAGTTATCTATGATGGTGTCCTAACCTCTACTGATACAGAATTGTTGTCTGTTACATAATACAAATGACATAGACACATAATGTATACATATGTAGTTGCCGTGGTAACATAAACGTGTGTGTGTGTGTGTGTTTGTAGGAACTAGAGTACAACCTTCTTGAGGAGCAGCTGCAAAAAACTCTGGCAGAGTTGGAGAAGCGAGAGAAGAATTTGGCCCATACTGAGCTGGAGGTGAGACAAGCTAGACAAACAGACAATACACACACACACACACACACACACACACACTCAGAGAGACTCATGGAGGCACACCCAAGTGTGTGCATGAGATTATTGAGTGTTTCTTCATGAGTCTGTGTGTGCAAGTGCTAAACGTTGTGCCTCACCTGCTGTTGTGTGTTGGTGTGCACGTGCAGACCCAGCGGCTGCAGCGCGAGCTGCGGGCAGAGCACCAGTTCTCCGTGCGGGAGCTGCAGGACAGTGGACGACGGCTGCGTGAGGACTGCGCCCACCAGGTGGAGCTAGAGAGGGCAAAGGTCAGACAGCTGGAGGAAGAGAACACGCGGCTGCAACAGCAGGTAGGCAAGGCAGCATCTCTGCCCTCGCCACCGCCTCGGGTGAGCCTGCCCAACCCCCCTCTCTACCCAACCTTGGGGCAATGCATCAAGTGACCACTAGGTTGTGTAGATGAGTTCAGTTGTCAGAGTCAGAACTTAGAGACTGTGGTGGAGGCCTCCATCTCAGGGATTCGGACGTCACTCGTGCTGTGTGACCCCTGGGAGGGAGCTGTGCAGTCTGCTCCTGTGTGGTTGAGATTCTTAAACACAAATCCATCATAAAGGTGCCCCATATAGCACAAGCACTAGATAGGGAAATCAGAGTCCATTTAGGGAGAGGCGGTTCACTCCCTATTAACTCCATTGTAACGGCATTTTACCTGCAGTTCCTGTTGCAGTTCCGCTAGGGGCGATCACGAGCAAGTGCAAAACAATGGAGGTCTATGGGGCTAGACAGCTAGATTGGTCTGTTTCACCTGATTGTCATTGAAAAATCGAAGATTGGATTTTAGTTTCTGCAAGCTCAATATGGATTATTGGTCGAAAGTTGAATGAACAATTCCCTTTGGTTTCTCACAGGCTTGGTCGTTGTTGCCCATAACACACGAATGAATGACGTCATTGACACGTTTGAAAGGCTTTTTAGAACAATTAAGGGACTTAAAAAATCGAATATTCAGCCGTGTGTATTTTCTTTGACCCCCCTCTCGCATGCAATATTCCGATTTCTACACAAAAAATTATATCCAGAGAAAAGTGGATTTTAGGAGAAACTCCATTCACCTCCATTCATTTTCCACTTGCTCGCGATCGCCCTCTAGTTGCAGTACCATGCGGAAGTATTTAGAGAGTGGCGGTTCTCCCCCTATTAGACATTGGGTGCCTTTCATATAGGGATTTATCGGTCCTTCCTTCCTTCCTCGATCCTCGTTCACCGGAAATCGCTCACAGTCGACTTCACAAGGACATCTCATTCATGTAATTGCAACCAGAGGAGGCAAGACCGAGGACAGAGGAGAGAAGTGGAAATCCCGATACGAGAGGAAACGCAAGACCATCCCACGCGGAAAGGTTATTTCGGAGATGGGCGTTCTGTGGCTATACGCATGGATGACGTATCCTGTATAACGTTTAAAAATATAGAAATAAATATAGAAATATTGTCAGTTATTTATGCCGTGTGAAGTTGATGCTAAAAGCTATAGTGGGATTATGTTAGGGGCTCATGAAGAAACATAAATGTAGCCTAACAAACAATAAGTTCATTATTTCAATGTCCTTATCAACATTTGCCATTGAAACATTTCGTGTATCTACACAAAAAAGCATCATGTCGGACCTAGTGATTTTTAATTATGCAGTCATGTGTTGAGTTCAAAAGACAATGTTGTGAATGTCCTTTTTCATCAGCAGAAGAGCTGACGAGTTGCATACATTAGATCCGCCCTTACACTGACGTTGCACGTTTTCAAAATGGTGTGTACGCAGTCAAGGACGTCTCATTTGCGCAGTTCATCAGGCTTCGTTCCTCCATCCTCGGCTCGTTCCTTCGTCGTTTCCTTCTCAAAAGTCATTTGTAGGAGGGGCTATGACCGGGGGAAGGATCGAGGAAGGAAGGAAGGACAGATAGATCCCTACATGAGAGGCACCAATTCTCTGGGGAAATGCTCAAACATCCAGGTGCCACTCATTACTTGTATTGGCATCATGTGTGAATTAGCCATTTTCATGTGATGTCAGCAGCTGGGTATCAGTTCGTCCAGTATCAGTAATATGCAGTCATAACGTCATTTAACTTTGCTCTCATACTGCGTTCATGCAGCTCGGAACCTCGGAGGACCTGCCTTTAAAAAGTCCCGACCTCCGAAAAAATTGTGTTCATGAGATCAGTTCGGAAAATAAATACAGGAAACGCATAAATACGTTATTACAACTGCTTAGTATGGTTGAGCAAGAAGGAAATTGTCTTGGGCGAGTGTTTCTATCTGTGTTGTTAATTTAGTGACAAATTACCCTGCCTATTCGTAATGACAGTGAAATTCACCTCTTGTGTTGTTGCAAGGGAGGCCGTCGTGGTTGGAGAATATGATAGTGACGTCAAGTCGGACACCTCGGGGCACAAAACTTCCGCACGAGTCTCCGAGCAAAAAATCCAACCCGACCTAGCGTTCATGTCATTTTTCCGCTATCGGAGGTCAGAAATTTCCGAAGGTCCGAGGTGCATGAACGCAGTATCAAATCAAGGCAGCTACGAGAGCAATGATTGCAAACGATAACTGAACATAACGTTAGTCCTAACCAGGGCTGTACGCTAAGCTTTTTCACTAGGAGCACAGGTGCTCCTAAATGAAAAAGTTTAGGAGCACAGAAAAAAATTTAGGAGCACTATGAAATTTCCTTGAGAACCTTCTTGCCTTAAGCAGGATACAGATCATTCACAGCAGTGGCAATCATAGTCTCTGCTCAAACCCTACACACACAGAAAATGGCTTGTCTTGTTTCTATTTCATATTTTGAATTCAGAATTTGTATTTGTTATCAATTTATAGCATTTTAGGATCTGCATAATTACTTATAGCTTAAAATATTCAGTAAACTGAATACTTCATATTGATTACACTTGTCTTTAATGATATTACAGGGGTGGTGTGTAGGTCTAATTGAGTGCCTGTCACTTTAAGATGTACGTGAACATAATTAGGTTTCATTCGGTTTTAGGAAAAGAGTCAAGCATAGTTCAAGGATACATCATGTTTTCATTAAATAACTTGTTTGAAATGTTCAAAAAACTAACAAAGGTAAAGACAAATATTTCTGGTGTAATAGAAAAGATGAGTGTCCACTGTCCAGTAACGTTAACTTCTATGACTTAGGTAGCCTACCATGGCATGGCATGGTGAGTTGTCACTTTTTCCTTGGTCATGTTTAATTGGCTGGGTGCTTAACTTACTCTACCATGACTCGTCTCGGAGTTTGGTAGGCTATATCTGTTATATCTGACTTTACTCCCAAATCAAGTAGGGGTGTGCAAAAAAATCGATACGGATTCGAATCGCGATTCAAACTCTACCGATTCAGAATCGATTCATAAAATTCCAAGAATCGATTCATATACCCCCCCACCCCCCCCCCCCCCCCCCCCCCACCCCCCACAACGGTGTTTAAACTATTGTTCTAAAATTAGTTTAGTTCGCCATTCCCATAGATGGCGCCGCGTCTATTAGAAACTCCTTATGCCTGAGCACTCTTTACTTGACATAGGTTAATGAAAGAGTTCAGCAGAAGCGCTGGGGGTAGCCTAGTCGGCGCAAATGCCAATTTTCGGAGGTCCTTCAATAACGGACCGCGTTAACAGACCGCTGTCAACAGGTTTTGAAAGTGAAAGCAGACGGGTAGGGTCATTCTAAACAACATTTGAGTCAAGTTCAGTGTTGTGCGTGGCAAACTATTTGCAGCAAATCGATCTAAAAAGACATAATTTATGCACTTGTGTTTTCATGTGTTGTTTGTCCTGTCGGTATTTTCCGATAATGATAGCAATCTCATGATGCTGCTGATCAATTGAATTACATTTCTGCCATAGGCCTATAGCCTATTGGCTTACCGTGCTTGACGTTAGCTGTGGCAGACTCACTGATTTTCAT
Source organism: Sardina pilchardus (assembly GCF_963854185.1). Lineage (NCBI taxonomy): Eukaryota > Metazoa > Chordata > Actinopteri > Clupeiformes > Clupeidae > Sardina > Sardina pilchardus. The sequence continues at coordinate 33,555,360 of NC_085001.1, forward strand.
AGTTTTAACCACAAAGTCTGTTTAAGCGTAGGCTTATTTGAATAGTTTAACATCTTGCCATTTCACGTTAGTCCAGCCTTTCACCTCAGTGAACCAGGCACCCCATGCCATCTAAAAAATATCTCGGGAGGGTTTCAATATTACGTGAGAAAACTTGTGGTGACAGTGCTTAGAGGGGAAAAAAATAACGTTGCCATGCTCGGAAAACGTCAGTCTTGTATGTAACATTGAGCTGAAATTTTGTGAAAACAGCCCACTGTAGCATTGTGCAAACATAGTCTTCAAGTTGCTTATTTAAAGGTACAGTCTGCATTTTAATCCTAATTCTCCATTTAGCGTCCACGCTTGTAAAACTAGTGATGTAGCCTACACAATCCTGGCGCAGTGTAAGCAGTTAGGGCCTACCATTTTACTTTGGGAGAGGTGTAGGCTAGGATCCACAGTGTTACTTTGACAGGAGAGGGAAATGTGTCATTTGATTCCATTTTCAACTGAAATATCAACAACCTTCAAGCTGCATACTCTTCTATCAGCATCAATATCAGAAGGTTATATCATATGATTTATTATTTTGTAAATTGGCCCAGGTGACAGGGGGCAGGCTACAGTATATAGTATCATTAAGTAGCCTAAATAGTAAATAATGTAGTCAAAATTATAACTTTATGTTGCCCATCCTTATGAGTGGATAGAATGAAAGCAATACATCTTACCCAAATAAGCTTACATTTAGTAGAATTAAACTTATTTAATTTGTTGTGCTTCTTTTCTTTTAAATTGTATGTCTACTGCAATCATATGGGAAAAGTAACTATACTGCGAATCGTTTTCTGAATCGAGAATCGTTTTTGAATCGAAAATCGATTTTGAATCGAATCGTGAGCCTGAAAATCGGAATCGAATCGAATCGTGAAATTCTCTGAATCGTGCACCCCTAAAATCAAGGCAGCTACGTGACGGCAATGATCGCCAACGATAATAAGGAAAATGAAGATAATAAATACACGTGAAATACTAATTCTTACCTCAAAAACTGTAACCGTATCACCATAGCTTTTGCTTACGCCGGATGAACTGATACCCCGCAAAGCTTCAAAACGGAAAGTGTCTGACGTTAGTGTGAAAAGGGCGAATTGGAGCCGGCATCCTTATACAGTAGTTGGACTACTAATTTATCCACCATTAGTTAGGAACATTAGCCATAGATCAAATGGGAATGCAAGCTACAAGATTCCAGTCTTCAAGAAGGGCAAGGGGGAGGGATGATCTCATGTATTATTAGGACTCCCAGCAGGGCGGCGTTGGGAACCCTATGGTTTTTCTGCTCACTACAGTAACTTCACAGAGACCCCTCAGTACTCAGTTCCCCAAAACAGAGGTACTGTGCCTATATGTAGCACTATACTTTTACATATTGTCTCATATCTCAAGTACAGTGAAATCTAGACTCAAACTTCTTGTATCGTTGCATCCACCTGCATCTTTGAATCATTGGTCCTCTGCTCTACAAATGTCAGCTATTCTCACAAATTTCAGATAATTGAAAGTGAAAATGAAGTGAAATAGTCTAAGGCCATTCATCTCAAACTCCCAAAACAGACAATGCTGATACGTAATTATCCAAAAAAGAAAAACTTTCATTTGTCAAACCATATTTTTAACATTCAATGAACAACACAAGGTAGTAAGTCCTTTTTACCTGTCTTGCCAATCAGCTAAATGATGAACACCTAAATGTTGTGGTTGCTATTCATGGGCTTCATCAAGTCCCTTTCCACAGGTGTATTAATCAAACACCATGCAGTCTGCATTCATAATCTAGGTGGGTGATTTTATACACCTGTGTAAAGGGTTATAAACCTGATGAAACCCATGAATAAGCTTCATGTTATTTTCTCAGACAGCATAGTGAAAAGGTTTTGGGTTCAATCCTCACTTGACACACTTATTCAGGAACCATGTCTAAGGAATACCTATTTTCATCATCTATACCCATGCTATGTTATATTCCCAGTACATGCACCCTGTTCTCTGGGAAATAGTGTAGGCCTCTGTCCACATGAGCCATTTTGTGACCTGTGACATTCTAGGGACAACCCTCACACACAAGTACACACAAACAGTATCTGCTTGCTCTGTGGAGTATAGGTTAGGTCTCTCACTTTAAATGGGTTTTCTCTCACTGTAGCTGCCACAGTGGTTTATAGGCACAAATACTGTAAATCACGTTCCTCAAAAAAATATTGAGTGATCAACTGCTTGGACCCCAATCACTGCTGTTCTGCAGCTATATTGGGTAAAGAGATCGCTAAGACATGTGACCAATGTCATCAAAACACAAAGAATTGGCTCGCCTAAACTAGTGTTCTGGGTCTATGATGAGTAGCGTCTCGCTGCGACTTGCGGGAACGCGGGTCAAGCCCCGCCCACATCAAGGACAAGTGCATTTTGGGATTGCTTAGACCAGACATGAGAGCGATGTAGCTGTCATGTTACTTTAGGAAGTGATACTTGTAACGTGGCTCACAGCAATAATTGTGGCGTAAATCCATGCCGTCAAGGTGGGCGTCCAGAGTTCTATTCCCCGTAGATGAGATGGACTACAATGTTTTGTTTTGAAATTTATAAAAATGCCATTTTAATAACAATTCCCCCTAGGCCTACTCGTTGCTGGCCTACATAAATATGTTTTAGCCATTGCATTAAAGTTCGGATAGACGACTATCTTGAGAGTAGGCTAATTCAAAGTCTGCTGTTCTTGGGATTAGGCATCGGGCATATATTAACTGTGGCTTGCTTTGCGCAGTGGCGCTATGAAGGCTTTGTGTGTCACCAACATGATGATTAAACGAATCCCATAACGTTTCTTATTGGGATTTGTTGTAATGATATCGTACATCACTGGCTAGCGCAATGGTAACACTCTCGTCTCACACGCCGACAACCTGGGGTCGCATCCCTGCCAGGGCCTACTTTCAAAGTTTACATTGATTGACTGAAATCCATTACTTAAGACAGGTCACTAGGCAAGGTATTACAAAAATTGACAAGTCAGGACTACCAGGTAAGCTTAAGTTGTGGTGTTTGCAGTTTGGCTTATTGCCCCGGCTAATGTGGCCACTGACAGTCTATGAAGTTCCTCTGTCAAAGGTTGAAAGGTTAGAAAAAATGATCAATTCCTTTGTGAGAAAATGGCTTGGAGTGCCTCGCTGCTTAAGCAGTGTAGCCTTGTACGGGAAGGGCATTGTAGAGTTGCCAATATCTAGTCTGACAGAAGAATTTAAGTGTGCTAAGGCTAGATTGGAAATGACTCTTACTCAGTCTAAGGACCCAGTGGTGAGGAAAGTTGCACCTACAGTTAAGGCAGGGAGGAAGTGGAACCCATAGCAGGCAGTTAAGCAAGCTCAATCAGCATTGAGGCATAGAGACATAATGGGTCATGTGCAGCATGGGTGGGGGGGTCTAGGTTTAGACATAAGTAAACCTTTGTGGAGCAAGGCTTCTGCAGGAGAAAGGAGGAAAATGGTTGTGGAGGAAATGCATAGGCAGGAGGAGACTGTTAGATGTACCAAGGCAGTATCACAGGCAAGACAAGGGCAGTGGGTAAACTGGGAAGGGGTGGAAAAAAAGCAGATTAAATGGAAAGATCTATAGGGCATGGATGCTGGCAGGATTAGATTTATGTTAGGTGCTACATATGATGTGCTCCCATCTCCCAAGAACTTAAGTCAATGGTTTGGTGAGGATGATAAATGTACACTTTGTTCGTGTGTGGGCAGCCTCCACCATATCCTATCAGGGTGCAAGGTAAGCCTCACCCAGGGGCGCTATACATGGCGTCACAACCAAGTACTGAAATGCTTAGCAGCAGCAATTGAGGATAAGCGGAGAGAAGTTAATTCATTAGCAGCAAGTAAGGATGTTAAGCAAATTAACTTTGTACGTCAGGGGGGTCAACAGCGTTCCACGAAGGCCAGGTGTAAAAACGGCTCTTTGGTTAATGGAGCGGGGTGGGAAATGAAGGTTGATCTAGGCCAGCAGATGGCAGTACCTTCGCATATAGTGAGCACTAGGTTGAGACCGGACCTTCTTCTGTTCTCAGATAGAGATAAAGTGGTTTACATGGTCGAGTTAACTGTTCCTTGGGAAGACAGAGTAGAAGAGGCCAATGAGTTAAAGAGAGCAAAATACACTGAAATAGCAGAGGAGGCAGCGCAGCGAGGTTGGAGTGTGAGATTAAGGCCTATTGAAGTTGGTGCACGAGGGTTTGTGGCCAGATCTGCTATTGGCTTGCTGTCTGAGTTGGGCATTCGTGGACGAAGTCTAAGGCAAGTGGTTAGTAACATGTCTTTGGCCGCAGAACGAGCAAGTGAATGGTTGTGGGTAAGGAGAAACTCTACTTCCTGGGGTAAGGTAAGTTAGCTGGCTTATTTGTTTTGTGTTTGAGACACGGTGCCTAGGTTTATGGTTTTTAAGTGTATGGTTCAGTCCACACCGACGGGACGGACCATGCCTAGGATAGTTAAGAGTATTTGGTTATTTTGTGATGGGGGTGGTAGCATGTAGCGCAAGCTAAGACAAGCAAGTTGGCTTGTTGCAATGTGGTAGTATGGAGGCAGCATGTGGTGGTAGCATGTAGCGTAACACAAGCTAAACTAGTGGTAGTATGGAGGCAGCATGTGGTGGTAGCATGTAGTGTAGCACAAGCTATACTAGCTGGTTTGTTTGTTGCAATGTGGTAGTATGGTGTGTTGGCTTGTTGCAATGTGGTAATATGGAGGCAGCATGTGGTGGTAGCATGTAGCATAGCACAAGCTAAACTAGCTGGTTTGTTTGTTGCAATGTGGTAGTATGGTGGCAGCATGGAGGGGAGTGTCTCCAGGACGCTGGTTTCACTGTTAAGCCTTCATGAGGTGTCGTGGGCCTAACTTAACGAAACATCGGTGAATGAGGGTGCCCACTTGATAACTCCAATGACATGCTGTATACCATATACTGCTGTGGGATTGGCCATCTCTCTTGTGTTTGTGACCATTGGTTAACAGGTTGGTGGTTAGCCTGCTTCTTTAAGTTAATTTTGGACAGGGGCTTCTTAATGTGTGTTTGCCTTGGATTTTGGCACAAGGGATTTTAACATCTAATCCTGTGTATTAATGTAATCCTTGATGTGGGCGGGGCTTGATGTCAAGCCCCGCCTTCCTGCAAGCCGCAGCGAGCTGTACTTGTTTATGATCTGGCATGATAATAATGAAAACTAAGCATGAAAAAATAGTGTGAAAAACAAAACATAATCTTGCGATTCCTTACTGCTGCTATCCATGCCATTCCTCGCCTTTTTGTCACCTCTGAAACATGGCGTGTACTATTATTTTTCCATGCTGGAAAACAATAAAAGATAAGCTTCATGTTACTCTATTGAATTTTATAACACAGCAGGTAAACGGCATTTCAACAACTGCACTTCGTTGTTCCCGCACGTCAGTAAAACAACTTAAGTTTTGGCCCACCGATTCCCAAAATGCGTTGCGTTTTACGTCACGTTCTCAATCAGGTTAGACTATTTTTCTCAGTATTGCTTAATGTCTGTGTGAAGCCAGCCATTTAACATCATTGGGTCATTCCACACCAAATCAACCAGAGCCCACGCACTTGCGTCTCAAAAAAATCTGAAAAAAATACCATGTGTGCCTATGTTACCCAGGAGACACTCTGTAAAATGTTTTTGTGCTAAGATCAATACTTTTCAAGTAACAGCCAGTTTTACAGGGGGAGGGGGTGTCAAATTTGTTCTGCCTCTTTTTTTTGTCAAAGTTCACAAGCTCATTGCTCAAGAACTAGAATCTGTAGGAGGCTCAAATTTTGCAGGCTGGTGCATAAATAGGAATAGTATGCAGTAAAATCATTACGAGTAGTCTGGATGATCCTGCATGGTCATAGCAGTCCCTCAAAGTTGATCTACATTTTATTGGAGTTTTTGGCTGTGTTCTGTTTAGGCCTTCAGAAGACACATTTTTACTCAACATAGACTCTTGGGTTTTTTTTCTTATTGAGATAAGTAGAAACACTCTCCGAAAAAGCAATGAAGAGAAAAGAAAATCCATCAGGGACTGAACAGCAGACCTCACAAGTTTGAAAAATACATTTGGATCTCATATTCAGAGCACATATTTGTATATTCCCACAAGGCAGAACACCTTGTGGGAATATACAAAGATTTTTTTTATATTTTTGTCTATAATCTGCATTACCTCTTCTTTTTAAAAACACCAATTTGACTTGTCTTATGCAAATCTTTCTTTTTCATTTCCCACCCTGAACAAGGGCAAAATGCACCATAGAGATCTATTGAGAGATTTGTTTTGTATAGAGTAACCACTAGGTGCCACTAAAATCACTGAATCACTGAAATTGCCGGGTGGGGACAAAACATATTGATCTCAATGGTGCATTTTGTCCATGTTTAGGGTGGAAAATGAAAAAGAAAGATTCGCATAAGACAAGTCAAATTGGTGTTTTTAAAAAGAATAGGTAATGCAGATTAACGAAAAAAATATAAAAAAAATCTTTGTATATTCCCACAAGGTGTTAGGGTGCTCTGAATATGAGATCCAAAATTATTTTTCAAACTTGTGAGGTCTGCTGTTCAGTCCCTGATGGATTTTCTTTTCTCTTCATTGCTTTTTCGGATAGTGTTTCTACTGATCTCAATAAGAGAAAAAAAAATCAAGAGCCTATGTTGAGTAAAAATATGTGGCTATGGCTATGGCTATGGCTATGGCTATGGCTATGGCTATGGCTATGGTTATTTAGCAGACGCCTTTGTCCAAAGCGACATACAAATAAATAACAATACAAATTAAATTAGCAGTGAACAATTACAAACTAGGGAGAATAGTAATATTATCAGTAAAACAATAATTTTAAGCACTAACAATAATTTTAAGCACTATACATATGTCTTATGTAAGCCTAAACAGAGCCCAGCCAAGAACTCCAATAAGATTTTGATCAACTTTGAGGGACTGCTATGACCATGCAGGATCATCCAGACTACTCGTGGTGATTTCACTGCATACTATTCCTATTTATGCACCAGCCTGCAAAATTTGAGCCTCCTACAGATTCTAGTTCTTGAGCAATGAGCTTGTGAACTTTGACAAAAAAAGAGGTAGAACAAATTTGACAGCCCCCTCCCCCTGTAAAACTGGCTGTTACTTGAAAAGTATTGATCTTAGCACAAAAACAGTTTACAGAGTGTCTCCTGGGTAACATAGGGACACATGGTATTTTTTTCAGATTTTTTTGAGACGCAAGTGCGTGGGCTCTGGTTGATTTGGCGTGGAATGACCCCATTACAAGTCTTTGTGATCACCTTGAACCCTTGTTTGGGAGTTGATTTTCAAAAATGAACCTTTGTTTCAGGCTATACTTGCTTTTTATGGTGGCCTTGCTTGTTATGGTAGTGCTTGTTGCAAATGTAACCAACGTTGACCATGCAGCTCAGCCCTGCACTTACCCGGACTCAAATCCGCAACTGGCAGCATCTCGGATTGGGAGGCAAGCATGTTTGCTAGTACATGTTGCCCAGATATGTACTACGATTAGCATGCTAAACAGCTATGCCTAAGCTTTGCCCTTTACTTCCTTGTTTTTGCAGTTTTGTTGCCTTCTGTCTTCTTTCTTTTTCATCTGTTTCTTTTCAAGGAGTGTTTTTTTTTCTGTTGTGGGGGTGAGAGTAGAAATGCTTTGTGTCTGGTTGTAGACAGCATGTGTCTTATGTGCAGACAGCCCACCTGCTGAAATACTTCTGTTTGCCATCTCATTCTCCCAGCATGCATCTGGTCTGTGCTTGAGCTGCCAGTAACAAATCAAGCAAAGTCAGTTTCTGACCACCGCAAAACGCAAACTGAGCCACAACTCATGCACTCACACACACACACACACACATACACACATACACACACACACACACACACGCACACCTACACGCACACACACACGCAGACAAGAGCTCACATAACACATTCTGCTACACAGGCTTCTATATCTCTTCTCGCCCATGTCAAGAAAGTGTAAACATACATTTGTTCAGTGGCGGCAAACACCAGAACCAGTTTATCAAGCCAGAAATCCTCCCACTGCCTCACACACACACACACACACACACACACACACACACACACACACACACACACACACACACACACACACACACACACACACACACACACAGCCCTCCGCTGGCTCCTCTGGCAGGATAGCAGGCATTTTATATGTGAAGGTTTTGTGTGGAGTCTGTTTCCTGTCAAGAGAAAAAGACAGGAGAAACAGAGGGTGAACATTGCTTTTTTTCCCTCCTCATTTGTAACACAATTACCACAGAGTCTGAAACTTCACTCTGTGTCTGTGTGTGTATGTGGATTGAAGTGTGTGTGTGTGTGTGTGTGTGTGTGTGTTGTGTGTGTGTGGATAGATGGTATGGGTTTGTACTTGCTCAACAACCCTCACCTTGGACATTTCTTTTTTATGCATAATCTGTTTTGTCAATGATTGGCAGTGCTATAAATTTTTTTTTAAAAAAGCATATCAATGGCTAACGTGGTGCCTAATTTGGTAACAGATGTAAGCATTTTACAATGTGGTAATTCACTGTGTTGTCTATCGCAGAGTCTGTGCTGTAGCCATGTACAGACAGACTTGCTGTTGTGTTGCCTGACATTCTGACAGGAGGGAGATTTTGCTGTGAATGGAAGCAGTCCACCCAAAGGTTAGGCCTGTCTCACTGCTTTCTCTCCTCCCGCCTCTCAGCTACTGGACGCCGACAGCAAATACAAACTCCTAGAGAAAGAATTCCAGCTGTTCCGCGAGCAGCAACATACCCGGCCCGAGGTCCGCCTGCAGTCGGAGATCAACCTGCTACGCTTAGAGAAGGTGAGGAGGTGTCATCCAGGCACTAATGCCACATCCGAGGTGCTGTTTAGACATGGAAACATTTCCACATTCATTAAAGTATTTGTTTCTCCAGTGTCCTGTGGTGTTGATTGTAAGAATATTGGCTAAGTAAAGGGCTAAAGATAGCCTACGTGAATCTGATTTCATTTCACATCGCATCATTGCTTGCACATTTTTTTAAAGGAACAAACCGTTTTTTTTTTCTATTAAACTATGTTATTCCCTTAACTAAGACGAGTTGATGCATACCTCTCACGTTTCAATGCGTGCACTCACTGGCTCTGGTGCGCGGCGCTACCTTGATAGCACTTAGCTAGCCCAGTTCATTCATTAGGATCCAAACAGAGATGAAGTTAGAAGTGACGTGCACATATATATTGGGAGCACTTGGACTCGGCGCAGTAATATCCTTACTCCAAATTGAAACAGAAAGTGCAAGAGTGAGGATATTACTGCGCCACACAATATAGTTATCCCTCTTACCTACTAAGAAATGCACCACGTTTTATTTTGTCTCACCATACTTGGTCGTGTGACTACTCGTGTAACTGTATTTTAATAGGGAAAACATGGAGGTGTTTGGTCGCTCCTAACTTCATCTCTGTTTGGATCCTAATGAATGCATTGGGCTAGCTAAGTACTATCAAACTTGCGCCGCGCACCAGAGCCAGTGAGTGCACACATTGAAACGTGAGAGGTATGTATCAACTCGTCTTAGTTAAGGGAATAACATAGTTTAATATGAAAAAACGGTGAAGTGTTCTTTTAAAGAAAAAAATAGAATAGGCTTTAAACATTAAAAATGCAATAGAATTAAGGGAAACAAATGACTATGCTGATGTGTATGTTTTTTCATGTTTTATTTGTTCTGAAATGTTTTGAGAGCTGAGAAATGAGCATTAAGTGAGTGTGTAGAAGCTACTGTAGCCCATGTGCTCCTGTGCTGTGGGCCTGCAGGTGGAGCTGGAGCGGAAGCTGGAGACCACCACCAAGTCCAAACTGCACTACAAGCAGCAGTGGGGCCGCGCCCTGAAGGAGCTGGCCAGGTTCAAACAGGTAGCGCAGCTCTCCCACCTGAGCCCACACCTCCACAGTGCCATTGGCCTTCACCTCTACCTGATGCATGTGATTAGACACGTTAGACCCAGGAAAGACAAGTGAAAGAAGTGAGATTGTGAGTCCACTAACTGGAGGATCACGTAGACAGACATGAGCTTCTGCGCCATGTCCTTCCAGTAAGGGCTGTGTACCCAAAAAGAGCTGGCAGCTAGGCAGCGCCTCTACTGGTTCCCATGGAGACATTCAGTGCTTCTCTTCCCTGCAGTCCTCGCGCACAGACCCTAATGGACAACTGACGTGTAAAGCCACCACAACACATCACTCTGCAAAAAAAAAAATTAAACAAGCAAATAACCATTGCTTGACCACAGCAAACAGTCATAGAGCAGAAACGTGTGTGTGTGTGTGTATGCACCGTATTCTAAACCCATAAGAGAAGCCTCTGATCTGTGGCAGGCAGGGCCTGCGTGGCTGCGTCCTGTGCCAGCTGAGTGTCTGTGGCCGTGTCTGTTGGTACGGCGGGCGCAGACGGGCACTTGGGGCCCAGGTCAGCCTGGTGCACGCACGCACGCACGCACGCACGCACACACGCACACAGGGAGGCTTCACCAGTGAACCCGCCGACGAGCTCCCAGCAGTGTAAACACAGCTCACGCTAACAGCTTATCAGGCCTCACTAATAACTGTTACAGACAAGAACCAGCTGGAAAATCTGAGCCTCGCACTTTTTTTCTCCCTTTTCTCTCCTCCTCCTCCTCCTCCTTCCCTTTCTTTTTTAAGTGCCAGATATGTGTTAAGAAAACACAAGTTGATTTATGTTGCACTAAGGGGCTTCATGGCGTAATATGAAATGGGATCATAAATCATGTTTGTATTCTAGTAAGCATCAGCCAGGCTTTAAGCATCTCCATCTTGCTCTCCCTCTCTAGGATGGAGATGGCCACTAGACATCAGTGAGTTGGCAAGCATTCTGAGGGACCAGAATGAATAGACGCCATTTTTGCCTCATGTCTGCTTGCGTTCTCTGCTGCAAAACAAGCATTATTGTTTACATATTCACCTGTGTAATGTATGCCTGCCTGGAAGTTGTAAAGGAGTGGGCAGGCCAGCTCTAAGTCCTGCCTGAACTCATTTGGAAACTCTGCTGAGGTCCTTACTCTAGGTAGCCCTCCATGATGTGGCCCATTAGTGCTGGGAGATCTAGCCACAATCCACCACCATGAAATGGCTCCGCTAGCTAAGACAGCATTAAAGGAAAGGAGGTCATGATTGGCCTACTGTTGCGTCTGTTATTTGTCTGTATTGCATCTCACAGACATTAGATTTTGAAGATAAGCAAAACACCAACGATGCCTTTCCGCTTTGGGGAAAAATGCTTTGCCCTTAGTCCATGGTCCAAACCGCCTCAGCTCAATACTGTTATGGAACAGGGCAAAATTGGAGCTGCATTTTCAAAAGCTAGTTATCTGCAAATACCTCACAATCCTTCAAAAGAAGCAAGGGCACATTTGTTGCATTTTTAAATGCTGTTTGCACAGCCTTTTTAAGCTCTTATTATGAGTCTCCGGCATTGATGTCTGTTTCTGAAGACTGAAGGTACTGTATGATAATAACTTGTGAAAATGGAAGACCAAAGCTATTCACTGGTATTTAAGAGGAATAGGCCCATACTGGCCAGTCTTAAATTGGGGAAAGGTCATCAGTTTTGCCGTGCCTCAGGCTGGACTGGGGCAACACCCCAGATGGACTGACTTGGCCTCTGGAATGAGGCACAACAGTTAAACAGGGGAAATGGACAGATGGCGTTGGTCAAGGGAATACAAAACTCTAAGAAAGTATATGGTTAAATCAAGGTTTGCCAGAGAGCAAGGACAGAGTAATTCTTCTTTCATATTGTTGCGAAGCACTGTATCACTTTTACTTGCAAACACACACACCACACACAAATAGTTTGTGTTCGAGTTTATCCCACATTCCATGCTGAACCTTATCTGTTGGTAGATTTATCCATCTGAGACATTTTCTCTTAAAAAAAAAAAAAAAAAATAAGAGTTAAATGACTATTCTATCTACGCCCCCTTCTCTCTCATTTACAGACACACACACACACACACACACACACCCCTCTCTTTGGTCCTTGTGTGGCAGGCTTTGTGACCTGAGCATGTCCGGGTGCTGAGGCCCCCCAGGTGGCTGTCGTGGCTGTCAGCTCCTCTCCTCTCCCCTCCAGAAAACTGCACTTGAGCTGCGGCTGGCAGCCCCTGCTCTCCTCCCCTCTCCTGCAGCCCCTCTCTCGGCCCTGCCTGACCGCTCCCTGACCCCTCGCTGGGCGCGGGCCATGAGAACACAGGTCAGCCACTGGTCACTGCATCTCAGCGGAATCTCCCCTCCCCACCCTCCAGAAATAACACAGCAGTGAAGAGGGGAAGTGTAAATACACACACACACACACACACACACACACACACACACACACACAGACACTCCTGTCGCAGGACTGGCTGCCATTAGTGAAAATAGCGGTGGCGGTTGCGGTGGAGATGCCACACACCTTGTGTGGGGTTCACATTGTGGGTTGTGTCTCTGGAAGCGCTTAGCGCCGCTAGTGTGGGGAACCCCGCGCTCCCTCAGGGGCCCTGCTGATTGGCCCGCCGTGTTTTCGCCCGCTCGTGTGTTTGGCCATGTGCGCTGCACAACCGCTCTGAGGGAGAGGCTGTTTTTCTTGCAATTAGGCTGCAGTGAGAAGCCCTCGTCGGCCCCTAATGTTCACCCAAAACACAATTAGACTCAATTACACACCCACCTCTCAACCCTCTCTGTGCTGCGAGCGCTCCGCTTGTGAGCCGGCCGTTCGTTCTCACACATCTGCGCTGCCCAGAATCCCCTGCTCCGCCGCTCACACTCTCTCTTCCAGCTCTCTCGTTCTCTCAGCCCTCAAGGCCAAGTCTCAGCAGAGGAGGGCTTTTTCTTCTGGCTCTGGCTGTTTCTCACCCGCTTAGAAGTCTGTTTGCTTCGATACCAAAGGGAGAGTAAATAGTTACAATGCTCCCGTCACCTCCGAATGCTCCTTCTGCTCCAGGGCTTTAAAACTCATTTTGGCATCCTGTTCGCCACCACAGTTACGTCAACAGACAACAGTGAATACACAACTGATATAGTGTGTGTGTGTGTGTGTGTGTGTGTGTGTGTGTGTGTGTGTGTGTGTGTGTGTGTGTGTGTGTGTGTGTGTGTGTGTGTGTGTGTGTGTGTGTGTGTGTGTGTGTGTGTGTGTGTGTGTGTGTGTGTGTGTGTGTGTTAGAGGGAGCAGGAGAGCGCCATGTCTCGGCTGAAGAAGCAGCAGCAGGAGCTGGAGCACATGCGTCTGCGCTACCTGGCGGCGGAGGAGAAGGAGGCGGTCAAGACGGAGAAGAGCGAGCTGGAGGACATCAGGAACGAGCTCAACAGGTACGCAACGCAGCCCTCACCTGTCCTGCCCTGTCCAGCACACACTCTAGCCTCACCCTTTACTAACGTACCAGGAGAGAATAGTCATGACGCTACAACACATATACCTGCGCTACTACACACCCACCTGACTACAAGACCGTACCATAGGCTTTACACTACAGACATGACCAACGACCGTCCACTGCACATGCCTCACTGTTGATAATGCCATGTGTGTGTGATCTGTGTGGGTGTTTCTGTGTCCTGAGCATGTCGTCTCCTGCGTTGAGTTAGCACCGAGTCCCTCTCTCTGCGTGTCTGAGGGACTCAGCATCTCTGGAGATTTCCGTGATCCAATGGGTTGCCTGCAGGCTCCCAGCAACAGCTGTGCACATTCCAGCTGACCCTCAGAACACGGACAGGATCTGTGCTCTCATTAGTCATGAGGCAGGGAGACTGCGCTGGACTTTTCTTGTTTAATGTGCTCTGCGTTTGGAAGTGTTTGGGAGTATGTCACTAGCGGTTTCCTGCCTTTAAAGTGCGGCGTGTCTCTCCTCATTGGGCTGGTGCTGCTCACTAGCGTTCCCACACTGTTGTGTGTATGTTCCATAGGCTCCCTAGTTATATTCAGCATGCAGTTTCTGGGTGCTCTGATACAAGGGGGTGACACTGACAGCAGATCCAATAGAAGGAGCTTCTCCCTGTGCCTCTTCTCTGGGTGAGGCAGTAAGGACAACCCAAACTTCTTAGGCCAGCAGTAGGTGCGCTCAACTCCGTCTAAAAGATCAGGTTTTGGGTGTGTAAACAAGGAAACCTTGGGTCAAACCAAAAAGTAAAAAAAAAACCTCCAAACTTCATGAGCTGTATTCTAAGGGAGAGTAGCTGTGTTTGAGACGTGAAGGTGGCCCTGGGTATATGGCGTGTGATGGTGACCGTGTTTGCTCATGTGTGTGTTTTGGGCAGGCTGAAACAGCAGGAGGTGAAGCAGCCGTGGGGTGACCCTGCGGGGGGGTCAGCAGGCGAGAGTGTGGACGACCACCTGAGTCGGCTCTTGGAGGAGAGGGACACACTGTTGCGCACGGGCGTCTACACGCACGAGGATCGCATCATCAGCGAGCTCAACCGGCAGATCCAGGAGGCCATGGCCCAGAGACCACCGTCCACCACAGACCGGACTCTCCGACCCGCCCACTGAGGGCCAGCTACCACTCACCCCTGGCCACTGGCAGTCTCTAGTGAGGGATGTTGATGGTGGCCAATCAGAGGCCTTTATGAAGTGAAAAGCCATTGATGGTGGCCAATCAGAGGCCTTCATGAAGTGAATAGCCAATCAGACATTGCTCTGACTGCTGCAACCTTCAGTCCTCCTGTGATCACCTGTGATCAGTGACGGGATGGAACTATTTGAATCGCTATCTGTGATTGATTGTCACGACACAAGAATCATTTTCTATGAAAGGTGTGTATGTTTACAGACATAGTTTTGTCTTTTGTATATTTATTATTTGTGTATCTTTTGTAACTTTTAGACCATTTGTTAATTTTTTTATGTAAGAAATCATAAAAATCCCACATCTGTGTACTAAGGAGAACTGCTCCAATCTCTTGACTTTATTTCCTCATCTGATGTGCATCAGCCCAATGAGAGCGGAAGGATCTGCTGTGAGGCCTGGAGAGTGTGGCGCTGGTGGCGACCACTAGGGGGCGGTAGCATGTCAGGTTATGTGATATCGTAGATTTGAATTACACGGGACTGTTTTATTTATTTCCTTTTTTAGGAAGATGATTTAATCCAATAAATGATTTTGTTTTTGCCTATCTGCACTGTCAGTTATAAGATGAGCATCCTGTTATCACAAATTGATAACTGTCCTGAAACACATGACTTTCCACTTTTATGCTACTTTAAATAGTCAGTCTAGGAGAGCTGTGATTTCTTTTGACAAAAATATTTTTTAGAAGTGCCATTTTTGGCAATTTCTAATCTTGAAACATTGCTTGACATACCTTAAAGCAGTTCACTTATAGTGCTGTGCGTCATTCAGTATACATTTAATCTATTCTTTTAACATCTGTAAATTGCAGCATTTCTAATCCTCGTTATTCACCATGTAAGAGCTCTAATATACATTATCTGCTGTGTCTGAGCAACTGTGTTCCCTCATTTTGGGTAACAGAATAACTTTGCCTTTTACATTGCACATCAACACGACATACTAGCTACATTAACTGACGGGGCACCATCATAGGAGACTAGAGCTTCGGCTTACATTTTCAGCCGCATCGTTTGGTAGGACACCCCATAATTCCTCAGTCTGTGTCCTGCATGCGGCCATCTCTGTCCCTCTATCTCTGCACACTTCATTTTTGCCTTTTTTGGGGAGATCAGCCGCTTTGCTCTCTCATGATTAGCCTCATTTGTTTTGGGGGATTCCCCTGCAGACCCTCTCTGGATGTCTGAACGAGGTGGCCAGAAACAGATGTCTGTTTGAGTCGAGTGGATCCCTGGGCAGCCGGCGAATGTCGCTCATGCACGCACACACAAGAGGCTAACTGATGAATAAATAGCCTGTTCCCTGCGTCTCCAGTGGCTGGTGCAGCTCTCCGTCAGTCTTCTCCAAATGCCCATTGAACTGCCCACCTATACCCGCTGAACTTGGTGTTAAGTAGGGGTGGGAATTGGCAAAAGAATGACAATTCGATACTATTGCGATATTTGGGCCACAATCCGATATTATTGCGATTCTAAACATTGCGATACAACAAGTATTGCGATTCGATTCTGCGATATATTGCTATTCATGTCTCTCATATTGTTCGTAGGCATTACAAAAAATAAGGAAAATAACACTGTTCAACTCACTTTGTCATGGCATGGTGCATATCAAGGTCCTTACTATTTGCTTTTTGTTGTAAACCGAAACACACCCACACTTTCAATTTGAAATTGCCGTTGAATGCACAATAAAACGGCACAACAAGTGCCACCTTGTGAGCGTAGTATCTTGAATTTCCCCCTTGGGGATCTATAAAGTATCTATCTATCTATATATCTATCTATCTAGCATGTTTAATGTGATCAGAGTAAACCCTGAGTAAACTCGCCTCAAATAAAAGTAAAATAGATAATTAAACTATATAATTAAGTATTGCGATACTTTGAGCTACTCGTATCGATATAATTGCATGCACAAAATATCGCGATACTGAACAGAATCGATTTTTTCCCCCACCACTAGTGTTAAGGTGGTGAGGCAGGGTGGGGGTACCCAATCAGAGACATCCTCTATGGGCCTGCTCCTCAGATTAGGGTCGGGGGTACCCCATCTGAGACGTCCTCCACAGGCCTGTTCCTCAGATTAGGGGTGGGGGCGCCCCATTTTAGACGTCCTCTATGGGCCTGTTGCTCAGATTAGGCTGCAGCTTGTTCTAGCTGCTGCGGCCTCTTTTCACCGGGCAGCCTGCAGCACTCACGAGGGCAGGCTGTCAGTAACAGCTTACACGACGGATACAAAGGCCCTCCATCAGCCCTGTTTACACACGCACTTACCCCAGAAAATGGCCATGTGATCTATGTCTGTCTAGACAGCTGCAGGCCAACAGGCAGCTTTTTTTCCGCCGCTCTCTGTGAGCTTTGTATGCTACCTTTTAGTGTTACGCATGTCAGGTCTCACCGGGCAGCGATAAAGCTGAGAGGCAGCCGGTGTGACAGGGCCATGTGGCCTCTTGAGGCTGAGAGCCTCCCTATGAAGATAAAAAGGCATGCGGACTGATGGAGATGGGCCATTCATCGTCACACCCTCACAGAGGGACCCGCAGGCTCCCCCCACGCTGTAAAATATCATGACCTAAGTGTCCATTCAGAACTGTTTGATCTATCTGGAGCAATTTGGTTACACAAGTGGTTATCACTGTGATAACAGGCCTGGCGAATGCAAACTATGGCTATCGGCTGGCACTTTAAAATAGCCTAATTAGGTGTTGGCCATCGGTTATTGTCCTGTAGTATATTCCTGCTGTTCGAAGCAGCCTATGGACTAAAAGGGCATCCAATGGGCCTGTGCTAGAGACACACTAATGGTATGGACATCTGAACTCTTGAACTCTGACCTTGGATTATATAGTCGAAGTAATCAAGCCATCAAAGGCATATAACTACTGTCATCAGTATAGTAAGTCTAGGGTTCCCATGCTTGTCTGTCTTGATCTCAGCTTCTCTAGCACGTCGAGACTGTTATTGTAGTTTGATTCCAGAATGTATAAAATGTGAACTTGCTGTAAAATACTAGTCATTTCTCATCAAGAGTCCGAAAAGGAAAATGTGAAATATCCACTTACCGTAACAGCCGTGGGACACATTTGTCAAGTGGATAAGCTGAGCGTAATCGAATACGGTCAGGATGAAATCTGTATTTCTCACGGACTTTTTCTCCCTCCTCGTTTAATGTTGTGTAGGGTAGTGTGTTTCCAATTAGCCTCTCTTTCCTGGAGAAGTTAGAAAAACTGCAGATTTATCTGTAATTGCATGTGAAAGTGTGACCTTTGTCTGGTTAGTGTTTTCATGAGCAGGAAATTCCAGAAAAAGCATAGCCGTCAGTCTTTGAAAACCCTGGGGCCATTCTCACATGTAGCCTATGTTTTCAAAATAACAGTTTTCATGTGATGGTTTGTTTAGCCTCTGGGCCAAGCAGCATTTCACAGTTCCTTGTTCCCATGGCAAAAATATCTTGATTGATGCCTGAAATGTTAACTATTTGTTTAACAAATTTGCAATATTCCCCAGAGAGTGATGCTAAATCCTTCAGAAAGTGGCGGGCTTAACCGTTTTCTGATCGTAAAGGAATACTCAGGTAGCCTAACAGATAACAGGTGCTCCTTGTCCAGGTTGTGACTTATAAATTGGGATGGATTTTAATACATGTAAACTACACTAATGATTTAAGATAGGTCAAATAATCACAAATAATCTATGGTAAAATTATCTAAACAAAACACTCAGGCTCCTAAAATTCCCCTCTGCTTTTAAAGTAAGATGAATTAGACCTTGGGAATTTCTTACATTAAGAGTGAAATAACATGTTAATTGTGGTTTATTGTAATGGCATGTATGTCCCTCAACCTGCCTGGTAACAATCTAATGCACTTCCAGTGGGGGGTCATCTTGACCATTGCTTGGGGACTAAATGTCAAAACATTCCTAAATTCACTTTGTGTAGCCACATTTTTTGGGAGGACTTTACAACTATACACCTGATGTCTGGATTTTTCTTCGCTTCTCATGTTTAAAAGAAATGCACAAGCTTAAGTCTTCATTCAGAGAAGCTTAAGAGAAAACATGACATGGCTGCCTAGTCATTTAAATAGGCTACATTTTGTCTAACTGACCACACATTATCTTAATAAAAGTGTGAAAGTGAAAATATTTATTTCATTTTATTCAAAGTAAGTTTCCTTCTTAAAAAAGGAGTGCGGCTCAACACAGCATGTGAGATATGGGAGCAGCTTGTGGTGATGTGGAGGTGGGGAGAGAGGCTGGAGAGGTACGCTTGGCTATGCGGGGAGACCAATAAATCAGCTGGCCAGCGGGCGCAGCGTGGTTGCTTCACAATCGTCGGGTCAGATCCATAACCCCGCGACAGCTGACCCGGGGGAACTGACCTCTCGCTCGCTCTCCCTCACTCAACACACCGGTCAGAGGCGCACTGCTGCCGCCTCCCTGGCCTCCAGAGAGGAGACTCGGGCTCTGTGGCACCCCGCACCTCCCCACCTCCAGCACACATGAAAAGAAGACCCAATTCACCGCTGACCATACCTTGATGCTGCTTTTTTTGCTGAGATTTTGGTGAATCTTTGGGCACCTGGTTAAAACAAAAACCTGTAATAATCGACAACAGACGTGCTCTTTGACTCAAATTCTCACACATTTGTACAGGCAATCGGCTTGCTCTGGTCTCTGTGTTCTCAGCTGATTTTAGCAGTTTTATTGAAAAAAAGATACATTTTGAAATCATGCAAACAAGAGTCAGGGAATCCAAGATAAACATATTCCAGAAGCTTTTTCACCCAATACAGCTTAACACATGATTATCATACATATGGTACTGTATTAAATGCATCTGGGTCCAAGCTTAGCAATATGTTAACTAAGCTTTTGTCCTTGAAAAATAAAGTCCACTTGTGCTGGACTTGTGCTGCAAAGGTAGCACAATCAATAATCAGAATACAGGTTCAGAGATGAGCCTGATAATTGTGTATTTGTCAACATGTTTTACTGTTGGCCAAAACATTTAAAAATAATCTTTGGTGTTAGTCTTCACTACTTTGGGTTGTGCTTTTACGTTGGCTTCTGACATTTCACAATGATACTTTGTACAGTTTTGTCAATAAAAAAATGACACACATTGGATCATGTGACATTACAAACAATCACAATAGCACTGAAAAAGTTTCTTTAGTTTGTCTCTGAATCAGAGCGAGGGCAACATGTTCATCAGCAATGCAACATTAAGCCATCCGCAGATCAAAACCAAACTCACAGCCATAGAGAATGATCTCTGATGTAGGATGGTGAGGTCCAATCTAAGTCTGACATTTACCCTGAAGAGGTTGAAGGCATGGTGGAGTTTTTGTTGTAGAAAAATACTGCTTCTATACCTACAAACAACAATTCAGCAAACACATGGACTGTGTTGATAAATATCCCACTACAGTATGTGTTGCCCACTTCTGTTGGGTAGGCCTTACACAGCATTCATTTTGTTCTTTACTCTTCTAGCCACAAATGGGTTTAATTCATGGAATCATAGAATCGTATGTTGATCAACACTGTCTTTTTAACATGCCTCTGAATAAGACCTGTGATGTTTTAAGTTTAGAAACATTTTTATTCTTCAACAACAAAATTCACATGCTGCGCCTTGAAAGAGAAACCAGCCCTTCTTCTCGTATTGTGTAGTAAGGACTAGCATAATCTGTATTTAAGCAACCGTTTCTGCTTATACTTAAATAGTCTCTTCAGCATTACATTTAAGAGCAGGCCCAATCAGAAAACATAAATAACAGTTTTAAAAGTGCCAAAAGCATGATATGGGAGAAATATACTATAATTCAGAATGTACATTTTATAAAGGTGGTGTGTGTCATGTTTCCTGTTTTAGTCACTGAATGCATTTCTCATTCATTTACTGGTGGAATTAAAGTGTGTCCTTTTAATTAATGCTCCTTTGCCTTTGGGCAAAAGTTGTGCATTGTCAGTGTAGAGTTTTTAAGCATCCAATGCTCCACAGTCTCTTTGGTTTTGGAACACTGAGTGTAAGACACCAAGATCAAAAGCAAAGAAACCACCTTTTGTACTGTCTGGATTTGTACTGTCCAACCTCTTCTTTACAGAGCTGAGAGTCATAAATAAATATTCTGTTCTCCCCCCATTTTTCTC